>NW_009953295.1:5923315-5998100 GCF_000747805.2 Chaetura pelagica | reverse complement strand
GGAATGCCCTACATAAAAAGAAAGTAAAGAAATTAGCAATATTAGCAATAATGCAGGTCACATATCCCAAGTAAAACATTTATGTTCTTTGTAAAAATACATATACTTCATACATACAGGAAGGCCTGGGTTTCCTGGAAAGCCCGATGCTCCTGGGGGGCCCTGCAATAGAGAAAAACATAAAATGAAATGACAAACCCACAAAACAGAAAGGAGAAGCTGAAGCCTGAATTGCATCTCCAGTGGTGACAGTCAAAAAAACAAGTAACAGTTTATTTTAAACTTCCTTGACAAAATAACTCCAATCTTCAAAACCTCTCAAACTTGTCACCTTAGTAACTGATAAATGAAAGCAACTTCTTACATTTCTTTAACTTTTAAAATCAGCAATACGGATTTCCTTCAACAGGAACTGTACCAGAACCTTATGTACAGATAAAAAGAAATGCAGATGTGCTGTTTCCTTACAACCATCTTTCCCAAAATGAAATTTACTGTAGGCACCTCTTCATAACAGAGGTGAGAAAGTTAACACACTGTAAAGATGCTTCTCTATTTTTCATACTCCACATAAGTGTATCAATCCACCCTTTATTATCAAAACACCTACCAGGCTGAGATAACTCATTCTCCTTGAACAGCTTTCCCGTGAAATGAATCAGGAGTTTGACTTGACATTTTCATCCTATCAGCTGATTTATTCATGTAGTATTTCCTAATACATGTATCATGAAGCAGAAAAGATGTATGGGAATCCTGTGATCAGATAGTATATTTGCATCTTCCAAAAGTTTGTAATTGCTAAAATACAGTCTACTTGCACTGTTGCACACAAACATATTTTTCAGGAGATGCCAATTCACATTAACAGTCAGGATAACCCAGGGTAACATGAACACCATAGACTGAAATAAGGATTTCTTGACCTAGCAGAGTACTCCATCTGTAATAGCTCAGAAACTGCAGTTGATTCAGTAAATTCTCTGTGTTGTAGCAACTGCAGCCAAATGGAGAACAAAACTGAGATGCATTTCATATTCACCTCTGGACAAGAGGGTATAGCTGAAAATGTATGCATCACTATGGGTCAAGTCATTTGAATCTTCTTTCATTACATTATGAAACATGAAAATGCTCAGAATGAGCTTGGGACCTCACAAAACCCCAAAAGATACACGACTGGCTAATATAATGTCCTAAAATAGGTGTTATTTAAGTGTCACATTTAACAGAAATTAAAACAGGAAAGTTATAGGCATATTCAGAGCCTCTTCTAGCAAACTCAAGAGATCCTTGTCCCTGGCTTTAATTTGGCTCTGTACCCTATGCACATTTTAACATGTATGTGCTCATGGCTGTGTCAGCTTCTCTGCTGCAGTGCTTCAAGGAAGTTAGATGGCAAACATGAAGGAGAATTTTGCATGAGATAATAAGGTTGGTTGATATTCAAGCTAGAAAAAAGCCTCTTGGTATGTCAGAAACATATCAAAGGCATATTAAAACCAGTGCTATTGATGCAGTGGTATGCAAATGGACAAAGGCACTGACTGCCCAATGCAGAAAGAACTTCAAAGGCAAAATCAAGAATTGTTTCAAAACTATTGTGAAGCACAAGAAGATGCCATTGGTTAATTCAAGAAAGACTTGAAGGCAGCCATGGAGAGTTAAAGACATACAAACCAGCTGACATTAGAATTGCAAAAAAACTAAGTTAGAACTCACTCTAGTTCCCTTTGTTCCTGGCAGTCCTGGTTCTCCAGTATCACCCTGTAAAGGAAAAGAGGTAACTTTGTTATTCCTAGGAACAAGAAGTTAGGGAAATCTGAGTGTTTTAAATATGAAAGCTTAAGTTCTTACCTTAAGTCCTGGTGGCCCAGGGGGACCTTCAGGTCCTTGCATTCCAGGAAACCCAATCACACCCTGTAGTCCCGGCAAGCCTCTTTCTCCCTATGGAAGAAGAAAACTCATTAGCAACTAATCAACTGAAACTGCTTCTTCAAGCAATCTGCATATCCCCCTTCTGTGCTCAAGAAACCTGTAGGTGGTAAGAGCTACCTGTGAAAGCAAGCATTTCATGTTGGTATTTGAGAGAAGGATTACTATACACAGAAATATTTCTGGTTCAATAATAGGTTGACAGAGAATGAGTATGGCATAATAGAAAACTAGGCTTTGAATGTCAATGAAACTTTTTTTCTGTCTCTCTGGATAACACTGTTAATAGCATTTTTATACCCCTGGGATCAGGAAGGCCACTTTCTTTCTAGTAAGATCTATGTGTATTCCTGTAGAGATACCTCTAAATCCCAGTAGAAAATCTAACACCCCAAATCTGCAGTTAAATTCCTGAAAATCATAAATATCACTGCTCAGTGACTACTGTATGAATGGCAAATACCATTCCTTTTCTTAAATATAATTCACAACAGCAGATTTCGGAGACCAGGTTTGTCACTTAAGTTTTGAATTTCAGGGTAGTTCAGAGACAATGTTTCAAGACAGAGGATCTTCCCAAGAAGCTGAACACACAGGTTATATGTGTCATTCCTTAGGTTCTTCCTAAATACTGTAGGGGACATCTGTGTTGTCGTGTTCTCCCTCTCCCTACAACCACAAATGTATTTAAAACAGACAAATCTAGAGGCAAAAAATCTATCCACACTCCAGATCAATATTGCAACTATTATACATTCACTATACTTGGACTCCCAGTGAAACCAGGAGGAACACTCTCTGAATAAAGGCTGCAAAATCTATGCACTGGGGAGAAGGGAAAAAATTATTCACATCAAAGTCTGAAAACAGCAAATTAAGCAAATAAAAAGCCAAGTGTTCCATGTAGGAAGTAACAAGAGTTCTTTCAGGGTGTGGTGTCCAACAGCACACTTCATATTGACCACAAAATGGGGGGATATTGGATGAATAAAAAATTACTGTGCACCTGCAAATACGAAAAGGTATATAAGTTTGCACAACAGCTAAAAAACATGGCACTTGCTTTAGGAACTCAAAACATAGACTGAATTTCAAAGGTTAGCAACAAGAAAATATAATCAACAAAGTTCAAAACACACAGAAGGAAAGTACATGAAGATTTAACCATTTTCAGTGAAAACAAACAGTGAGAGATGAAATTGCTATTCATAATTAACAAACAATTTAGTATTTGGATTTTAGGATAGTTATTAGCAAGAAACTTTTCTCCTGTTTGCTCAGGACAGATTCCCAGCAATATGCTGGTTGTTTGGAAGGGTCAGCTAAGGACTGAGTACACAAGAGAAGAAGAACATGTGAGTTTTGGAGAGTTCACTCTTCATGTAGATATAACAGGCACCTTGCAAAGAAAAGGTTATGATATTCAGGCAGAGGAAACTGAGCGATGTCTCACAGACATGGTGTTAGATACACTTTTAGAAGATTTGTGGAGTTACTGGGTCGATGTTTGTTTTTAGCTCCTTGGCCAGGATTTTGTTAAGATGAAGAGACAAGGGAGAAGAGAGGTGACTGACAGATAAGAAGACAGCCATGGAGGAAGGAGGAAGGAGGAAGGAGGGGAGAAAACTATAACTGAGATGATAAGAACATGAGAAAATTAAATCAAAATAACACTTATTTATTAACATTTACTGCCAGGAAAAATTCTCCTGATGATTCTCTTCTCCTTCCTTCCTAGAAATTTATTTTCAATAAAAAGGTGCTTCCTGAGGCAAACCATCAGGTTTTGGAGGTGTTGAAATGGCATGATCTCCATTTATTCACCAGTGTTCTTTGTCATAGTCTGAAAACAAAGTTTGCTTGTAATCCAAATCTGAGGCAGCGTGTTAGACAACAAAGCCCAGCAAAACAAAGCAAGCAGCAGAATAGCTGAAGAAACAGATTTCTAGGTCAGTTGTAAGAGGTACAAAGTCCAAGTTCTAAAATAACTAAAATAGTTTGGAAAAATATTTTAAGGAAGAACGTAACAGGATCCAGGGCTCTAAATAAATGCTGAAGCAATTAAAAATCTGAAGGCAATCTGAAATGTTTAACAGACTCCTCAAGTATTTAAACCCATGCTTTGGCTGGCTAATTGGCCCTGTAGGAAGAAGTGTATCTCTGCAAAACCAGCTGTTTTGTCACTTCAGACCAAGTTCTTGACACTGAAACCTGGGCACCTGCTTTCATGAGGTGCTGGGAGATAGATGAAGGAGGGAAAAGATGAGTACTTAAGTACATACAACAGGGCTTCCCATTGCTGAAGGAAAGCACAACATGTGTAAATGAGAAGAAAACAAGATTATTTTGACACCCACGGAGAAATACAAGTCATGTGTAACACCACTAATACTTCCTGCAGTAAGGAGTTCTGTCCATCTGAGGATTTCAACACACTTCAAACGACTGCACCCTGCAACACAGGGAAATAGTCTTAAGTCTCCATTCTTAAGAAAAGATAAAGCTGACATTTACAGATCAGGTTTTCACTTAGTTAAGGCTCCCTTAAGACTTCTGGCAATGTAAAAGAGCCTTAACTTGTTTGTAAATCACTTAAGGTAATGACCACTTCAACTTGCCAAGTAGGTTAACTCAAGGATTGGGGAAAAGGAAGGAAACGAACGGAAAGGAACGGAACGGAACGGAACGGAACGGAACGGAAAGGAAAGGAAAGGAAAGGAAAGGAAAGGAAAGGAAAGGAAAGGAAAGGAAAAAGGTGACTTCCAAAGCAAATCTTCTCAAGGCTGGCTTCAACCTTCCAGGCTGCCCTGTCTGAGGGATTTACATAGCTGCAGGAACAGAGCCCAGACGAATCCATTCTGAGCATCCAGGTTTCCCTAGAAACATTTCATTTTACTGACTTGAGCAGTTAGGTCAGTAAGAAAAATAACTGGCTATTTTTCCAGGACTTCTAGATGTCCAATCCAAGCTACTGGATGTCCTAAGACCTGGCAAGCTATAGAGTCCCAAATACTGGAGACTCGTGGTTTCTCATACTGGAACTGAGCTCACCTTTTTGTCTGTGATTTGCCAGAGGGAAGTGAGGAAACATAAAGGTGACTGCATGTGTGAGAGCTGCCAAATCCCTCTCTATTAACAGGGGAGCATGGGCTTAGGTACTGTTTACACATCTCCCTCTACTCTGCCTTCCCATTTTATTTTACTGCAAAATATGTTTGGGGTAAGTAGTCCAAAGTATTGAATAAGTAGGTCAAACTTGGGCAGTCTCAGACAACACAGTTAATGGGACTTCAGTCCTCCATGCCAACCGTAGAAACTCAGAGAAGTTAGGCAACTTATTCCACCAAGACCCAGTAACAGACCTAAGGATGTCTCTTGGGTTCCAGTTCTTTTCTTAAGTCCAGATATCAGACTGCCTCTTTGTATAACACTCTTAGAAGACTAATGTGCCAAAACTTGTAACGAAAGAAGCAGGGCTAATGACGGAAGGTCTAACTTCCATGCTTCTGCTCCAGTTAGTACCAACTTCCTCCGTAATAAGTTATTTTTGCCAGTGAAATTACACTAAATTACAGTAAACTTCTATCAGTCTCAAAGTACCTATGCCGAACAAGTGAGTATAGAACCTCTGCCATCTAGAAGCTGTGAAGTCATGTGTATGCAGAGCTCCACATGTCCTACTGTCACTGGGTAGGTTAGCTCAGACATCACCGCGGCTGCTTTCCTATCCACTGTGGCTTATTTGGAACTTCAAGCTGAGATGAAACTATCACTTATTATGTTGCACAGTACAGACATAAGTATGTCCTGAAGATGTCTTGCATTGCAGGGGAATACTCGAACAGCATCCTTTCCCTGCTTTCCTGCCCACTTCCTTTCTTCACTCAGTGTTCCAGCCAAACAGCCCAACAGCTAGTGTTTGCACTATGTTTATGCTGCAACTCATTAAGTATCCAAACTAAATAAACTGGCAAGCACCAGATCACTGCTGCTACCCCACTTATTTTTCACTCAGCATTGAGATTTCTAGCTGTGATGCGTAGAGCATGAGACTCTGACTGCAAGGACTGTGTATTGTTCAAGTTCCAATATTCACAGCTGCAAAATCTTGGCAAGTAACATTGAAAGAGCTTCTGCTTCTTACAAATCAATTCATGAGACTCAAAAAATTAAAACAGATGTAACCAAGTCATCTGTACCTCTGCTGATTCAATGCAAACTGTCAGAAAGCACAAAGGAGAATTCATTACTCAGCTTACAAAAATGAATATTCTACCACTTAGCTGCTGAAAATGTGGAGGTGCTATGTAAAAAGACAGCAAGTGTTCACTCATTGTTGCACTCATTTAATAAGCAAGATGCCTGTGTTAGCCCAGCTTCTGTGAAATGCATCCACATGCTTTTGCATTAGCTAGTTCAAATTCAAAGCAATTGGAATAGACTTCTAAGGAGAGATGAACCTGTTAAGAGCCTAACTACATGGGCTGGTATTTTTGCTAGCACCTACCCTTCCAAATTAGCCATGAAATGCTGTTTGGCACATGGAACAACTGCAGATTGCTACACAAAAGTCACATGAAGTTAGTTTCAGAAGATTCAGCTGTAATAAATTAAGTGTGGGGGGCGGGGGGAAGGAGGAAATAATCACCACCCCATCATAAATTATTTCCCCTTTTATTTTCTCTAGAGACTGCTGGACTGGGAGATTTTAGACTTGAGAAACTGGTAACATGGATATAAATCAACTGCCTCCAGAAGTGCAGAATCACAGGGTGTCTGGGCCCGTACGAATACAATGTTCTCAGGCTCTCCAGAGACTCAGGCACACGGTGAATAACAACGTACATCTGAAAGATGCTTCGTTTGCCTCTGCCAGCAATAGCCCTGCAGCTGAGACAGCAGGGCAGACACATGCCTGCCCTTCAGCTGAAAAGGCATAAAACTCAGGAGAGATGTCAAAAGGCAGCTGAGCTGATCTACCCACCAAAGGCTTTTCTTCTCCGTCTCCTCTTAAAGGAGTGCCACCTTTCACAGTTACACCTCATCCTTCTTTACAGCAGCTGGTACAATATCCTCAGCCTTCACCGCACCAGTTCAGCTTACTAAACTAACTCAGTTTTCTTTTGCTCTGGTCTCAGTGGACTGAGGAGCTCATCAGCCAGGCAGCTGCAAAAAACAATGTGAGGAGGACATAGCAATGCAGGACATGGGGTAAAAATGCATCGAGAGCAGCTTCTCACACCAGCACAGTGGTGTTTGCTGGAGTTCATCCACAAATGCTTGACTTTGCTAGAGAAGCCATCTTCAGACCATTGCTGCTGCTGACCCAACATCATTATAAGCCCAGACTTTCTCTCTCACAAACAAATGTCCCCTTCTTCCTAAAAGCTAATGTTCATTGAACCAAAACACCAACAACAGCATGTGTGGCAAATAAATCCAACTGCTTCAAGATGAAAACTGAGGATGTAGTTTCCAAAAGGAGAGAATCAGGGCCTGAACACTTAGCATTCTTTTCTATTTTTCTCTTATCCTCAGTCTGATTTTAGAAATGGTCTCAAACAATGCTTTTTGAAAGAGATTAGTCTGAGGCCTAGATGCAACTCCTAACAAGAAAACCCATCATCCAAAACATTCACCATACCTTGATGCTCCTGTGTGACCTTGTAAAAATCTACACAATGACCTTGCAATGCCCTAGATGGTTCCTACCCAGACTATCCCAAGCCACAGGAGAGGTGAATGCAGACTCTGTATTTGTTCCTTCAGCTGATATAACTGCAAGCACTCAAGTGAACTAGGTTTGAGGTGTGTGACCAGTAATTACGCTTCACAGTGGGAAACACTATTGTGTGATCTGAGCAGCATTCTCAAGCTACTGTGTTTCTCTCCACACTCTTTAAAACCTATATTAAAGAATTATAATTGCCTCAGTGTTAAGTTACTGAAGAAACAGAGGTGGGGAACACCCAACTCTTTATTAAAAGTGTGTTTTTAACCACCAGAGGGAGCACAGGCTCTGAATCTCTTTCAGAATTAAAATAAACATGTACAATAAATATCATCTGTTTGTCCTCAGCTGCACTTACCATTTTCAGTATTTTATTGGAAGTGTGAAGTGGATATCAGTCAAACAGACTTATTGCTATATGCTCACAGGGCAAGCGTCCTCAAATGCACTAAGAATGTTTAACATTACAAAATTCCCACTGCACATTCTTCAGCACTAGAATCTATCTGTGCTATAGCTATAATATTCCGGAGCCACACGAATAATGAGTAATTAATTACACAAACATAACTGTGAAGACATGCAAAGAATCTGTGTAGGAGCCCTGTAAAGATCTTGGCTCACCCGAAAGTTTTGGGGCTGAGCCCCTGACAGTATGAAGAATGGAAGAGTGGGGTCAGAGGGGAGGTAAGGGAGGAGAGTTAGCAAAATCCGGATTCTTGCACTGCCAGAAAGCATCTGAGAAGGCTCACTCATGTGGAAACATGAGTCCAGCACTTTTGGCATGACTAGCAGAAGAAGCAGCCATGACAGTTTTACATCACCTGCACAGCTCCACAGTCAGGCTGGATGTGGGCTGGATGAGTCCCCTGCGCAACATCAAGCATTACCAGGACCACTCTTCATTACACACAGACATGTATGTCAACAAATTCCAACCCCAAGAGCTGCTGGGGAACAGCAACAGCACTCTCTAGTCGTGCCCCTCTGCCACAGTGCTAGTTCTGCCATCTTCTTTTCCTTTTGCTCCCTCCCCAGTGACTTTCATCCGTGGGATTTCTTCGGTCCCACAGTTAAACCAGCTCTCACGTTGCACTTTGAGGTGGGGACACTGAGAAGCACCCACTTTCAGAGCACAAGCCAGTGCCTACACTTTCATATACATAGGGGCAAAAGCTTCATTCTGATCATCAAACAATTGGCATCTTACTCAGCTCTCGTTTTTCACTCCCTGAAAGGATTGTTCTTCCTACTATGGAAGTATCCGATCCCCAACCTCATGAATCTACAACACTGGGGAACCTGTGCAGTTTGATACAAAATGAACCCAAACCTCCGATAGCAAATCTACCAGTATAAACATTTAACTAAAGAGCTGTTCAGGTTTAGGGTTCAGGGACTGAGCCTGGGCTTCTGCCTCCTAAATACAAAAGAATGCTTAGACTGAAAGCATATTTCAGTGTCGCCTCATGGCTGCAGAGAGCATTCCTCAGGAAGCTGCTAAGTGCTTCCCAGGAGTATAAAAATAGAAATCACGATCTTTGATTATCCTTTGCTCTACATATCAGTATGTGTGTTCTTTGTTGGTGTGCAAGTAAGTGGGTGGATACACAGTGTGTCTCCATTTGATTTAAAGCTGAATAAGAAGTAAAACAAGCTGACTGAAGTAAAAAATTAACATTCAAAAGTCAGTCATGGCTGGAAATTCAGCCTCCATTTAATTAGTGCCAAGCATCTGGTTGCCTATCAGCATCACACAATTTCCCTTAAACCAACTGTAAGTAATGGCTGCTCTCTACATAATGTACAACCATTTATGTAATTCCACTTCTTGCTCATATTGTAGCTATTCCCCACTTTCCAACCGCTGTACTCTGTTTTATGAAGCAAGGTGTCCAAATTTCACATTTTTGGGACTTTTTGAGCCATATACAATCTTAATTTTAGTTCTCAATGTTACCTTACATTTGTAAATCTTTGGCCAATGTAGTTTTTGTGTGGCATTTGACTCCACTGCAGATAAATGGTACAGATCCAGAAATGGATAGGATGCTGAGGAGGAACATGTTCATACTTAGAGCAAACCATTATTTAGAAGAATTGCTTGGTTTGCTTCCATTAAGGGGAACAAAACAAAAAAAAGCCACTTAAGTTTAGTGGGGTACGTACGCCTTTCAGTCATTTACACAAAATAACATGCAAGACTCCGAGTTTTGACATTCTGTAAGCCAGGAGTAGTCTACCTCAAAGTATGACTGAGGCCATGGTACATGAAGGACCTGAATATGAAGGTAAGACTAAAAGAGACAAGAAGCCAAAAGACAGCAAGTGAACTTTTGACTTCCATCTGTGGAAGTCTGCTTGCACAAAGCCTGGCAACAAGGTATGTGATGGTTCATTATGTTTAAACTTCTCTTGATCTTCAAAAGAGCCATACCCACAGAGCTCATGATGCTGGAGAAAGTCACACAAACCGTTTATCAAAGGTGTGCATTGTCTATTTCCAAACTTTTTTTTTTTTTTTCCCACAACAGATGTGAGTCAAGAACCCTTTTTCCATCAGTTAGAACCACCCTGGGAAGAGAAGTACCTCAAAGAACCACGAGGGAAGAATAAATTTGAAGGACAAATGCATTTGCATTGTAAAAATAAAGGAAATTCTAGCACCTGGAGACAGGTCGAATCAAAAGGGTGCTATATTTCCCACTCTTTCTAATCATCTGTTGAAGTCATTAGGTCTGAGTAACTCTTCCTTTGTTTTATTGCACATTGTGTTAAATCACTTCCAGTGTTGAAGGTCCAAGAATATAAGGGGTAAAAATGCTCCACACCCTTCCTTCTTCATTAGTGAAAATTATTTAGCATTTGTTTGCATTTGGCATTGTTTAAAAGCTCCCATTTAAAGATGAAACAGCAGAAAAGAAAAAAACAAAAAAACGGGGGGGGGAGGGGGCTTGAACTTCTCAGGTTTTTTAAAATTTATTCTTGTTCAGGCCCTAGACCTGGAATGATATGTGACGTTACATGCAAGTTTTATTCTCTTGCCAAAGGTTTGTCATGGACATATTTACAGAAAATAATCTCTTCCATAAATAGTAAAAATATGGGCAGCTGGTCCGAGACAGTACAGACTGCAATAAAGTTCTCATAATGAAGTAGCTCGTGTCTTAGAGAGTACATGACAGACAGTTCCATTCCAGACTGCTATTCTAGCTGCTTTTTTGGGTTAGGTTTGAAATGGCCTTTCTAAAGTTTTAAGCATTTTGAAAGTTGCATAGGAGTATTCCTCAAAAGCCAGAGAAAATATTCTGCCTTCTGACTTTTTATCATGAAAATACCACAAGGCAGGTAACATTGTGCCTCAAGAGTGCAAACCAATGAGTTTTGACTCAATTAGATACACCAGGGAACAGATGCTACAAAATACTTTTTGTAGTACCTGCAGGGCTGCTCAGCATAAATCAATTAAGTTAACAAAGATACTATCACCATTAATAATGATGAAAAAAACCCACAGCATTTCCTTAATTTTAGATTGTGAAGGGTATCATAGTCAGGGTATCACTTGCCAGTGAATGCCAAACAGAACCTGGTGCTACACAGCTTAGTAGGTGCCTTTAAGGTTTTCCTTTTGGAAAAAAAATAAAAAAAAATAAAAAAAAATTAAACAACAAAGGCAAGGGTGTGTAAACGGGCCTGTCAGAACACCCTCCATCCGTGATCTGTGACTGCCACCCAGAGGGGCCGGTGGGAAGTGACACAGCCTGGGAATGTGCGACGGAGGCACCGGCCCGTCCTGAGGGGCTGCCTGTGCCCAGGGGCAGGCAGAGGTTGAAGGCAGGTTTGCTATCAGAGGTTTATACTTTGCCTACACCTGGGGAGTTTCACTTTCCCAAGCATTATCCTTTTTGTTTTGTTTTGTTTTGTTTTGTTTTTTCTGAGGTGAACAGTGTCCCCTCAGTTCCCATCTTTGGCACTGATATAAATAGATCACATTTAATCACAGAATAGTTTAGGTTGAAAGGAGTCTTTAAAGGTCATCTACTCCGACCCCCCTGCAGTGAGCAGAGACATCTTCAACTAGATCAGGTTGCTCAGAGCCCCATCCAACCTGACCTTGAATGTTTCCAGGGATGGGGCTCCTACCACTTCGCCTGGGTAACCTGTTGCATTGCTTCACCACCCTCATAGTCAAAAATTTCTTCCTAATATCTACTCTAAATCTACCCTCTTTCAGTATAAAGTCGTTACCCCTTGCCCTATCACTACAGGCCCTGCTAAAATAATACCTAGACCTTTCTAAAGAGCTCTCTTGGAGGAGCTTTACTAGGCTGTGTGTGTCCTTCCTGGATTTCAAGCTTCCATCTCTTTGTTTTCAGACAAAACCAAGTTTCAGTTGAAGATCTTTAATTGCATCCTTAACTCAAGATCTGGCTACAGGTGCTGCATACAGCTCACAGCAGCACTGCCTTCTCTGTTCACTGCTCCATCACACAAATCCTTGGTATTCCTCCCTTTTTTTCACCTAACTCCAGACATGAGTCAGAAGACACTTCAGGCTGCCCCTTTGCTAAAGTCCCTCCCCTCCATAACTACTGCTTAAACCCATTTGTTTGTAGTCCTGCAGTCCTTCAGCCTTTGCTTGGCAGCCCAGCAATCTGTTCTAACATAACTAAGGGTCACCAAAACCCCCCAAAGCTCTTAATATTCTGCTAACTAGGCATTAAATACTTTTGTTGTATCTGTCCACAGTCACTAACAGTATCAAATGAGAGAGAAGTGAGAGGACATCCGATTTGACATCAGTGTCTGTGTTCACTCACTCACTCAACTCAGTATTTACTTTAACTGTGCACGCTGATCTTTGACACAAAGCTTGGTGAGAATTATTTTTGTTGGCATACCAAAACATTTAAAAATATTCCAGCTGAACTTCAGTGGAAGCTGTCACATGTTTTTTTTAAGAGCTACAAAATTTATGGGTAGGTTTTGCCAGTCTAGTTACTCTTAAATATTCTAAGGGATAGCAAAGTTATTTTCCAGATGGAAGTCTAAGATGTTTTATCTTAATTTTGCTTTTCTTCTGGTGTTAAAGATGATACAGGAGATTTTACCTGTTACTGAAAGCTAATGACTCTTTTCATCATATGGGTTAACTCTTTGATAGGTTGCTGTAACTTAATTTACTTTTTGTTCTCTAAAACTTTCTCAGGTGTTCCACTTCGTAGCTGAAAAGAAATGTAAATCCTTTTTAACATCACTTAAAAATGCTTGCTCAACTGTTACTGCTTTTTCTATGATATTAAGCTTCTTGGCTAAAATAAAGAGGTTCTCCTGGTTAGAAATTTGCTTGCATGATAAAGTACTCCACTATCACTTTTTAGCAGCTACTTCAGGTTTCCTCTTTGAAAATACCTCTTTCATACTGTTTCTTACTGTTCTGTCTCTTTCCAGGCATATAAGGTTACAAGTTTTGCTATTGCTTCTGCTGGAAATGTTTTTGAGAGTTGTGTATAAAATTTGGCATTTCAGTCTTTCATAATGAAATCCAAACTTTAAGAGAATTCAGATCTGCTTTTCTGAAAGCCAACATCATATGGCTGGATGTCTGCAATGACTCATGTAAGTTATGACCTCTCACTGAAAACAGGTCTAAAATCTGAAATAGGAGGCAGCTGAGCAAAGAGAAGCAAACAACTACCACTAGCATTAGACAGAAACAAAACCAAAACAAACCCCTCAAACGACACATGCTCTTGGCTAGAAAGACTAGGAAGTGATCTGAGGAGACTACTGTATTACTGTACTTCCCTAGTAATTATTACATATGCCAAGGTTGCTTCTTGTGAACACTGCTACAGAGAAAATGTAGACAGAGACTTGATTATTAAATGTATCAAGCACTGAATTCTTGTCAGTGGGAACTGACACATCACAGAGCCCTCAATTATAATGACTGGCAAACAAAATATAAATTGAATGGCAGACTTATTTTAAAAGCCTGAAAGGTAAACTATAACAGGTAGCTGCTGCAGCACCTCAGAGATTTGCTGCCTCAGACTCTTAACACACATCCACAAAACCCTGTCAGCATCTCAAGAGTATTAGTGGGCGACAAGGTGAACATACAGAAAGCAGAAGCAGGCTGCAGGTGCTGTCACACAGCTGACCAGATAATGAAAAACTGGGACCTAAGTTTTATAATCACTATGTAGTCAATAAATGCTGACACTGTTTGTATGGACACCATT
Source organism: Chaetura pelagica (assembly GCF_000747805.2). NCBI lineage: Eukaryota > Metazoa > Chordata > Aves > Apodiformes > Apodidae > Chaetura > Chaetura pelagica. The sequence continues at coordinate 5,984,183 of NW_009953295.1, read as the reverse complement.
TTTAATTTGGGAAGATTCCAAACTGTGCAGGGGTATTGCACAGGAACTGGGCAGCTCCACTTCCAGAGCATGCGGATTTCAAGAGAAATGGAGATCTTACAGACCTTTTCTCATCTTACTTTGATCTCACATTTGGTAAACTGTACTGACTTCACTGGAGGCTCACATGCTTCAGATCAAAATAAGGCCCTGTAATCCTCTGAGAGACCATAATGAAGACATACACTAACAGCAGTTGCACAAATGTAAAACCAAACTCCGTAAGGCTAGAGAAAATGTTTTATTCCAGGAAAAAAATACCTGAGTTTATTACAACAACGCCTTTGCAAGCAAAGATACGCATCTAGCAACAGATGTTTAAAAGGTCATATAATGCCAACTGAAATACTTTGTGAAAACCTTTAGGAGTCAGCTCTGAAAACTAATGTGAGCCAACCCTGCTAAATAGTATTACTGGGATATCTGCTTTTATAGCAATCTTTCCATAGAGATAAATTATTCAGTGTAATCCAGTAGTTTGTGTTGATCAAAGGTACGTACTGTACCGAGTGCAAAAATATATCTCAATACAGAAAAAGTTGCCAGAGACATTGAGTCCCATTTGGACAAACGGGACAAATGGTTCCAATGTCTATCTTAAACTAAGCAAATTTGATGGCTCTAGATGCCACTTAGCAGTTTGGTCTGACACTTTGAACACTGTAGAAAACTTTGAATGCTTAGCATATCCCACTCAATATTATTAAAAATCTTCTGATGTCTTGTTCTTTTCAAGAGTAGCAGCTTTGTTTGTGTGCTCTCTTTATGAAACATAGATGTTCTTTTCCCCTGATTTGAATGAAAAGGATTTTTTTTTCTCTGAGGGAAGGATAAGTTAATGAAAACCTACTATTGTCACTGCAGAATTGACATAAACATTGTGACAATGGCCCAAGTTTCAAGAATATTTACAAACCACAAGTCTTGTAGAATATCAGATCTGCAGCTTGCCAATATCTTTGCTTGTTTTATTACAGTCTTCTGATCGTGCCCTTTCAGGAATGATTAGATAATTTCATGTCATCTATTAGCCCTTTCCAGACTGCACATACAATCTTCCCTCAAGCATTGCCTGTCACACCTCTTGTCAACTTTATGGCCCTCTCCAGGGTATATTATTTAGCTATGGTTTCCTTACTGTCCCCAGTTTGTAGCCTTTCCAACTCAGGAATGTGCAGGTGCTGTACACAAGGTAAGTTCCTCCAGAAGCCACTTACATAGAAACTCTGAACAAAACTATGGAAGAACTTATTAAAACCAAATAGTGACACTTAAAAGTGTAAAAATTAATGAAAAGTCTTAATACTGCTAATATAGGTTGAATATGGAAAGTACAGATCTAGTGCTCATCGATTTCCTCCACTGAAGTAATTGATTTGTTGACTTCTGCTATTTTGTAAATGAAACTCAGGAATATGCAACAGTGATCTTCCCACCAACTTCTGGAGCTTTCCTTCAACAAGGGGGTTGTCATTGTTTTAACTCATCAATATCACAAAAAATTTGCTCTACCATTTGATACTCAACAACAGGAAAAGCCTTGAAGGCCCCTCCAGTCTGGTAAACCTTAAAAAAACTAAAACAAAACAAATATACAGGGACATACTCCACTGGAACAGTCAACTCTTCATTACACAGGCAAAACCATAGAATCATTGAATGGTTTGGGTTGGAAAGGACCTTAAAGATCATCTAGTTCCACCCTCTGCCATGGGCAGGGACATCTCCCACTAGAAGAGGTTGCTCAAAGCCCCATCCAACCTGGCTTTGGAACACTTCCATGGAGGGGGCAGCCACAAAATGGAGAAGCACAGTCACCTGCAGACAGCAGAATCATGTGTGACTTTTAAGACTGAAGGAGTGTGCAGGAGAGAAACGACTGGTCGCTGCTCCTGTTGACAGAGGACCTGGGATGTCCCAGCGACCATCGACCTCCTGGCATCCAGACCCAAAATAGCCCAAGCAAAGCCAGTGTGTGTACTTCTGCAGCATGGCTAATCCACATGGGAATGACACAGTCATGAAGGGAAAGGAGAAGTAATTTTTATGTAGGTACAATGATATGGATACAGTCTCAGAATTAGGCAAACAAAAATCTGCCAATATAAAATAATTTGCTCAGGTTTTCTAAAATCTCAAACCAAAAAACCTCAAAACTAGCAGCTACATAAGAGTTAATTTTATTTTTATGTTCTGTTTTCTTTCAGAATACCCAGAATACCCTAGCAGGGTAGACTGATTTATTTATTTATTTATTTTTTAAGAATGAGGTTTTCTACTTCAATGTATTCTAACTGCTAAGTGTGAGAAGAATAATCATTCCATATTAGTTACTGCAAAGTTCCAGTTGCCTCCATTTATTCATGTTTCCGATATGGGGTAAAATGAGTGCCAATGGGCATGAATGAGAGAATGAAAATTCTTGGAAAAAGTCAGTGCATGGAGAATTTTACTCAGCTCTATACAGTCTTTGTTCTAAATGGTAATTAAATGCTTAACATGCTTTTTCTACACACATTACTGCTAGCACTTCTTATCTCCACAGCTGCTTGAAATGGTTCTCAAAATCTAGGTGGGCATAAGAGAGAAACCACAGCTTCTGTCTGTGTCTGAGTTACCCAGTAACATGCAGGCAAGTGTTCAAAACCCTAATCAATTTAAACAGATCTCACACTTTAGCAAATTTAGGAAGAACACTCACTATGCAGCAATCCAAGTAATAAGTGTAAGAGGAAACAAATAAATGTGTTTTAGGCTTATCTAGCTACAGAAAACAGTATTATGTTTTTCTAAAATTTCTGCATCTTTTGTTTGGCAAATACGTGATACTTGACATTATATAGCTTAAAATAACAGCCTCATGTTCAGTGTAGTAATAAAGGCTTTACAGGATAAGAACCATCTGTTGCAATTACACTGACTTTCTGATATTTTCTAAAAGGGATGAAAACCCTTAGACTTTTTCAATTATATGCCCTTGATAAAGTATGAGTCATCTTAAAGGAGTTTGGCAAAGAGATGCAATTTTCATGGAAACAGTTTAATGACAGCACATATTGAACATATTCTAAATATGGCCATCCAAATGGTCACATTGATGAAAAGATTCTCAGAAGAGAGAGAAAAATAGGGCAACATAATTTGCTGTTCCATGTCTGAAATGCTGTTGGGTAATACTTCTTGGGCATTTCTCAGCTTTTAATTTAAATACTTTTTTTTAGGACTTTTTCTGGTGAGATCATTAATATGATTACTTGGCCAAATGTATTTACTTAAACCCCACCCCCAAATCATAGGTTCTGGAACTTCTTCCCACACTATGGTAGGAAGTATCTCTCCAGATGTTAATAATTAAGGCATTAAAGGGTAAACCCAGCACCCGCTTCCGCAGCTTCTGAAGCTCCCACGGCACTAAACTGGTGTGGTTACATTGCTGAAGAGAGTGGGTGGACTGGAAAAGGCTCTTCAGCATTTGTGCACTTCTGGACAACAAGGAAGCCTGATCAAAAGGGTTTCCACCATAGGCAACATGTTGGCTGTGGTTGGTGCAGGGCAGAATGGATATGTGCTTCCTATGCAAGTGGCTATGGGAGAAGTAGAGAGCAGATGTTCTCTAACGTGGTCTGGGGTACCACAAGAGCTGGGCATGACAGCTCTCTTCTGGCCTGCATCTTGGCTAGGATCAGTATTTCTAATTAGTCCTTCTCTGATTAAGCAACATTCATGTAACTCTCTGAGATAACTGGTTCTGCTACTGATGGGTGCCTTCATGGGAACCATACAGCAGAGATGTGTTTCAAATCCCAATACTTTGGTTGGAAAGACCATTTAAAGACATATTATAGAGGCAAGCAGAAAGGATGCTTCCCTTACTTTCCCTCACCAAATTCTGTCTTCAGACCTGAGACTGGCAGTCTGTCCTTATTCTAGACAGGCACTGAATGTAAAGAATTATTACAAAAAGCTGCACTAGGCTGAAACAAGGACAGGGGGCAGATGTTTTCAAATAGAACTCAGTTTTCTGCTCAAAATCCTAATATGTTTGAAAGCCTCAGAGCATTAACATGATGAACAAGCATTGATGTATATTGATCTGAATCAAGTTACTTTTAAATACATTCCAAAATACCTTCAAACACATTTCTTGAATCTTGTTTTCTAGGTATAACTATTAATTCACCTGTCTAGTTGTTTCAAATGAAAATAATTAAATTCCCTATACAGTCATGTAAACATTTCACCACACACGTTTTAAGTTAGAGAAGTTTGTGATGAAACCCACTAGGAAGAGTGTGGAGTACACTGACTTGCTGGATAACTTTGCATGAGATGTGGAATTTACTATGACTTCTGTTGGTATGGACTGATATTTGCCCTCTTCCACATTTTGAAATAACGTACATTAATTTGAAGTAATTTTTGGTTCATAGCATACCAGTCAATCATCTATTTGTTTCAAAGAGAACTTTTTGAGACTCTGCATTATGCAAATTAAAAACGCCAGCAAAAAGAGTCCGGATTGCAACTGAAAATAAATGAAGCATAAAGTTTAATACAATGTATTTTCATAAACTATCACTTTCTTAAATGACTTAATTACAAGATGTTGGCAGACTCTATGAACTGAAAACTAAAGGCTTTCAACAAGAGAGTCATAATTCTATCTCATTCTACAATTATTCATTTGTCCTTGATACAAAAAAAAGGATCAAAATATCAAGGAATAAACTCAGAGTTCTGCAGCTTTCCCCAAGTCTTTTCTCTGTTTTTAATACATAGCTGACTTTTATTAAACAGATATTAATGGGTCATTAAAAAAAGGAAACTCCATATAAAAGATGTTTTGAAGCTTGACACTTTTCATTTGTCTCACAAATTAATCTGTTTAGTTGCAAAGAAAATTATCTTTGCTTGGGTCTCCAACTAAGAGATATTTTAATTTACATTCCTTGATCTGGAAAAAAAAAAACCACAAAGAAAGTCCACTAACAAACATTCTTAAAACCCTCATCCATAAATATGTAACTGTCACATGTGAGACAATGTAGAACACCAGCTGTATATTTAAAAAAAAACAAACAACAACAACAAAACAAACCCTTCAAAACAACAAACAAACAAAACACCTCTTCTAAGCATTCCTTTGGGTGACCTAAAAACTTTACCTCAAAAAAATGTTCCCACTGCAATCACAGGATGATAAAACCTTTTGTTTACACTCATTTATATTGGTAATTTACAATACATGTGTATGCACAACAGAACACACTGTAGATTAAAATCTCTACAGCAAAACTGGAAGAGATAAGGGGAGTGATTGAATGTCTACAATATTTACAAAAGCAGGTGATTTACAGGGGGAATTTATGGAATGCTTAAGTATGCTATTTTTTTTCTTCACTGTTATTGCTTTAAAAGAAGTGTTTCAAGTCCCTTTTCTGTTTAATACACACAAGGTTTGGATAGCTGAATGGGAACTGTAAAACTCATTTGCAAGGTTCTGTCAAAAAGCTTTAAATATTTTTTTTTCCTTGACCTGCAACACTTTTCTGTATTTAAGTTTATTATTAATCTCGTCTTTCCTATTCCAGGTCACTGCCTCCCAGGGCTAACCCTGGTCAGGGTATGTTGCTTATGATGTACCACAGCTTTCCTGGAGAGCAATCTGCACAGCATATGCTGAGGGGAGTATTTCTGAACTGGTCTGCTGGTATCGCTTCCAGACATGGTCAGGATGTCAGTCCTCACTGAAAAGACTGGAGGGGAGGTGAAGGAAAGGTGAGAGTGCTGGGTCAGCATGATGCTCAAGGGGGGAAAAGGGAAGGCACAGCCAATCACTGGGCTGGGGGCTTCATCCCGCAGGGAGGGAATTCAGCCGTTTCCCTGGCCCTCCTGCCCTCTGCTGCTGAGGTGCAAGTCGTCACTGAAACCAATGGCTTACCTGCCTCCCAGTAGCTTATACACTATGTCGTTTAAATGAGCAAGATAATGAAGAGGAGAGAGCTGACTTACCTTTTGCCCTTTTACTCCACTGCAGTCACATTTTCCACAACCGGAACAACCCTGAAAATAAAAGAGAAATTGAGAATTAATTCTATGAACTGGGCCAGGACATAGAGCAACAAGCCAGGGTTGTCAGCAGTATCACCCTGGCTATAAGGCTGGTCAGCATAGGGAATGTTCACTCAGCTCAATGCAATACTTCGTTATCATTGTACAGATGTACAATTCTTGTCTCAGTCACAGTTACATATGCCTTTGTAATAGAAGAAAATACGTGCTGTAGCTTTTAGCCATAGAAAACTGTTACATTACTACTAAATAATTGTCTTTTAGGTCACCATTTATAAAACAACTCATTTTTACAGGATACACACATACTCTGCATCTAGCAATATGAATGTCTCTATTTAAAACAAGTGGGTTCTCCTCCAGGATTCTAATAGTCACAAACTCAAAGCCCAACAGAATATTTAAAGCAAAATCAAGCCAGTCTTAGGAGAATCTCTTTAAACTAAGTTTGCTAATAAATGGTTTGCATTCTGCATAAATACTTAATCTCTGTAAGTGTGTGCCATTGCTTTGAGAAGAAAGGGATGGTGAGACTAAAGTCAACTACAGCCAACTAGTACCTCCAGAGAAGATAGTACTTCAGCATAGATGGTGACAGGCTCACAAGTCTACCCGGATTCTGTGAGGTGAAATTCTGAAGGGCAGGCAGATGGGAATAGGGGTGTTTTCATCCCAGGAGAGAAAGGTGCACTGGGCAGCTGGCCTTGCTAATCCTAACAGCTGATCTCATCACAGGAAATACTGTAAAGTGACACTTCCCTCAGAAGCTGGGGAAAGAAGATCTTGATTTAGGTGTTTGAGGAAGGAAGCTTAATACGAATAATTGCTACTAAAAGTTTTCATGCCTTTATTCACATAAACCATAAGGTGGAGTCTTGAAAGATATGGTTTGTTTGGATTGAGTCAACAGCAAGAAAACATGGGGATTTTTGCAAAATAATTATGAAGAGCCACTCACTGTTTTGCAAAACATGAAAGGTGATAACGTATGAGGGAAGTTAGATTAACTGATGCACAGTTAAAAGTTTATGGTTGCTTTGTGTTACCAAAGTATGTCTGTGCACTCAAGTGCATCTGGGCTACTCCTCACTTTTTCCTCATGGTCATGAAGCAACCAGCAAGTAGCTCAGCAGCCTGTTGCTTTTACTGTTGTCATGGCCCTCAGAAACAAACCATAAGGAAAACAAACAAAACATTAGTACCACTGAGCCAACACACCCAGGACCCTTCAGCAGCCATGTTCAGCCCTGTTGAGCTGTTACCAGGAAGCAGCCAGCAACAGCACCTCTCCAGATCCAACTCTCAGCACAGATGATGCTGGGAGCCTGTCTCTCAACACCTGTGTGTTCTATGAGGACCTCAGTAGTCCTGGGAAGTAAAAGCAAGTGTACCTAATCTGTTTTCATTTTGGAAAACCTCCAACAAGACCAAGAAACATCATCACTCCAGAAATTTAAATAGTACTGTACCAGTTTTACTTGGTAAATAATATTTTTTTAAGTAAAGCATCAAAAAGAGATGGGGGTTTAATACTAAAAATAAAATTATTAAAGGCTGTCCAGTAAAAACTGTAATGCAGCTCCTGAAGGATTTGTTGCTTTTGTCGAGATCTTCCTTTTTACATGTAGATCTGCTGAATTTGTTTGAAGTCAAACTTTCTCCATGTTCACACTAAGCAAAAATACTCCCCATTTTTTCTCTTACATTTTACCACCCTATATTATAAATGCACAGGAAAGCTAAAATTAGCACTGATTATAATAAGCATTAATTCTATGCTGCAGAAAGAGAACTAGATCTGAAGATGACACCAATATGTGCTGCAATGTCAACTCGAGACTGACCAGGAGGGAAAAATGCCACCTGCTGAACAATCCACTTTACTCCTTGTGGTACATGGTTCTGCCTGGAAAAACACTGGGTCTTCCATTTCCAGAAGTGACCCAGTATGACCTCTCAGTTTTTCAGACCTGATGAGATCACAGCTGAAGGATGCATGCTTGCGGCTCATACTTCCTCCTCCAGCATCATGTAGAATGTTATCAGTTTTATCAACACATCCCTTAAATTCTGAAAAAGTCTGCTTTAATTGCATCTGGGAATGTAATTAAAATACGTCATTGAATCATTATAAACATCTGTTTTCAAGTTAATCTCTGCATATTTCCTTCAGCTTGTTGTTTAACATGCACCATTTTTTTGGGGAAAAAAAAGTATGTTGTTATTTATTTTTCAGTTGGGATTTGTTCTTAAATTTAGCATGGCCAGAAGAATGGACTTGTCCTTTTGGGTGTCTTTTTGTGCTCCTCAAAAAAAACACCATTATATTACATTTTTCCTGTTTCTTGAGCCTCAGATTAGAATAAGCAAAGGCAAGGAAGGTAAGAAGGTACTGAGACCCAGGGAGCACAGCTGCATAAGGTCCTATTTTCAAGCAACTGCTGTAGCCTGTTGTTCCACAACAGGCCACCTGCCCTACAAAACTCTGTGTTTATTTTACAGTAGCATCAACTCCTACTATCACTGACTGTAAACTTTGCAGGTGGATGGAAGGTTGGCCAAAAATGACAGCTACTATTGGACAGCATTACCCTCAGCTACTAACATGTATTTTTGAATCTGAGGGATATGATAACATTCTGTATATACTAGGAGGAATATGAGCTTCTTCCCTGTGTGAGTTTTGTCACCCTTGTCCTCTGTGAAGGCCAGACTGGAAAAAACTAATGGACCAATGGTCAATTTAAGGAAGTTAAAGGGGCATTAAATAATGAGATACTGGGAGAGAGGAAGATGTTACAGCAGCAACAGAAATCAGGGTTTGAGTTCACCTAACCCAATTCAAGAACAAACATCTCTGCTAGTCACTGCAGTATCCCTTTATACACTGGCAAGAATCAGGCACTTCTGTGCTAGAATCCAGCTCCCCTATTCTGGAAGTTTGCTTTCAGTGGAGATGAAGCACACCTTGGAGGACTAAGCAATGGAGACTGAAATTGACAGAAAGGAGTATAAGCTATGTGGGAGAACAAGGGGGAAAATGGAGAGAAAAGTGTGGATAGGGAAGAGCAAACAGAGGGCTAGAGATCACAGACAGAATGGGACAGAAAATAACAATAGCTCTTCATTACTCAGTAATCATTAGAAATTCACTTCAGTATCTTTCAAACGATGAACAAGTAGATCTGCATTTCTGGTACTCATGTAGAAATGACTTAAGAACCTTACACAATCAAGTTTTAAGTGGGAAACTTCATCCTGAAGGAATAAAGATAATAATCACAAGGTAAATAAACTGAAACTGCAAATTATTGCTTACTTCTAAACTTTGATTATTTTAAATCAGTCTCATGATACAAAAAATCCAGTTAGTTATTTCCCACCACATGTGACTAGAGATAATGAGACAAAGGAAGAGAAGTAGTTTTGCCCTATCTTCCAGACATCCTCCTCAAAACAATGCATTCCCCAGAACTGCATGGAGCTTGGAGCAAAAGCTACTATCCTCCAAATGCCCAAACAGAGAAGGAATGGTGCTGAGCAGGAAGCATAATCTGTGGGGGGTGTGAAAAGCCAGGCTCTTTATACCTTATCTAGGAGCAAATTACAGACTAATCCAAAGATTGTGGCCAGGTGCACTGTGATACCTCACCTACTTTGCACGGTAGACTAACACTTTTCAAATAGCCATGGCTTCCTGCCACCACAGGCCAGACTCTCATATTTGAAGACATTCATTTTATCTTACTCCTCCCACAAAATATCAGTCAGCCCAGAAGCAGAAGCTCATTTTAGCAATACAAATTGCTTCATTTTTTGACAAGCATTTCCGTTCCGTTTCATTCTCCCAGACTGTCTGCAACTGATAAGCTCAGTGAATCACGCTACCAAATCAGTATTAAACTATAAAAGAGATTATGCTCACCCACCATTGCTCACAGGAACATGCTACAGGCCAAGCGTTTGCCTAAAGGACAGCAATTAATTTACTATCAAATTAACACATAGTTCCAAAAAAGTGCTGCTAATGAATAGGTGTCCCAACCCAGATCTCTAACTTCCATGAACCACATACCAAGCCTTAGGTGTATGAAGCCCTGTCAGTGACAGAGCTCAGGAGGCTGCTGAAAGTGCCTGCAGCAGATGGAAGAAACTCTGCTCTGCAATGAAGCCTGTAAGACATCTGCCAGATTGCAGCTACAGGCTTTTGCTGTTTTGCCCTGTTCTTCCATGTCCAGCTACTTTCCTGGCATTTGAGGACTACTGCTTGGAACTTGCACAGGAACGATGCAAACAGCCAGATGAGCAGCCTAGGAGGGAGACGACTGCCGTATTTGGACATGAACCATTTCTGGAGGCTGCAGAAATCTCCAAAAAAATACAAAGGCTGAGCCAGTTCTTGGACGCTCCTCTTTCTTACAAAAGTGCATTTTTCAACACAAAATGTAGTTCCCTTTCCCACATCAGGTCAGACACTGCTTGCAGAGTGTCAGTCGCAGGGCTGGCTCCCAGCTTAGGCTAGTTGCATAGGTATCAATTGAGTTCAAATCCTACCCTGTAAAGCACATGTGTAAGGTAGAAATTTTATAATATGCTGTTTAGTTATCTCTGTTCATGGTGAAAAACTTATTCCAGGGAATGCAGTCACTTCTCCCACCCAAAACACAGTGTCTTTCAAATGAAATTCCTGTGAACAGGTGACTGGTGAGACTAGCACTGGTATCAAAATACTCTGACTATTCACAGTGTTTCTTGTTCACAGCCAAAATGCTTCAACAAGTAAAAAGATCCATAATTATTTTATCTTAGGATTCATTCGCTATAAAATTACATATTCTGTTTAGACATTACACTTAAACTGATCATGTTTTCTGATGAAACAGTGAAGTTTGGAACTGAATTCCAATACAAGCTCCAAGTTCAAACAACAGCAATGGCTATACCAATGGGATGGGAATGGCTGTTTGACAGTGGCAGCTTTACGACTGAATCTCCTCCCTCCACAAAATCCATCCCTTCTTCCCCAACACCAACCTTCCTAATCACAACAGTGAAGGCTAAAGGAGTTTTATCATTACACAGCAGATGCTGCACTTCCACCTACACCCAAATAGGTATAACTCATGTAGCTGACACGAAAGCTGGATCAATAGAAGTGTTCAGTTTCACATCCCACCAAATACAGGAATAGGGAACTGATGCCAACTGCAGGACACTTATCTTGCATTCCTCTCATATTTTCTTCTCTCTTCAGACTGTCAAAATAGCTCCCTGGCTGTATTACTATTCTTGTCTTTAACCTTTAGAAATAACTGTACTGCATTAGCTGAACTCCTGTTTTGTATGTAAAGCACCATTAGAGGAAAGCAATCCTATATTCCAGTTGACCTCACTATTTTTCTTAATTGATTTTGCAATCCATTAACAACTTTAAAAAAATAAAAATGTTGCTAGAACTTCTGATTTACACTTAGCTAGAACAAAGAGGGTAAAAAAAAAAATCCAGACTGTCTTAGCAAGTCAGCAAAATTTTGTTACTTACCTTTGTGATACTAGATTTACTTTAGATTATGGAAACAGATGGCTACACTTAGATTAACACATGAGGATGAAAAGTTTAATTGTTTCTATACCTGACCAAACTGTATTTAAAAAAAAGGACAAAAAGTGATTTGCAAGAAACAAGAACTCTCATCTATTAAAAAACCCACACATGACAGACTTACAAAACTTCTAGCTTTGCTAAAACAACAGTAACAAGGTATGTATTAACATCTGTATTAGCTAAAAGTACATTTTGAAACATTACTTTTGAATGGTAAAGTCATGTATTGTCATACTGGTTGACAGGAACTCTGTAGGGGAAAATTAAATTTCTCCCACCTGAATTAGGGCTTTCAAACTTACTTGTAAAACTGTTGGCAAACTGAATTGGTTGCTCAGTTTAAGTACATCATTCTTCTATGCCATAATGTAAAAAAAAAAACCAAGCAAAAAAACCAACAACCCACCAACCACAAAACCTCAAACCACTCTCCTTCAAAACTCGACTTTGCATTAAGTGTCTGACTCAGACTTAGAGCTGCTCTACCATACACTATATTCTGCCTCAGAGGGTCTGAGCTCACTGCTTTTAGAAGAGGAGGAAACCTGCTGTGCTGTGGAGCACTTCAAAGGCAATACTGACCCCCTCTTTCTCATTGAAATAATTTCATTTCACATGGAGCACTGAAATCTTATTAGATCAGAGATGGGAACCTGAGCATCTTCCCTGATGACAGTCCAAAGCACTGGAGTATAAATTTCCAGTCGCTCTCATCCTGCCTGCACAAGAGGTGTGTAGCTGGGCATGGAACTACACTATCAAAGCATGACAGAAGATCTTCCAAGCACCAGCTGGCAAATGGTCACTCATCTACGAGGTGAAGAGTGGATTCAAAGGCCCTCACTGCACTGAACATAGGCATCTTTAAAACTGAAGGAAGTAGCCACCAGGACAAAGCAGCTCCTTTGACTCCAGGTTTCTATTTCTTTAGCACGTAACAAATGAAGAAAAATCAGAAAAGTCAAATACTACTATTTAAACATTCCTGAAAAATTTCTCTGAAATGGTGTTTTCTTTAAAGTAATTTTATTATTCTTAATATTTTATCCTTGACTGTTTTGTTCATAGAATATGGTTTAAATATTTATTTTGGCAATTCTAAAGACAAATACTCCATCAATTCCCTAACTTCCTGACAAACTCAGCCATTTCTGACCAAAATGTACCAGCTAATAATTTTTAAAGGTTATACTGCCTCTCCATTGGTGTTTGAATTGGTATTTGAACTTGAATCAGAATTTAGTTCAAATCTCAATTAAATTTCAACTAAAGCAACACAGAGGGTTATATCACCACTATTCTCATCCAAAACCACAACCATTTTAAGTGCAGTGGCTAAACAGAGAACATGACTTCAAAATGGATGAACTGCTAAGGTTAGCTGGAAGTATATAATAGAAACAATCATTTTTTTTATGACAAGTAGTATTCATTGGAAATTAGAATGGAAACCTTGCCGTGAGCACTCGCATAAGTACTGCAGTAGGCACTGAAGGCTAGATGTGCACAGACAGGCTTCAGTGGGGCTGACAGCTTCCTGAGGGACAGAAAGGAGAAGAGAGCAACCTGGCGCACTGTCCCCCACCCTGGGTCACTCCCGTAACCTCTGCTGGAACAAGGGTAACTGCTGCTGCTTGCTGATGTCAGTGCTAAAGGACTGGCCTTGGCCAAACACCTGAAGAGTGGCAAGTCCATTCCTCACAGGAGTTGATACAAAGCAAGTTGTCCTGGACTGACAATTTGAACTTCAACTGTCAGAATGGTTCAGGAAAGGAACATCTGCCACGTCTTCATTTTCAGGACTCAAAGCACAGAACAGAAATTGAGCACAGTTCTCATTTAATTTCTAAACCCAGCAATTTCAGATGTCTACAGACAGATAAATAATACGGAAAAGAGAATGTTTTAAGATTTTATGTCATCAACCTCCAGTCTTTCCTACTCTCCTAAGTCCTATTTCTCTCCCATTAAAAAAAAATAATAATTAAAAAAAAAAATAAATTGGCAGCTTATCTTCATGTCCTTTTTAATTCCTTTTTTCCCAGAAAATCCCAGCAACTATGACTGTTCAGGGAATTCCCTGAACCAAAGGACAGTTTATTGGTTTTACAGCTTTAACCTTCTAGGTCATCAAATTAAGTTCAGCTCTAGTCAGCAATCATTGGAAGCTTCTGTCATGTAGTAGCTATTTAAAGTCCTTGGTTGTGTCATTTCCATTCTGTGTAAATCTGGTATCCAAAGAGCACAGAAGAACAGTGCTGGTAGAGATGTCCTGTAGGACACCACCTTGCTCCAGCTGCCAGGCCAGGTGGGAACCCCTAGGTCCAGGATCACTTCTACCAGGCCTATGTAAAGGTTTCAAGTGGCACCAGATGCCTATGTTCAAGCAACAGAAGTTAGTTCAAACCAGTAATATCCAAAGGCTCCTTAAACCTTGTGTAGATAAGAAGAATTTATACTTCTCCTGAAGACCTCCTTTGGCTGTAGGTTGATGTACATAACTAGGACAGAAGGAAGCAGAACCTGTCCCCACTCATTTCTCTGTTGAAATAGAACTGTTCTCCTACCAAAACTTCTAGGGATAGCTTCAGACCAGTGGAAAACTGTGGCACCTCATGGTTACTAGTATGTCAGCGCATCAATTAAGTATCCTTGTTAGTTTGAAGGAAACTCAAAGCAAGCTCCAAATTAACATAGAGATAATATCTGAAGGGAATGGCAAATTACTATATGAAATATCACTGTGCATGATGAAATTTTTACAAACTAATCACAGCAGTTTAGCTCTGGTTTTATTTTAAATTCTTGTACAATTTTCAGAAAATCAACTGATTTTAAGAAAAGCTCTACAGAATCAGGAAAAAAAATTAATAAATCTATGGCTCTTGGGATATGGGGGTTAGTTTTTGGCAGGGTTTTTTCTGTTTGCTTCTTGGTTTTTTTAAGTATTACCAGAATCCTACAGGACATTCATATAAAAATTGCAGCCAGACCACAGATTCTTATCAGAGGTCTCTAGTGTGTATTAGCCACTTAACAGAATATCAGTGAATTTTTAAATAATTAATTTGAACTATATCAGAAAACATTTATTTTGTAAATTAGCATCTGTTGGAAGTACTTCAATAAAAAGATGTTACAAAAGAGATTAACCTTCCTAGTAAAAAAGAATACCAGATTGCTGGAGCTGAAATTTGTTGTTGCTGGGATCTCATTTTTTACATTCTTTTCCCAATTCCCAAAGGGTCTGTCCTGGAGGTAGGGTCATGGGAGTCCCCTGAAAGCTGCTCTCTGAACATGACTTTCCTGTTGGTGATGTGAACATCATTTTCACAAAGCAATGCAAATCCAGGGGGCTTCCAGTTAGTTCACAGGAAATATAAAGTTGTTCCTTTTGTTCCATGTTTGGACAAAAATGGCATTTAAAGCAACTGTTTCCTCTAAGTACATTCTTTTACAGGAAGCTCTGGCAACTCTCAAGGTATTTGCTTACTTAGTGAAATTTTCAGACTACCACATGTTATCACTCAGTTGTGCACAGCTCAAAGCAGACAACTGGTTTGTGAATACTAACTGATGGCATTATCACTAATATATAAAACCTACCATCAGCATTATCCACTAGGTCTGTAGATACAGACTGCTTTCCAGGTACTGCTTAGCCTCCAGCAAGCAGAGAATACTGTATTTACCAAGCGAATATGCAGTCCAGTTTGTTTTGTACCTTTTCCTATTTAAGAACTTCACTTACAGTTATATTTTTTAAAAGTGAAAAGAAATCCGTGTGCCAGCAGGATCCTCTGGTGTTACTTCACAGACAGCTGAGGATTAGAGGATGCTCTGATATTCTGACATTCAGTAACAAGCACTTTCAGGAATACATTACAAAGGGCACTGCCCTTCCAAAATTTGATTATGGTAATTGTTGCCAATAATCCCCCTCCTACTCTTCTACTTTGTGAATGGGCAAACTGGAGCAAGGCAACGCATACAGGTGAGAAGCTCCCATTCCTCATCTTTCTAACTTAAAAAAATCTGAGAGGAGGACAGGAAAACCTGCTGCAGACCCACCATGGCTGTTGCAGAGCTTATCACCTGCCTCATACGCAGCTACTCTGGAGCGTACAAAGCACACTGCTCCTTGTCCTGCACAACACAGATCCAAACACCCTGCCTGCTGACTCGATTTTATAGTGTAACTAGCATTAGCAGTTACTAGGCATACAAGCTGACAGGAAACCAAACATCAAACTTCATTCTCATCGATGAGGCTGAGCAAGTGCAGTCTCTGAAACAAACCATGTGAGCTTGTTTTTCTTGCTGCCTTTCCTGGATGGATCCACACAACACCTTCTAGCACCAGCTACAGGTACAAGCCTGGATCCAGCCATAAGCTGGCAAGATGAAAACAGTGTCATTACAATGGTGTCCTCTAACTGCTGCTTCTGCCAGCAGTGGCCAGCGATGCTGGGGAGACAGGCAGCAGACTCCTTGCTGTACTCTCTGTAAACCTACACCTGCAGGGATGAACCGCTTTCTAGAAATTCCTTGGAGCTTCTCCGACCACTCTCTTATGAGCACACCCCAATTTTCACAAGCACAAGGGTACCCATAATAAGCCTGAGTATGGGTGCTCGGTGTAGTTGAAAGCCTGCTCCAAAACGGCTCCATCAGGCAGGCAAAATGCCATGCCACCAAAACTAGGAAGAGGCTGAGGAAGAGGCAGCCAGGTGGGCATGTGATGCAGCTCCTCCCAGCCACGCTCCTTCTCCCAGTGTTCCCCTGACCCAGGAGGAACCAGGCTGAGAGGAAATCGTCATGGAGGAGTCCCTCCTTCCCTCCTCTTACACACAGAAGCCCTCTCTAAGCAGCTCTGGGGAGCACAGGAAGGGGCAGCTGCCACCACTGGACCAAACCTGTGTGGCCTCGCCTGTCTGCAGAAGGACAAACTGCAGTGGTGTGGCCACAGGCCAAGCTCCTTTGTTACTGGACAATGTCTCAAAAGGTGGAGAGGAAAAGTATCCCCCTTAGCAGCCACGTAGCCACCCTGCTTCCCCACCTACACTTGGGTTTAGCACAGCAGTTAGCAGGACGCAGCACTGCTGCTGTTCCAGGTGCCAAGCGTTACCCCCAGGGTACTGCAGCCCAGGCACAGGGCTGGTAACCACCCTGCACGCCCCAGTGGGCCACCAAGGCCCCTGGACCATCCCCACGGCTGCAGTCATGGGCCCTTTCCACGATTCCCCCATCACACAAAGTAGGGCACTGCTCCTTGCCCCATGAGGGCTGCTCCTCCTCTCAGCACCATCTCCATCCTTGCCCTGACAAAGAGGCCACCTCTTTGCCACTGCTAAATCTTCCCCATTACAACCAGTACTCTTTTTTGTAAATCTGAAGGCAAAGGAGACTCCTCAGGAGGGATATGCAGGAAGCCAGCGAAGCTATTTTGCAAATGTTTACAGTAAGTCCATGAGTGGTGCTTTCCCTGCCGTTAGCTGATAAACATGAATGTCAATGTAAACAAATACGTTTAAAAGTAACAGCTTTAAAACAGCACAGCTCTGAGAAGCGGAGGGCTTCTTCCTGTCATCCTTGCCTAGACTAAATAAACAGAGAGGTGAAATCATCTTGGTTGAGAGATGCACACCAAAGAATGTGACTACAGCACAGGCAGAGTAGCTGCACTTCTAGGCTTGGGCCCAGAGAACAAAACCCAGGTGATGTACAATAGCACAGATACAGACTTCTGTGTTTTGAACTAACAGTGCCTGAGCATGGCATTCCTTTGGATGGGCTCTGAGCATGGCCTTTTTGCTTATACAACTCCTAATTTCCTGTTAGCACCCTCCAACAGCATGTTTCATCACCAGTTGTGATGGTGGTTGTGTGCATGTGCAAGTAACACCATCACCCTGGGCTGGATCTTGCCCAGGAGACCTCCTGCTCCCTGTCACATATGCTGCATGAAGAACGTCTGTTTGCTCCATCTTCATCCTCTTCTCCCCGTCACCAGTTCCTTGTCTTTCAGCCCTCCCCGAGTCTTATTTTGCATGCTATGTGAAATGACGTTGCTTTCTGTGGGTCATGGTGCATGTAGCAAGGGCACTGGCAGGAATTCCTCAACCCAGACAAGACTGCTGCTGCAGAGTCACTCTCTGAAACTGGGGCTGTACCTGCCCTGCATCAACATCCCCAACACACAGCCCCATCTTGCAAGAGGTACAGCAACTAATAAGATTTGTCTCTACATGCTGCAGCTTCTGCAAGGAAAACCATAAGAGAAGTCCCCACTCACCTCCATGGCATATTTCAGGTGTTTTATACGATTTCTCATGAAAATCCTTCCAGGAGGACTCTGTCAGCCAAAGTATTTACAGGCTGTCAAATTTTACTAGACTGTACACAATTTGTATTGCATTAATTTATCAGAACTGTCTAAATTATTTCCTGATTAAAACAATGTTAATTTCATGTGAAGTCATCTTTTCTTCTAAAAGGAACCTAAACCTTTTCAAAAATTCTGACAATAAAATAAGAAATCAATAATTATTTATATAAACATTTTAAAATGCATTCTTGATAACTGACAACACTAGATAGGAGGAAAACTCACTAAACTCAGTAACACTGGGAAGAGGAGACAGGTAAAATAGTGACAGCCTCACTCTGGCCAATAGACTCAACAAAGAGTCATAAGATTGTTAATGAGCAATTAATACGTTTTAAGAACCTTTTGGTTTTCTGGAAACAACAGTAGTAACCACAGCAGTTCAACATCCCTGTCAAACATCAGATTTAGAAAGCACAAAGCATGTTTAGTCTACTCAGCAGCCAGCCAAAACACACACAAAATTTCATTTTATAAACCCATTTTCTTTCCCACAGATCTCAAACCTCTTCCAAACAGGTTAATCCTATGGCAATACCATTGCTACCGTAAAAAAAAAAAAAAAAAATCAACCAAAAAAAAAAAAAAAAAAAAAAAAAAAAAAAAGCAAAAAAAAAAAAAAAAGCTGCATTTAATGGCTCTAGTGAAAGATTGCAGCTAATTGTTGTAGACAGCCAGTTCCAAAACCTGCAGCATCACAGGGCAGCCCTAAAATGGGAACAGTATTTCCTGAAGTGAAATCTGTTTAGGAGTATCTGCATGAGAACCCTACCACAAATTTTGGACAGGAAGCACTACTAGAAGTTTAGTCTATGCATTTTTCTGAAATACTTAACAAACTGCCAGTCAACAATCTATCTGGGCATCTTAAGCTCTGAGTTGCAACTTTGGCTCAATTTAATAATGTTTGCAACAAATTGTCAGTCATTTATCTGTTTGTACTCCTAAAAAGCCCTGCTCTTTAACTGGATAGTGGGTTCAAGTTTTTGGTCTTCTCAAGGGTGCCATTGACTGTGAGCTGCTTTCTCTTCAGGACACATCAGCATCTTTTCTCCTAAAGACTCCACACTCCAGAAACACTTTGCTCAGTTCTGGTTACATTTCAAAGGACATTACTCCATATTGAAAGACCTGAGATGCTATTGCCAAGACTGCTGAAGAGTCCCAACTTGCAAGAGATACGTATCTTATGCAAAGCTCACAGTTTTACAAAAGCCCTTGCTCAGATGAGAAGTGAAGACTCAACTGCTGCTCAGAAGCAGAAAGACTACTCACCAGAGGGCAAAAAAGTACTTTTTCTTTCCTTTACTGTTGCAAACAAATTATTCCAAAGCTCTCTTTACTCCTCTCTGAGAAGCACCACCTAAGTGGCAATACTTAGTGGCTTGCCCAAGTGGTAGTGTTTTGGAACTCTTCAAGAAAGGGTTCAGAGAGAAGAAAACAAGCAGAGGAAACACAACAACAAAATCAAACCCCCACCCTCAAACCACCTGTAACAGATAATTGAGAAGCAACCCCTAAATCACTGTTTCAGTTCACAAGTCCACTTTGAAAGAACCTTCTCATGCCTCATGACTGAGGCAGCACCTCATGTCTGGAGCAGGGCGGTGGCTTTGTATCCTGCATAGGCAATGCCAGAAGCAGGAAAATGCCTCTCACTTGGTGAGCAACAACCTCTCTCTTTCACAAACATACTTGGAAAACCATGGTTTATGGTGGTTTATGAGTTCCTTGTACCTGATATCAACCAAAAGAACATAGAGGAGCTTCACCACAGCCTAATCTATGGATGAAAACACTCCTCTGAGAATTAGAGGAGAGGAGGATGTATCTTCTAGCTGATGAACAGCATTATCACCACACCAGTATACAAAAGCTAGCAATGACTCATACGACTTGCAAGAACTTCGGGCACTTATGTGCAATAGGCTTCTAAGAATTGGATGGATCAGACCTCTTTAGGGATCTTGCTGTCTACCTCATTCATCTGATGAACAGCAAACTTGGATGGGAAGGAAGGGGAACTTAGGTGGAAATTAGATGGTCTAAATCGCATACTTTGTCCGATTAAATTCCACACTTGTGGTGGTTACACCTCCTATTGGATCCAGGATCTTAGCAGAGAGCCCTAGAGCATGGAGGACTTCAGAGAATGGTGATGCAAATTAACATTCTAGTTTTTGTTGCCCTAAAGTCCTAGAGCCCTAATTCTCCACCTTGCTCTGAATTTAATCCTTACATAAACACACCAGAATGTTCATACTGGCAGAGACTATCATGCCAGCTCTTCCTATACAAATCAGCTCTTTATTCCAGAAGACTGGAACTTGCAACTGGATTGTGAAATTCTAGATGCACAATGCACTGTAAATAAGCACATCTACTAGATAAATAAATAAATAAATAGTCTTAAAATCAGTAACTAAAGACTAACCTGGACTGATTTTTCTATTTTTTTTCCTCTTTCAGCTGTGGATCTCACTTTTAGTGATGTGGCTGGTCAACAAGATTCTTTTGACATTTTAAAAACCTAGTCACAAGAAAAAACTGGTACTATTCACTTGTAATACAATTTACTTGTCTGGCCCAAATGAAAAACAGACTATCTTCTCAAACACACATTTTCCAAAATTGACATTTGAAAATCCAGTTTTAATAAAAATTTACATGTTGGAACATGACCACAGGACAGCAAAGTAGTGACAGGAAATATTATTTTAGTGTGCAACATTGGCCAGACGCAAAAGGAAACAAACTTGTCAGTCCTCTCTTTCTTTTATGTTCCTTTGTTGACTAGACAGGAAGCTGACAAAAATTATTTTTTTTTCCTCTTGTAAAGCATACAACAGTAATTTTTATTGTACCGCTTCAGTTGTTGACTGCATTTGGTAAATAAAAACATACTTCATGAGCACCCAGGGAAGTGTTTAATACCTAGCAGTTTACAAAAATGCCGTATTAATTAAGCACAAGGAGAAAAGTAAATGGTTTTCACTGTAGAAACGGAAATAACGTGATTTAGAAGAGAAGCTGAAAATCCATTCTTTTCTATGACAACTTCCTGAGTGATGGAAAAGCTATAGCTTGGTAAAATTAAATATTTGCCTAACCTGCATTCCACATGTAGAGGTCAGCAGGAGCGCAAACATTGATGAACACTGAGATATAGCTGTAAATATTTTGTGAACAGCTTATTTAAAAACAGTAAGAAGCAGACAAATAATGTTCTGCTATAAATTTTCTTCCACTTATTAGTAACAAGCAAGCAGACACAAATACACTTCAACACCCAAATACAAATCAGAATTCATCAGAATAAGCTCATCTATCCCATAAAAGCTAAAACACTAAAGATCTCATTCTTTGTAAAAAAAATTATTCAAAATTTCTGAAATCAATAAACATGGGTTATTATAGAAGAGGGCTGAGCATCACTTTCAAGGCTCTACCAAAAAAGATCTTGCCAATAGGAGGCTCAAGACACCCAAAGGCAACATGAAAAACACAATGAAGACTGTTTCTCCTGCCACTCACCGAAGGGCTGGTTCACAACAGGTAAAGCCATGGAGCCCCATCTTAATGGGATCTGCCATAGGTTTGTCCTCTTCCTTCTGCAGTCCTAGCCCTGCTCTTGTGCTGCCACTGGCACACTTCAAACCCATCCTGGGATAAGCATACAGGAGAACTAAGTAGAGTGACTTTTTTGCTCAGTTTTTTTTAATGGTCCATTCTAGCTTACTGAACTATCCTCGTGCTGCAGTCAATTAAAAAAATGCTGCCACAGTGGAGGATGCAAGATGATGCAAGCGGGACCACAGGCTGAACTCTCTAGGAACAGTCTGATGTGGGGAGTTTAAGACTGATGTAGGCTTCATAAGTACTTTATCTAAGGCACTCGTCATTGTAATAAATAAATAAATAAATAAATAAATATAAGCATTATTGATTATATGCCCTTCTCCAAAACTGCAACTTTCTATCAAAGATACTTCCATTTTTAATGATATTAGTAAAAGGACATTCAAAGTATCTCTAAAGTTATGCTGGTCTATATTCTTCCTAAATAAATTTGTTACTTCTGATTTTCTACACCTACATGACTTCTCTTTGAAAACCTCATTCAATGTTTGCTTGTAAGATCTGGCACTTTTTTCTTTTTTGTTCTTTTTTGTTTTTTCAAAATAGGTTGACCAACTTCCTATTGTCACTGGAATGTCACTGCAAGCTTAGCAAGGCTTATTTGTCAAAAATTCTCATACACTGAGGCACTCCCAACATTGCTTAATGCCATAATTTCCACATTTCAGGGAACTCAGATGTCAAGAGGAATCTTCCCAATGCTATTTCCCAGAGCCTTCCCAGTGTGTGAACACTTTTGGAAGACATGTCACTCAGACTACATATAGCAGTACACACAGTTATACCTTTGCTATAGAAATTTTAGATTTTTAATTATTCTGCATTCTTAAGTATTTATCTTTGCTATCTGCTGTATGTTCCCAACACTAACAAGCATAAATAAAGCACCAACTACAAGCATAAATTCAAGAAAATTATCCTCAAGGAATGAAAAATAACCTCAAGTAACATACACAAGAAATGTGAGGAGTCACACAGTCCCAGCCAACCAACGCTTCACTAGAATTAAAGCTGTCTGTAACTATAAATCAGTCTAGCTGTTTCAGAACATTCTGAGTAGATTCATGAATGAAAAAATGTTCAGCTTAACAATTTCACGACAAGAAATGCAAATATTGACAAATTTGAGTAACACGTGTCCTCAAAAAAACAGGAATAAAAGTGATAAATGTAAGCAAAACCACCCAGAGTCACATCACGAGACCGCCTTTCCATGCCAGCACATCTGCAAAAGTCATACTAAAACTCAAAGTTCAGAACATGTCATTCTCATGGCAACATCCTTAATGCAGCAGATGTATTCCCTAATCACTCCCTAGAACAGACCACACTTTTAACCACACATCTAAATAACACTTTTTCAAAATATCTCATATTTACACTGCATGAAAAGTTAAAGAAAACGGAAATCACCAAAATCAGAGTATTTACTTATTAAAACTGGGTCACTAACCAAAAGGGCAAAATGCTGCCCACACATAGCCTTAAACTTCTGACTGCCACCTTACACCTAAGTATTCACGACTACCAAGGGTCCTTTAATTTTTGGCATTGCTCTTTAGACAAGAGTTTACAACTAGATTAAATCTGGTTTTTTTCTTAATTTAAAAAGTGTCATCCCCTTGACTATTTTGTAGATCAGAGACTTGTAAACTAAGGAACAAAACCAGTAGATAAATTTCAAATAAACTGAAGGGTAACTATTAAAAAAACATTCTTTTAAAGCCAAAATCACACTTCCTTTGGGCCCAGCTCACATTTCTTGCACAATGATAACGTAACTCCATTTAGATTCGCTCTTGGATCATTTTTCTAGCTGATATAATTTGGAAGTTGAAACAGAAAAAAAAAAAAAAAAAAAAAAGTCAAATGTTAAATAATTCAAGATTTTAGGGCTAATTCAGTCTGTTTGATAAAGCTACCATTAGCATATTTTAGCCAGACTTAAAGTAAGCAAAAGTTTTACAAGGAAACTAGTCCCTTAATTTCATTGGTGTTCACTTTGAAGGAGATATTTATTTATATTATGTTTTTACAATATTTATTGTTCCCTGTCTCTAACAGTTTATTTGATCTTCCAGTAAAATTACTTGGGTTTGAAAAATATCCTTCTAAGATAAAATATTTCATTGAAGTCATATATAGTGCTAGAAAGAAACTTAAGTTACTTTATTTTAAAAGACTGTAGTAATTAAACTATGTAAATTCCAGTAGTTCACAGAGTCATCAAAAATGGAAGAGTTTAAATCCCTGTCATCACACAGGAATAAAACTGGAAGCCCAGGATATGTGTGGAGCGAAAGTGCTCTCCCCTACAAAAGTCAGTCAGGTGAGCTCCATCTGTTTCCCCACATCCCAGTCCACATCCCAAAACCACTTTGTCAGACTCTTGTATTTAACCCTGCCCTCATTCCTTCATGAATCATGGCCTCCTGAGCAGCCCTCTAGGCTGGCACAACCCAAAGCACTCAGGTGCAGGAAAAGGCACTGACATATGCAATTAGGAGCCCAAATACAAAGAACAAAGAAAAAAAAAAAAAGTACAAAGAACAGTGGCAGGTTGTCTCAAGCGGCAGGAGAGGGAAGAGAAGGATATTTGGATTCCAGAACCTGCAGGCATCTCCTCAAGAACACAATTAAGGTCATACATTGTAATTTTATTCTATCTGACTTTCAATTCCAACTAAACCAAAATAGAAGAGACTTCAACAGAATTCAGAATCCAAGAGTCACAAACATGCTTGAGCCACAGCATCTCCCAGAAGGAACATATTCTATAGTGATTTGCAAAGTTTATGCAGCAGCAGGATGGCCACGAGATGGATACTGTTTACCAAAACTGAAAATGCACCCGGACTGAAAGAAGAGAGCAGGCTTCTTTGATATGCACCCATAGTATCAGACTCCTTCCCACAATTCCTTCAAAAAAGATAGAAAGTGAAACCAAATAGGCCATGTAAGAGCCAAAAGGCCTTCAAGAGGTTCTGAACATCTAACAAGTTTTGAGCAACTAAATGAGAATACTGCTGGAAAGAGGCCACACTTAGAGCATCTAAGTTTAAAAACCAGAAGTCATGAGAAACACCACTGGGAAAAAGAAAAGCACCTGTAATTCTTAGTTTAGCAACAGCATTAACATTGGAATTAGTATTTCCTTTGTACAAATCTAAATAAGATTAATATTTTTCAAAACTGCAGGGCACTAAGCAGATCCAAAACAATGATGTAGCTTCTTCTGACAGTGCTGCTCCCATCACATCATCCAACAATACAACCAGAAACTCCAGCGCACCCAGTGATTTTGAAAACCATGTTACTCATTTGGATTTAGTTATAGGACGTAACTTTGGGCACCCACATGTTTAGTAAAAATGATTCGATTTTGTCTAATTTTCCAAGTTAAAGACCTTAGGAGTTGAAGAGGCACTTCAACTTGCCAAAATTAAACACGAGCACCACAGATTCTTTAACCTCCAGTATTGGGTCCTGTCTTCATCTCTGTAAATTACTAATGTACATGGATTCAGTATAGCAGGTTTATTTCTCTCATATGAAAAAATTTACATTCTGTCTTAAAACTCGCACATTATGAAGTCATCTCTGCATCTGGCAAATTTTCTGAAAATATCCAAAATGATCTTTGATCTTCCAAGGTCCCTTCCAACCCCTAGAATTCTATGATTCTATGATTCAAAATATCATAACCAAAGGTAAGCACTGTTTGGGTAAAGACAGTTATTTTAACTGCAAAAAGAATTTCTGTTTTTAGCTCAGACACAGTTCATAATAGAATGTACTGAAATAGTCTTCTTGAAATGTCCACATATCAAAAATATGAATGATTTTATGCTACCCAAATGAAGTTCTGGTGTAACAGCAACTTGCATCACTTTTTAGTGATGCCCATTTCATTTAGTGATGCCTTGGAAAAGCTCTATACAAAAATAGCATCTGTGGGAAGATGGAAATTTTAGGCAATTAGTACCATAGACGGTTCTGCAATACTCATTAGGACAGCAGCCTTCTTCCTTTGGTCTTATTTTTCACATCCTTCCTTTCTTTTAGGTGGCTATGTGTCACCATTTTATAAAGAAGAAAGCATCTGAATTTTATCTTTGCAAAACCTCAAATGTGTTTTTTTCCAGAAATTTACATCATTGTGGAAGAATAATGGAACGTAAAAAATTATAGGTATTCCAGTATTTCATTCTTATCCGGAAAAAAGTTTATTCTTTTAATAAAAAACCAAAACCGTTAAACTAAAAATGCTTTGTTCTCTTTTAACAGTGATTACTAATTTCAAATACTGCATGGAAACGTTAATTACAATGTACAAGTCAGAAGGAAGCTTGGCTTACATGTTTCCCCCCCCCCCCCCTTCTGATCTTCTCCATTTTGAATGGTATTTCTAGTATGTGTACAACCTGTCCTGAAACATCTTAAATAATTGAATCCCAACCAAACTTTAGACAGGCTCTAACAAACAGGTATAAAGGCACAGAAAGCTTTTGATCATTTCTGACCAGAAGACACTGCTGGCAGTAAAACGTTGACCTAAAGGTTTTGTTCGCAGTGAAGAGCTCAAGGACAAACCAAACTGGTTGAGTTGCTCTTTGCTGAAGAACTCTTAGGTTGGCCTCTTTTACATGCACACAGTGCTGGACAGGCACACACGTGGGCCAACAGACTCACTGGCAACTGACATCCTAACACTGCTCTTGGCAATTCATGGTGCCTCCTGACTAAGAAAGTCCCATGTGAGGGACACACCAAGGACAAGTCCCTGGAGACGTTAGTTTATTTTATAGCTTGCTCATACAGTAACATGATGGATTTGTCACACCTTGTAACAGCACACAGCATTGTTATTATTTGACTGTTGGTTGACCTCACCACTATTCCGCTGTGTGCCACAACGGGATCTGGGCTTGGATGACCATGAAGTGGCAAGAGCTGGTCCTGCAAGACAAATGCAATGCCAGTAACATGGATAATGTGCAGGGAATTCCTGAGCCTGCTACTTAGATTGCATGACCATTCTTAAAGCAAAGGAACTTGCAGTATGAACTGTAATTTATAAATACATCTCATAGATGCAGTTTCTAAGTCAGTGGATTAGTTGAACGATCGTAAGATTTCAGACAACAGAGTTGTTGTATCATAAACCTTGGGTTCAAAAACTGCCTTTCAAAAATGGAAGAAAATCTTTGTGTGGAAACTATTCCTGAAGAAAAGAGTATCTTCCAGGAAAATTACTTAAAATATCTAAGATGACTGACAAAAGCGCCAACTACCTTGAACAAAAATACATACCATCTATGCAGCATGCTTCTAGAAAGGGAATCCCTAATTTCTACAGCAGGAAAGAGCGTTTCTTTCACTGCTTGGACTGTTTTGAGGGTTTTTTTTTCTCTTTTCAGTAACAAGGAGTTTGTTTAAAAACTGCTGTGGAATAGACAATATCATCTTTTACTGTGCAAACTCATCTGAAAGAAGAAACTGTGACCATTGGACCTCACTCCGAAACATGTGAAACACACCTTGTGTGCACTTGTTTCCTCTTATCAACAATAGTTCATCTTCTGTCTCTGACATACTTTGTACTTTGCTGTGTCCCTGCCTGTGGTAACACTAAGTGCATTAATAACCAGGTGTAACAATCTTGACTTTGCCATATATGAGTGACACTCAAACAGAAGCCACAATCATATCTGCATCGGGTGATGCAGATCCATGCTATGCAGAGTCTTGCTGAGATTAAGACATGGGTTAGATCCAGCCAAAGGATGCTTGATTCTGAAAATGAACATGTGAGTGATGGGGGAAGTGAGCTGAAGAATGATGTAGTAAAAGAATTGCCTATCATTTAGAGCAAAGGTACTCTTCAACAGGAATATGATGAGGCATAAAAAGCAGAGCAAGAATAAGATAAAATAGCAGCTTCACACATACTTAGGGAGTCATATGTAGCTCTGATGAAAGATTATCAGATACAATTTTGAATGTTATCTGTTTATTCTAAATTAACAGTGGCAGTATGTTAGCCATTTGGGCATCAAATACCTTATTTAATCTATAATAACTCCTAGAAGTGCATATCCCATAATAAAAGGGCTATAAAAATAAATTCAGTCTACAGGCAGTAGCTTAAGAATACTTGAAAGGTACTTTCAGGATTTAGAAAAGTGAAACTTACTGTATTAGAGAAGTAGATTGTAGAAATAGATTTTTACAGAAATGGATTTTCTACAAAGTCGTTGCCTTTTCCTAGAAAAAATAACATTTGAGAGGTTTATATTGAACAACTGCTTTTCAGTGACTCCACTGAATATTGTAATATTTGTCATCCAATTTTCACTTCAAAATAGAAGCCTGCTCTACTTCACTTTATATTTTCACTTTCAAGCAAAACCAGCTGACTTTTCATTTACTTTCAGTTTTTGAAAATTAGTCCCTGGCAACGATTTAATCTCCCCTCCAAACCAAAAGAGATTAGATTACAATTACAAAGCACTGAAAACAGGAAATGTTGTAAACTCTGACACAGTATTAACTATGCTCGTTCAAATGACACTGTGACATTTTCTTAAACATGGTCAGTCACCATTTGTCTACATAGCTTTTTGACTCTGGACTTCCAGGAGTGCTGCTTAAAAAACAGCTTCTTTTAATGGTGAAATCATCACCAGGCCATATGGATCAAGTAGGGTTTTTTAGGGTACTTCCAAAACACAGCACACTTCTATTTCATTACCGGAGGAATTAAAGTAACAAATCTAGAAATAAAAATTAGAAAAATATTTCTTCATTATACTCCTTTTGTTGGCAATGCTGGAACTTCAGTTGGCCAGCTGACTATTTGTGCCAATGGAGGCAAAGATTTTTACTAATTGTGTGGATCTTCATAATATAGATATTTAATTTAAATTGCTTCCCCCAAAGACAAAAATCAGATAAGCTCTCACTACCAGCATTCATTAGACAGATGGAGAATCTGGCTGTATTGTCACCAATTTACTGAAATCAATCAGTAAAGCACAATCACCCCATCAGAGCACACCATTCTCCATAAAGTTTCTTTTACACAGCTAATTAAGTGAGAAATTTTTTCTAATAAAATAACAGTGTTTTATAGAACAGCACCTTCTGCATCAGGGTTGGGATGAGCTACTTTACCAACTGGGATGAGCTTTGCTCTCAGCCTTGCATCACGCATTCAGGCTTTAACCAGCTAATTAATAAAAAAAAAAATAATAATCATTTTAAATATACATACACTACAAGTACCAACGTAATTCAATGACATGCAAATCATCAAGGGAAGAAAACAAAAAAAAAGACAGCTCTTTAGCCATTATTAACTGGATCAGCAGATGAAATGAAGCACCCTCCCAGGAGCAGCATACATTGTGCAGCATAGCAAAAGAGGCTCAGGGGGAGCAGGATGGGCCATGTGCTCACAGGGGGCTTCAGAACCAGGCAGGACTGGTGGAGAAGAGCAACAGCAACCAAAACCCTGGAGAGGCTCTCCATACTGGGAGACTGGGAGGACAGAAACTGCACAAAATCAGAGGAAAACAATTTTGTTTCCAAAAAAGAAGACCAGCGATGAAGATGGACTGGTGCAGACACTGGGACAACTGCATTAGCCTATGGTACCTACAAGAAGGTGAATATGTCATTATTAGCTATAAGCCAGGGCAGATGGAGCGAGAGTGGCCTCAGCAAGGGAACCAGGAGAGCCTCCTGTTGCTGAGGCAGCAGAGGTTTGGGACCAGATATGGAGAACTGGAGAATATGAAGGAGTTTGATTGGTTAAGGAAGAGCAGTGAGCAGGAGATGCCAGGAGGAAAGAGCTGGGGAAAAAAAACCCAAAACAAAACAGGAGTCCCCAGATGGGCCAGAGATGAGCTTAAAATTGAGACTGGGTCAAGACTGTGGACTTGAAGTACATGGGATACCTTAAGGAGGTCTCCCTCTCCATCCTCACCCTTCTAGTCTGCCCGTGTGGACACACAGAGCGGTGTCACCCAGCCCTAACCCTCCATAGATTTATTTTGTTTTGTTATCCAAAATGCTTCTCAGCTTAGCTTACTTTTATGAACCAGCATCTCAAATATTGGTAAATCATAAATACGGGAGCAATACAGGCTGTTTTAATATTTTTTTGGCTTCTAAATAATAAGGAAAACCACTGAAAAATAAAATATTTGCTTGCAACCCCCAGTTGCACTGTGTTTGCGTGCAGATCAGAATGTCAAAGATCTGGTTTTTTACTATTATAATGACACACACAGAGTCTAAGCTCTTAAAAGAAATAAGTATTCTCAAATTACAAAGACATGTCACTGTAACAATACAGTCTTCCTTTTCCCACTAGGGGAAGCATTATCTTTGTAACAAATACACTGCTTAAAAAAAATGCCTGTAAAAAACTAAATCCATGGCTCATGTAATTTAATGTAAGCTGCAGATACATGGAAGGTCATATGCTAAGTAAATTAAGGGAACAATATATTGGCTCTCTCTTCTTGCTTAACTGCCCCAATATTTATGCTTTGTGCAAAATGTAAGTGGTGCTGAGAAGCTGTGCTACGTGGGAGGGCAAGGATGAGGGGTGAGGAAAGAGCCTTTCAGAAGACGCTGGAGTTTTCTTGGACATTGATTGGCATGTTGGCAACACACATCCCTTGCCCTGAGAAACATTAAGACTTCTCACTGCTCCTGAACACGTCCTTACTCTGTTTAGCCACATCCACTGAAGTTTTTCAAAACTGCCTCGTAACTTAGCTACAAAGAAAGAAGAGGATCAGATGGAGGTATCTCAGAAGTGCTTTTTGAAAACTTCCTGTTTCTCTGATCAACACTAATGCTTCTTTCTTAATGATTTTTTTTTTTTTTCTTTTTCTTTGCTGAGATTTGAAAAGAATGTAAACCAAAGGTCAGGAGGAACAGACAGCTGGGCTCTCCATCTGGTGCATGACCCTAGAAGAAGAGCTAAAGATCCTCTAAATCTTTTGTACATTTCTTTTACAGTCAGTTTGAGGTGCATTCAAACAAAGTCATTTTGCTTGTAACAAACCACAGCCTCTGTCTTGAAACAAACAAACAAAACAAAACAAAAACTTTTCGAAAAGGATTTCTTTCTTGCATCCTACAGAGGGGAAGATGGGGAGCAAAGAAACATATTAGTATGTGAATAGATTTGATTAGTTTTCCAACTGTTCACTGATGCACACTGAAACAGAGTTTTAATTGCCAATGTTTGGGATAACTATAGGACATCTATATTGCCTTGCAGTCCTTTAGTTCCTCTGAAGCAACCTAAATTTCTCTGAGGGTATCCTGTAGCTCATTGTCTACACTCTGAATATCTGATGTTTTATATTAGTATGCCTCTTTAAATTAAAAACTAGAAAATAGTAACTGAAAAGAGAACACAGAAGCTACCAAGCCTGCTGCCTCAAGGAAGACTCAGCTACTCTTGTTTCTCATAGGGCTTTTCTGGTCTTAAAACTTATCAATTTAATGAGCAATCTGAATCCTTTTCCTAGCAATTTAATGATTCCTTTTTTTATCTGCACATTAGAAAGACTTTGCTCTTACCCACTTCTCAACAATTTTTAATATAGCTCAAGACCTGTGCTTTCTTCGTTTCCTCTAATTTTCAGAGGATGACCATTCCTTTTTCCACACAGGATACAAAATATTCCATACTGTATGCTGCTGCCTCCCTCCATCATTTGACCAGACATCATGAAGCAGATGAGAGATGTCAAAACCATTATTGAATTCACTGTAATCTGCTGCTTTGCTATTCACCACTTGTTACTGTGTTACAGAGCCACTGAACTGTTTTAATACAGCTGGTGCCAGCATGAGCAGCGTGGGTGTTTATTTACTCGGGTGCTTCCAGTTTGTTTAGTCGGCCAGGGATCTTTTTGGGGAACTTGAGAAAAACTGATTAGTCTGTATTAGTTCATGGGTATTCCTTTCTGACCTTTTAAAGAAAAACAAACCAAAGCAAGTATAAGCTTGTCTGTCCAGTGTCCTCCTACCTCACATAACTTCTCAATGTTATGAGATGACTACTAATGACTGGAAGATTGCAACAGGCTACTGGCTGAAGGTGAAGATGGGTCTACCTCAATCAGGCAAACAGTCACTGCTACCACAAAGAATCAACCTGTTCCTCACTAAAAAAACCCAACCAACCAACCAAACCTCCCCAAAAAACCCCCCCACACACACAAACAAATAAACAAACAAAAAACAACCAACAAAAAAACACCAAGACTGTTTTAAATTGAATAATTTCTTTTTTTCAAAGGCTAGTGAGCTGAACTAGCTCAGAGTAGGACAATGATGACAAAAGAAATCATGAGAGTGCACTTCTGGGGGTAGGAAAATAGAGCCCTTCAGTTCAAGTGTAACATAAAACTACACCTTGGTAGTTCTTACTGGCTGGAATTTCAGGCTTAAATCCCTGGGGCAATGCTGTAGGTCCACTAACACTCAATGCTAGCACAGCCACCAAAAGTAGACCTCTCATTGATCCCCTCCTACCAGCAGAACAAGCAAGTAGTGGACTGGGTTGGTGAAAGTAATTTCCCAAAAACTATCATAGCAAAGCAGTTCTACAATGTCAAAATTTTTGAGCCAAATAAACTCCCTGCCCTGTTTCACCATGTAACTGGATGAATTCCCATGGCAGCACAAGAAGGGGCAGAGTTCAGGAGTGGGAGTAAGCTCCTGGGAGTGGGCAGGGGCAGGAGAGAGAGACAACTACATCTGATGGCTTTGCAGCTTAGAAAAAACCTAGACTGTGAGCTCTGCCATGAGTCTGAGTCATGAGTCAAATGATTTTTAAATATCCATCTAAATTAAGTAGGTTCTAGCCTGCTCCTTCCCCAAATAGCTCTGATTCCTGATGATGCATGCATTAACCACCTGAACATAAAAGCCTTGTTCATCATGAGGTTTTCATCTCCATTTACAAAGGCACAGCTTCTTGCCCTTGGTTTTCTCTTAGCATTCACAAGCACATGGAGTATTGTCTCTTTATTATGCCCCCTGTTCATTTTATCTCAGTTTGATCTTTCCAAGTATGTCCCTACGTGTCCATGGTACTTATTTATAATGGTTCCCAGTAATTTGGCCTCACTGTCATTTTCTGTTTAACGTGCTCCAACTCACTCAATCTCTTTGGAGAAGCTCTCAATTAGTTTCCTAATAGGCTTTCTGTTTTTCCCATTGTGGTTGTATAGTTTATGCTGCTTAAAGATACAGCATTAATTGTTTAGTCTCACTTCCAACTGGATCTTACCAAAGCATCCCTGAGTCTATTTAAGATAATCTATTTCAACTTTATTCTTTCAACTATTTTCTACTTCTTCCCCTTTCAGAAACTACAAAAACTGTAATTCACAATCATCACAATTTTCATAACGTCTAAAAGTTCTTCTCAACAGGTAAAAATCAGATGAAAAGACCAATACCCCTCAGACTCTTGTAGATGTTTATTCACTTTTCAGATTAACAAGTTACTCTGACTTTCCTATTTTCCTTTGACAAATACATCAATGACCAAGCAATTGCTGTACCTTCATTTTTGTAGGATGTATGTTAATAAACAGGATATTAAACAATAAAAACTAAAACACAAGCACACAGACTAGGAAAATAAGCAATGACAAAAACACCATTATGAAGCCTCACAAAAACTGTGGCGTGAAAGAAAAAGCATTTTATTGTCCCTTCATTCTGATTTCTCTGCCACCCCCACAAATATCCCTGGACAGCAGACACATGATCCCTCTTATTCTAAGGATGTGTATCTAATCCATTACAAGGCATGCTTCAGTTCCACAGCACAGGCTGTAGTAAGCTGTTAGGTTAGCACCAAGCCAAACATTAACTCTCAATGAAAAAGAATCTGAGATGCTGGGGGGTAAAGGGGGCGGGTGAGAAATGCTTGATGCATTACACAGTACATGGGTAATAACACTACTTGAAGCATGTGAGGGAGAGAACCTGGGAGATGTACCTTGTCCTAGACATTCTAGTTGCACTTCAGGCTCAGGTGTGGAGTTTTGATTTTCCCTTTGCCAAGTTTCATCCAGTTCAGTACAGCGAAAATTGAACAGGGTATAGCTACAAGCACCACTTGCAATAAATATATTATCCATATTAACCAATAATTAATAATACAAATAATACTTTCAATTCAAAATATGGAAGCAGATATGTTTGCTCCAGACGCATTTCACCAACTAAAAAAAGGCCCATTCCCTTGATGTAAGATCAGAGAATGCTAGTTAGTCAAGGAGGCTGCATGATCTTAAAACTTGTTTAGCTTGTAAATTCTCAGGCAGTCATAATTTGTTCCACAGTAAATAATCATTTAGTGAAGAAAAAAAAAATAAATAGGACCCAATGGGAACTTATTTGCCTGTTTTTGGTTATTGAGAAGACTTCCATTGATATTCCTAGCTTGGTAAATTTTTTCCACTGTACACACAGATGACAAAGGTCATGTAGTACAGCATTTATAATTTCTCATAGAAAATAAATTAACCATGACTCATACATGGGTACAGCACGTTCTTTACTTTTTCCCTAAAGAAAGAGATAGTACCAAGTTTTTATTTGCAGCTGCACAAATGGAATATGAAAGATATATATTTCGGAACATATGTTTCTAAAATTCACAGTGGAACAACTGTGCCGAAGTCTTCAAAACTGAGCTTACACAAGGCAGTCTGGAAGAATATCAGTAATCTCCAACAGTAAACATTTAGTGACGCACATCTCCAACAAGTTGCAATATAGGAGATTAAGACAAAAGCCATCTTCAATTAACAGATCAATGATGGCATCTGATCATCAGTCTTCCAAGTATTAGTCACATTTGGTGAGCACAAGGCTGCAAATATAAGGGCTCCCATATGCTATGTCTTCACTTTCCCCTGATCCTCTTGTCTAGGTGTGTCTTTGATAATCACAGACTGTTTTTTCAAAGCCTCTAAAAACAAGAAGTGGGCTTTGGCAAGAAGGAGAGGAGGGGGTGTGAGACTTGGCCAGCACAGCAACTGATGAGGGACTGGGGAGCTGGTGAGGAGGAGGGCTAGTTCCCAACTGGGATGGTTTGGGGACAGGAAGGTTTGAGGGACAGCTCTGTATTGGAGGGGTATGCAGAAAGTGTGTTTCTGGGTGCACAAAGGTAGGAAAGATAATAAAGGTGCAGAAGGGCTAAAAGCATGTTTATGGGGCCACCGCCATCACAGTCACCTTCCCCTCCCTCTTCTGTGTCCCCACTGCCATCTTCCTCCCCACTGCAGTGACAGGGTCCTCAGGGAAGAAGGGGATGAAATAGAGGCTTACTTCTGTCTCCTACTGTGCTTTTTTTGGTGCCAGGAACATGGCAGCCCTCTGAATAGAAACGGGTTTATCCTGGACAGAGAAGAGCACCTCATGGTGCATAAAACTTGTGTAAGACTAATCTAACAAGGGAAGGGAGACCACAGCACCAAAGGCATCCAGATTACCAAGTAAGCTTCATCACCAAGGCCTTCAGCCACCTGTGCATGGTTGCTTCCTCCCTAATCTGTTTCAAGAGATTTAAGATAAAAATTTTCACATGTGAAGTTCTCTGCTGTCAAATCCCTCAGCCTTAAACTTTAGGGGCAATCATGGCCCACCTGATTTTGATGCTCCTGCCTCATCGAATATAGATGCACAGAATTTCATTTAATGCACCCTATATTAACTTCAGTAACTAATATACTAACTTATTAACTGAAATTAAAAAAAAAACATAAAAAAATTTAGGTCAATGAAATATCCTACATCTCCAGGCTTAGGTAACTTTCATGTGCTGAAGCAATTTTGTGCTTCATAAATCAAGTTGTATATTTAACTAATTTAGGTTAATATGTATAAGGGAGCACAGCAGAGGCAGGGGGGCATTTTGGCCAACCTTTAAATCAACTCCTGACGTTCAGCTGTTCAATCTGCTGCCTTTCAGTCTATGCTGAGGCTCATCCTGCTGTCCATACACTGGCAGAAAGCTACAGTACTATGAAAAAGCCACAGGAGTAATCAGAAATGCAAGCACTTTTCTATTATGTCATGTAAAGTTTTGTTTAGTTACAGACACAAATTAAACTGGCAGATTAATTTCATAGAGCAGAACACAAGTGAAACGCACGACAGCTTGTGTTCCATTTCAGTGCAACACACTGCTCTCCTATTAACTTCAAATTATCTCCTTTTATGGACTCCAAGGTTTTTGCATTTTTCACAACTGTAACTGGATGATGGGTTAAATACTCGGAAGGGCACAAGAATGTTTTTCTTCTGCAGCCAACTCAGAGAGGGGAATCACTGAACTCACTGCTTCTATAGAACAGGAACCTGTATTTTGGGTGCATCTGATTCACACTGCTTCCCACCATCACCCATACACAGCCAGGGCTTGGTCCTCCCACCCCTCCCCCTGCCATGGAGAGAACAGGAAGCTGTACCAATGCTTTTGCTTCCAATTTTCCACTTGGTTATTCTAACACAGGCATACTTTGTTAAAAGTAAAGAACCTTCCCCAAATTAATATGCCTATAGTTTGAAGCAGGTTGCTGAGAATTTTTTCTCACAGGTATACTCCCCCTCCCACTTTCCCATAAGCCAAAACCAGACTGAAAATCTACACAGTATTTCCACAGCTTTTCAAAATCAATGCATCACTGACCATGGAACAAAACCAGGCATGTTAGTTGAAGCCCACAAGACAAACAAACAGGGCAAACATCTCCATGCGTCCTTACCAGCAAAGAGTGGAACCAGTGCCTAGTCCAACTTAGCAACTTAGCAAACCTTAGCACAAACAGCAGCCACACTGGATGCTCTCTCCATCTATCACTTTCATTGCTGAGAAGAATACTGGCAAGGGAAATGCTTCTCTCTCACTTGTTTCTACTCTTGATAAAGTCAAAGGCAGCGAGAGAGCTGAGAATCCAATCTCTTCATAACACCAGAGCGCAGCACTGGGAGCAAATATTTTATAAAGCTCAAGAGTGCATCTACAAAACAAATAGGCAGAGGAAAGCCCACACAAAGGCATCTTCTTTTCTCACTTCATCTGCTGGAGCCATCTCTCACCTACAAAAGCACTATTGGCCTCTAAGTTTTAACTTTCTCTGCAGTTCTTTCACCTAAATACAAAGAAGGGCTCAAACTACAGAGGTGAGGAGGTTCAGAGAAACAAAGAAATCATTTGCACTTAACTCAGACCATTCAGAGCTCAGGCCTCTCAGAAGTTTTAGAAGCAGCTGCTCTTCAAAAGACCTTGCTTCTGTGAAGCCCCTTTCAGGCCCAAATGTTCTGTTTCTCAGTTAAATTAGGCCTGTGCAAGATTCAGATTTTGACCTAAATTTGCAAAAAATTTTACTGAGCAATGATCCATTTCAATACTGGAGCTCATAAACTTCCCGAAAAGGTAAATGCATTGCACTGTAGTACTGAGGTGCCATACTCTTCCCTTGGGATATACTATACCCCATACTATACCACTTGGGATCCAAAATAACAGGGGAGTGATTAATACTTCCTCTGAATTTTGTATTTTCT
This sequence comes from Chaetura pelagica, assembly GCF_000747805.2. Taxonomy (NCBI): domain Eukaryota; kingdom Metazoa; phylum Chordata; class Aves; order Apodiformes; family Apodidae; genus Chaetura; species Chaetura pelagica. Next base: position 5,946,816 of record NW_009953295.1, on the reverse strand, counting down.
TGACTTTTACCTCCAACTATGAGGGTCCAGCAAAGGGGAGGTGATGGAGGGGAAGGAGGTTGGCGACTTTTGTCATCCGTCTTGGTACATCTAAACCAAGTGCCTGAAAATGGAAGTTGATGTTTCAACATCACTTTGGCCTCCTTGGCTTGTACAGTAAATAACTAGAAACAACATTGTTCTAGCACACTTTTTACAAGCAAAACGAAACAGGCCCAGCTGCAGCCCCAGACAGGAGAGGGGACCTGCAGCAGCACTCATCTGTGTACAGTGCTTTTGGGACAGGTACAGCTGTGCAGGTGCCCAGCGCTCACAGCTGCCCAGTGGAACTTTGGTCACCCCTCAGTAGCATATCCCATTGCTGGAAAGCTGGACAAAGCAGCTGGCAAGAGTCCACTGCCTGCTTTATCTGATCAGGTTTGCACTTCAAAAAGGTTGGTTTGCAGCCAGGAATGGATTTCTACAGATTGCAGAGCATCACAACAAATCTGTCCACCTTCTGCTTCAAGTGTATGGCTTTTTAATTTTTTTTTTTTAATTCTGCCTTCTCTAACATATAAAATCCATTTAAAGCACATGTATTTATTTGAAAAATTAAAGCTACACAATACCATTGCACATCCAGTCTCTTGAGGTACAGCTGAAAGAATTAATATGCTACAAACACCATAATAACAGGAAGACAGTTTAAGATAGATGTACTGCAGAAGTCATAATCTAGGCATCTACCTATTTCCTATTAGTTACAATCAAAACTGTTCTATTGTGAAGCCTAGACATACCTGATAACAAATACATGTACTGACTCACATGGTGGGCACCCCAGATTTCAGAAGAAATAAAGTCTGACCCTTAGCACACATGCATGCACACAAGCATCTCTATTGCTATGAAATTATGAATGGAAAATTAGAAGCAAGGAACTAAAGGCAAAACTGATAACACAGATATGCACTAGCAGTTTGAGTCCAAGGATGTAAACTTTTTTAGGGTGAGAACAAGATTGGCATTATATTGGCATTACTTCATTTGAGTACTGTTGCTTAATCTGTATATCTAATTCTCCACATAAAGCTTGACTTTGTGCTAAATAAGAAATGCCTTTGCACTCTACCAGCAGGATCTGTCCGTTCTACAAAAAGCGAACATCCATTTATTTCATCTAAAGGTCAAAAGTGAAATGCCTTTGGGAGATCCCATGCAACCTTAAAATAAAAGTCGCATTCCTAAACTCCGAACTATCTAGAATACAACACAATGTCATTATTATTCCTTTGAAAACGTAAAACAATTACTCACTTATATTAAAAGCAAAACTCTTTAAAAGAAAAGGTTCTAAAACCAATGAAATACCAACTGTGAGAATTTTAAATCTTGCTGTTCAAAAAGCACAACTTTTTCCTTGCAGTTTTATGCATTATGGAAGTCATGACACCCATAAACATTTAAAAGATGTGATGTAATTCTAATATTTGTTCACTTTGAATTAAAAGAAAACAGTTCTTATTCAACCATCAACAGTAGCCAAAGCGGCCACTCCCATCATTCCTCAAACTTTTTCAGTCATTCTTACTAAACTGTATGTTTAAACCAACAAACTTACCTTCAATTATTCACCAATACTTAATGACCACATTTAGAAAAATCAGAACATGGAACTCCAATAGAGTATGAATTTTTGACTGTCAAGTTACTTCTGGTTTCCTTCATCTTAGCACAGTTCTAAGTCCAATGTTTAAGATGTAAAGCTCACTGAAACCATGGGAAGATTTCTAGTCCTTATAAGCTTTGAAACTGTTGCTATACAAGCTATAAAACACCTACTGTAATATATTCAACCCTCATCATTTTCCCCTTCTAGTGTATTTCTGCTCAGCCTATTAGTAGACCAAAAATTACATACTTCTTTTTGTCTTATGGGCTATATAAAATTACATCACACTGCTTATCCAGCTTCACAGTGTCAAATTACTTTACTCAAGAGAGGCACATAATTTTCCTGACTACTAAGACTTTTTTAAAAAATCAATGACTACATTAAACAGATAATTAGAAAAATTCTACAATGCTCTTTGTGTGTTTAACACATCTATAATGCACACCATCCTCACAATTAGTTGTGAGGTGCTCACTGCTATCCAGAAGGCAGCTGGGACTACCTGCTACCAACAGCAGAGAGAAGGCACCAAGGGCAGAAGGACAAAGCAAGTCACACTGTCAACACTGATCTTCTGAAAGACACTCTCTAAGTAGAAACATGCTTAAGAGAACTTCAAGCTTTATACGTTTAATAGCAATATATAATTTGCTATTACCACAGATAATTCAAAACAGGTTGCAAAAACCTGTATACGTCTACACAAAGACTACAGTTTTTACCATTGCTTCAGCTGAATTCATAGATTTTATCATTCTCCAGTTGTTCAACAAAGCTTTAAGCTAGTTTTAAAAGCTCCATAGTCATGAGATGGAAAACAGGTTTGCAAGGATGTCCCATAGCATTTGAACTTTCCATTTTCTCATGGTGATTTTGAGTGTTGGATTAAATGAAAATAACCACAACACGGAACCCCACTGAAGAACCTTTTCCAGGGAAAAAGAAAGGCACTTGTTCCATGAACTCTCCCATGTTTTCAGGCATACAATTTATATCTGGCAAGTGTTCAACAGAAAGACAGGAACACCAAAAGAGGAGCACAGACTAAGCATTGCTGTAATGGGTACATCAAACAGATGAAGCAGCTTCTAAACTGGGAACTGCCTGCTCATCAGCAGTTAAAATACTTGTGTGCATCCAATGCTAACCTAAAAATCTGTGATTTGCTCCATGCTCTTTTATTCCTTATTACAGGAAAAGACAGTGGACTCTGCAATATATGTAAGGTCAACTGGCTTCACATGAAGAGGGAAGGGTAAGATTAAAATTACAGTCAAGCACACTGGGACTGCACTATCAAGGCAAGGAGTGAGGAGAAAAAGGATGACAGGTAAGTAAATTAGGTAATGTAAAAGAAAATTAACCAATACAATCAGGGGAAAGACATTGGGCTCACCAAATAAGAAGAAAACAAGAGTACAGTCTCTTTACTGAAGCAAAACAATAGTCTGGATGAAATGCCGAAAAAAGAACTTATGTTTCACCACTGTTTGCAGTAAGTAACTATGACGCCTTTGAGGAAGGATTTTAAATACCACCACCTTCCTCCCACCCAGAGAAAGTGATGGGATAACTGAAAGCAGCTGGAAACTAGTACCTCTCATTACAATCTCTGTGGTGGAGGTACAATTCACAGCCTTCCTTTCTTGGAAGAGTTAAATAGAAATGTGATTTTTTTTTTTTTTTTTTTTTTTGTTCAGTTCACTTTGTTCTTTCAATTATTTTTGAAGGGTTTAGATTTACAACCTTCTTCCATGCTAAAGCAAGTTAGGAAAAGCAAAGCTTAAGGTGCTTTGTGAGAGTTTCTCAGCAGAAGGTTACATTCTTCTCAAGTGGCTCTCTTGCTTCAGCCTTGCACAGGCTAAACTCCTTGAATTACTTACTATTCAAGGAATGAGTCCAGAGAAGGGTCACAAAATGATCAGAGGGCTGGAGCACCTCTCCTATAAAAACAGGCTGAGAGAGTTGGGCTTGTTCAGCCTGGAGAAGACAGGGTTCTGGGGAGACTTTACAGTGGCCTTCCAATATCTAAAGAGGACCTACAGAAAAGCTGGGGAGGGACTTGTTACAAGGGCATGTAGTGAGAGGACAAGGGGTAATGGCTTTAAATTGGAAGAGGAGAGATTAAGGCTAGACATTAGAAAGAAATTCTTGACTGTGAGGGTGGTGAGATGCTGGAACAGGTTGCCTCGAGGAATTGTGGCTGCCCTCTTCCTGGAAGTCTTCAAGGGCAGGTTGGATGGGGCTTTCAGCAACCTGGCCTAGTGGGAGGTGTCCCTGCCCAGGCAGGGGGGTTGGAACCACATGATCTTAGAGGTACCTTCCAACTCAAACCATTCTATGATTCTTTGATTCTATTGCTCTGAGGTAACCCAAGTCCTCCACACTAACTTGGCCTGGCTGAATTGGTACCACCCTTACCTGCCTTGCACTTTTGCTGCCTAGCAAGCCACAGCAAGGAAACAGGCACGAGCTGTGAGAGAGCATGGCCATCCCTGATCAGTGCCAGCCCCACTCAGATCCGTTTAAAGATAATATGAAATACCAGCATTAGGTTCTGCTATAATGATGTAGGCTGCCTGTATGACTGCTGCTTGGTTGCTGCAGGTACTAGAGTGGTGCATAGAATGCTGAAGGAGACAACTGCAAAGACTTTTCCTGGTTAAGGCAACTGAGTGATGCCCTGGAGAATCCAGTCCCTGCCTCTACCATGAAATTCCTTGAAGACTCTGCAAAAATAATTTCCACGCTTTTCAGAGACAGTCACTAATTATACATTCTTAATTTTCTACATATTTGCTGTTGGATTTTTCTCATAACAATAATCTCAAACAATTGGCTTCAGCTGAAGCTACTATGTTAAAAGCATACAATGAAATGTTACCAAATGCTGATTAGGAGGTAACTTCTGACACTATCTTCTCTACGCTTCCTTTCCCAAATCATCAGCGAACAGCTATGAAATCTGTAGGAAAGTGTGAAGTACCAGTCTGGCTTGCACAGAGAGAATGGAGTGAAATAGCCAAGTGCAGCAATATGCTTCTAAAAATCACTCCGTGTTTTTTTGAAGTATTCAGGTATTATTGTGATAAAAGTCATAGGGAGTTCCTAAGAAACTGAAGGCACATATTCTGCCTTCAAAGTACAACTTGATTATCAGATCTTAAATAAGAAACAAGTCCAAAAAGTAAAGAGTAAGGCAGAAAACCCTGCATCGTCCCTCTCTCAGTGAGCACAGCCTGTTCTATGTATTGAATGAGACGGGATCCTGTGAAATCCATCAAGCAATTAAAGGTTAGCATGATGAAAAAGGGGCCCATTTTGAGGCTGCACAGAGCTTGACTGTGAAAACGGAATATTCTTTAAGCATTTTCTCTCTACAAAGATATGTATGTACAATGTCAGCATACGGACAAGCGCTAAGAGGGAAGCGCATGTGGCTTATACATCATTTCCTGGCCACCGCCGCTCCAAACGCAGACAAGAGAGGGAGCAAAGCTGCAATTTGGGGAAGCCAGCTCATAGCTGGCTGTGACCAGAAGGTCAGCCCCACTCATCCTCCACCCCTCCTCTAGGTCAGCCCAGCTCTGATGTGAAACCACACCTTGGAGCTGTGGTTAACACCTCGCCTGCAGCACAGCCCAAACCCGCGCTGCTGCTGCTGCTGCTAATAACAGCTGCGGTCTGGCCCCGCTCCCTTCCCTCTCCTGTGCTAACACCCACCCTAACACAGCCAGCCACGCCAAGAGCCAACGCTGGGAACCAGCCGGGCTGAAACGGGTGCCAGCTTACAGCAAAAAGAACACTGAGACTAAAATACTTGAGGAAAAGGGAGTGGAAATGTCTCTTTTGGCAGCCCGGTAGGATGCAGCCACTTCAGCATCAGACAGCAACTCAGTCCAGCCTGCTTCCCTATCCTGTCCAACGCTGTCAAATGAATCATAAAGCATTCTTAACAAAGACCACTTCTCTTCACTCCCAATATCTTGCCATTGTGGCCAATCTATTGTCCTAATCCCACCACAACAGCTGAATGAAGGTTTGCTCAGACAGCTGCCTTTTCTTATCACTCTTTTAGGAAAAGCAGCAAATCTATTTCTCCACCAATTGGTTCTTCACGGCTACCTGGTATTACTGGACTAAGAAGCTGACATCAGCAAGGTGTTCTCTTATTCTTAATTCAACAAAGAAAATTGCCTACAGGCAAAAAATAGTGCTTACAATAATAAAATCACATCCATCCCTCACTTCAGCCATGTTTAAATTTCAGTGTTTCTTCTGAATGCTTCAATCACACTGCATTCTCAAGTGGAAAACAGAGCAAAGCAAACTGACAAGAAGCTTGCTTTGCATTTCTGTATTTCAGTACCTGTCATACTTCCTAAAATAGATTGACATAACTTTTAAAATAAAAAATTCATAGGGTTGCCTAACATTTTTGGGATGAGGTGTAGTTTCACGCCTTTTATTCTGTAACTCTAAATTTATCTCACCAGTACTTCAGCTTTTGGAGCATACATCAAGTAATCCTCAGAGACAAAGTACTACAGTATACAGATGTGCCTATTTTGGAAGCAGTTGGATCACTTTTCCCTACGAGGTCAGGGTTTTTGGACCAAAAGAATAGCTCTACTGTTTGCTATCCAGCTGAGAACAGCCCAGATTCTCTATCTTGTCCAACTCTGTGAAGTGAATAGTAAAAAATTAAATCACTCCCTCCTTACTTTAAATTAGCAGTCGAGGAAGAGGAGAGCAGGTAATCTCTCACATTATGACATTGAACTTTGAATAGATATTTATAACAATCCAAAGTTTATAATCTGTTGGCAAGACCTCTCTTATTCATGAACTTCATTTCCCTTCTTTCACTGAAAAGAAATTTCATGTTAAAGAAACTGAAAAAAAAATTAATAAAATAGTTAAAATTTCCATTTCCAAAAGACTTTTTAAATCATTAAAATAAATTTAAAATAGATACTTCAGCTGTTTTTTCCATGGACAACTGGCAGGCATCATGAAGCGTATGGGTTTAAAGCTATTCTGTTCAATTACTTTTATTTTCTTCTACACTGGATATCAAAATTCATATCCATCACCTTTACTCATTCCAACAATTCTGTGAATACTTACTTGTCTTCTCTTGTAGGGGAAAAAAAAATTTAAAATTCTGGTTTGGGTTCCTAAACAGATACAATTCAGAAGATAGGCTTTTAAATATACTGCAATTAAAGTTAGGAACAATTCCGTTCTCAGAGCAGGTAATGAAGAAGTAGCCAAAATAAAAGCTTCAGATGGAAATCCCCAGCTAATCTGGTGCACTACCCTGGACTTTCTGGCAAAATCCCCCTTGATCATCCACCTTTATCCCATTTTGATACTTAGCCTCCTTATTTAAAGTTTTTGTCTCCGTGGTTACTGTAGAGACACTTAAAAAGGACAACAGAAAGGGCCAATACATTGAACAGCTAGACAATGCAGAGGTACATGTGAAGGGCTATGCATGAGCTGCCTGATTTTGGGACATGCACACTGCTTTTATTCCTGAAACTGAAAAACTAACCTTCACTCTTGATCCAATTAATTTTAATTCTATACTTTAGGTTTTGCATAATCCCTATCAGGGAATATCAAACAACTGACTTATATCCTGCTTTGAAGATCAGGAAGTTTTGTTGTCCTTACTTCACTGTTGGAAAAAGGAGACACAGGGAAGCTAAAAATTAAAAAAAAATGCTACCTAGGGCTGTCAAAGCAGCCTGTGGCAAAATAGGGACCGGATTTATGCTCCCACGTGTGCAGTCAGCCACGTTCACCTGCAGCTGGACTGAATACTGCCTGCAACATCTCCCTCAGCCCACCAGATCAGCAACAAGCTGACTATATGCTAGGACAGGAACCAGCTAAATAGCTGATGCGCTTTATGGAGCTGGAGATCCATATTCTCTGCTCAATCAGGGTATCTAAGCAGCCAGCCAGAGCTGCTCATGCAGAAGAATTCTTTGCATACACCAAATGAAAAAGGGGAAAGTAGGGTATCAAGAAAGCTACTCTAGGACAAGCTCATTAAAAATATTCCAGATCCATCACTTCAGGCTGCAGTACCTGCACGTGTTTGCAATTCTGCTTGTAGCTGAGGGAGTAGATGGATGTGCAAAGGCAGGGGAACAACTGGAGGTGCAACAATCACATTGGATCCTTCAGACAAATAAAATAACAGCCCGCCAGGGGTTTGTAGCACAGCAGTGCATGTCCAGAGGCAACATTAGAGATTTATTTCTGAAACAGCCACTCTACCCTTAGACAGGACACAATGTCCATAGCTTCATATCTAAAAGGTCTGATGAACACACCACAGAGCAAACCAAACTGGAAAAATGAAACCTTAGACTGGACAGTGAGGAAGTTCATAGAATCATAGAATCTTACGTGTTGGAAGGGACCTCGAAAGATCATCTAGTCCAACCCCCCCTGACAGAGCAGGGTCACCTAGAGCACATCACACAGGAACGCATCCAGGTGGGTTTTGAATGTCTCCAGTGAAGGACACTCCACAACCTCTCTGGGCAGCCTGTTCCAGTGCTCTGTCACTCTCACAGTAAAAATTTTTTTTCCGATATTCACCTTGAACCTCCTATGCTCCAATTTACACCCATTACCCCTTGTCCCATCACTGGTCATCACTGAGAAAAGCCTAACTCCGTCCCCCTGACACTCACCCCTTACATATTTGTAAGCATTGATGAGGTCACCCCTCAGTCTCCTTTTCTCCAAGCTAAAGAGACCCAGCTCCCTCAGCCTTTCCTCATCAGGGAGATGTTCCACTCCCTTCATCATCTTTGTGGCTCTGCGCTGGACTCTTTCGAGCAGTTCCCTGTCCTTCCTGAACTGAGGGGCCCAGAACTGGACACAATACTCCAGATGCGGCCTCACCAAGGCAGAATAGAGGGGGAGGAGAACCTCTCTTGACCGACTAACCACACCCTTTCTAATGCACCCCAGGATGCCATTGGCCTTCTTGGCCACATTCATCATTTATCTTGAAAGAAGAGAAAACGAGAAAACACTTTATTTTTACCATAGAGTCAGAATCTAGGGTATGCCAAATTCAGTGGCAAGGGGGGAAAAAAAAATCATTGGAACATGTTATTCTTCCTTGATTCCACCAAGACACATGGTCTAGCTTTAGATGTGAGAGTTGCACACATTTTTAAAGGCATAAGGGAGAGGGCAGGGGAGTATGACACTTCTCCTGAAGAAAAATAAAAGGCAATGAGGGGAGAGCAGAAAAAAGTATCTGCAACAGATAACTATTTACTAAAATGAGGCTTTATCTACATTATGTATAATAAATCTCTCAATGTTAAAAGGAGTGAGCAGTGCAAGATATGTTTGCAATAAGTGAATTATAAAATACTTCTGAATATTACATGTAATATACTGTGTCCATATCATTAACTCATAAACAAAAATGAATATTTCAGAAACAAGTATGTGCACAGGTACTTCAGTCTATAATAAAAAGAAAGGAGATGCTTCTGGTAAAAAAAAATCTTTGTCAAGAAACATAGTATGCCAATGTATAGACATGGCAGTGTACTTTGCACAGGACTGAGACTAATACAGACCAAAGTTGGGCTGATACTGCAGGTTCCAAAACGAAGTTATTCATTCAAACTATTTATAATTTTAGAAAGAATTTTGATAAATAAAAGTACAGTGGTAATATTTCTATCATTACCCTAGTGATTATTTTACTGCCTGAGACAAAAATACATAATGTATATTTCTTTTGATTTTTTCTCCAAAATTTTCCTTTACAGTATTTCTTGAAAAGGGCTAGAAAAAGAAACAAAGCCAAAAAAGTAAAAGTCACCTTTTATTCCTAAACATTTCAGACTGCTTTTTCTCCAAAACACATGTATTCGTCCATTTCTCAGGGGCTCCAGATGCTGAAATCTGTACCAACTGTCAGTAGTCCTTAAAAAAGAAACAACACACCAGCTGGGCACAGCTGCAAAACTAGGAGTTTCAGACAACTTTCAGACATTCTTAGTCCCTCTTTCCTGAAAAAATGTCTGGTTAAAAGACTACCAGAAGATCCTACCCAGTAGTTTGTCTCCTTTCCACTGTTAAAAGAGTTATAATGAGGAGAAAAACAGGCATCAAGAAATACATTCACAGTCTTAGAAGCTAGTTTGAAGGGTTTACTTAACTATGGGAAATAATAAACTAAACCCTGGAGAAAAAGTTGTCTTGTACTCTACTGATAACATTTTGGAAGATGCCTCTTTGTTAATGTCTATTTTTTTTTTTTAATTCTTTTTGATGACTTAGCCTAGATGTATTGTCTCCTTGCTAATTTACCTTCATCATTACTCCCAGGTAGTTTCTCACCTGTCAACATATCCAGAAGCTTTTAATGGCTTCCTGACATTACGCATTAGCATATATTTTCATGTATTCCATTATATTTAAGTCACTAAGATTTGAGGAAGCTACCAGCCCATCATCACTAAGTCCCAACATTGAAACAAACGTGAAAAAAACGTGGTTACAGGTATGACATTGGACTTTCTGTCTAGGCAACAGGGTAACACTGGTTGAAGGGAGGAACATAGACACAAGACATCTGACCAGTCTCTTTTTTTCTCTCTGTAAATCTGTTAATATCAAATAACCCGCAGTCAACCAAGCTGACTAAACTCATTTTTAATCTGCTGACCAAAACCACTAGCGTGCTTCTCTGCGGGTAATAATTCTTCAGTGACAGAAGTAATTTCTTATGTCCTAAACAAATTGCTGGAACTCCCTAACAGTAAGAGAAGACACATAGATCTTACTGACATTTGCTGTCCTTTTTACAGCTTGTTCCCTCCCCTTTCTCACTGCCTGCAGGTTTTGAAGGGGGTGCAACAGGCATTGCTCTTGCTCCCTACTGCAGTCAGCTGGAGAGGTCAGCAGGGATGGAGCAGCACTACCACCTCAGGCTCTGCTAGAGATCAAACCCCTGTGGTCCTGGTGGGATAGGGATCTGGGATCCCTGCAGGTCATCCTCAGGCTGGTGGGAATCAGGTGTAACCACAAAGTGCCTACTTGGGTTGCACAGCCTGCCAGGTGATCTGCGCTCCCCTGCCTCTCCCATGGGATGAAGGACAGTGGGTGCTGCTGCTGGTCCCACAGGAGGCCAGCTCAAGCCTCAGCCACAATTCTGCTTCAAAACACAGGTGCTGGCAGCCAGCAAAAGGCAAGTGGTGCCGATTCACTTGCAAAGCTTTGTGTGTAGTAGGCAATACACAGAGGGAAAAAAAGTTCATACATCTTTTTCATATTCCAGAGTAAAGCAGCTGTAAGGAGAAGATTGAAAGGCTGCTCATCCCACAGGAAGCAGAGCACACATAGGAAGGCATGGGGAGACATCCATGTGCAGCTGTTGGTCTTACTCAGCCAATGTGCTTAGAAATTATTTCTCCACCCAGCTGGTATCTCAGTACTTCACCTCAATGTGCAAAGTCCCTTGACTCTTTTACAGTCCCATCCCTCCTCTGCTCCCCAATCTAAAGAAGCAGATACCTGTGTAAGCTCAGGCTTCTCCATGACAGACTGTTTTACACTTAGTGGGTCAGTAAATTCCTGCAGCCAGTCAGATTTTAAAGCATCAGCACCAAAATTCACTCAAATGGTTAATTCCTATAAATTCTCTTACTTGATATTGAGCTGTCAGATTAAGAATTGGTACCACGGGTAACACACAGATCACTGCTCACCACCAGCGACAACTATGAGGTTGGTTAATTATGAAGGTACAATTATAATTCTGCCTTTAGCGTGATGTGATTCAGATTTAAAAAATGCTTTTGTGGCAGCTTCCATCTAATACTATAAATCTAAGCACAGGAATTCTGCCCTTCACACTTTCTAACACAGACAACAATAGTGACAAGAAACAGATCCCTTTACATGCAGTCTTAAAAATTCAGTTTTAAGTAGTGGTTTTGTATCCAAGCTTCACTTTTTACCTAACATTCCAGAAATTCATTAGTTGTCTTCAGGTATAGAAAAACTCATATAAGAGGCTCATATTTTAAGCACATCACAACGTAAAATTCTTTTCAGCAATACTTAGAATCATTCGGGTTAGTAAAGATCTTCAAGAACATTGAGTCCAACTGTAAATCTAACATTGCCAGGTACACCACTAAACCATGGCCCTAAGTGTCTTATCTACACATCTTCTAAATAACTCTAGGGATGGTGACCCAATCACTTCCCTGGGCAGCCTGTTCCAATGCTTGATCCAATAATATGAGCAGCTTTGCAGAGAACTCATTCTGTCTTCATGACTGATTTCATATGATTTATGTATCTTCAGATGTAGAACTGTGAATAATTTTCTAGACAGCTGAACCACATCAGAAACGTTGGGGCGTTACCAAAAACAACTACAAGACATGACATAATCACATATGCACCTTCCCATATCAATCAATTTCATACATTTCTTTTGCACAATATAGATACACACTGCACCATATACAAACCCCTTCCGTGTAATTGCCCTTTACTGTTGCAATGATGGCATGTATCTGAGCAGCCACAAGAAGGGAAACGCAGAACTTTCCACATGTTGTTCATGAAATGTTCAGACCTTAATAATAAGATAATGAGTGGGGATTTACAAAAACAAATAAATGCTTATGGGTCCTACGGTACAGGGTGACAGTCCAGCTGAAATAAACCTGAGTTCAACAGAAGACAGATACTCAGTACGTGGACTGTTTTGGCACTGCATTAACTTCTGTGTGCTGTTCTCTTTATTAGCTAAAATGATCCTATTTAATTTTAACCAATGGGAGACTACTTATTAAAATATATTGATATATTGACATTGAAGAAATTTAAAATGTCTTCTGCTGAAATGGAGATCAGGGTTACATCTGTCAATACAGAGATGTGTCTCATATTGTGTGACTAAAATTGTGCATAGAAATGGTAATTTGCAAACTCTGTACCAAAATCATAATACACTGGCTTTCATTCCAAGCTGCACAGGGATCATGTAGATGACAGCTCAGCCCCTCACATAGGTTCAGTTAGTCTTGATAATATCCTGGGTTTTGTGCAGTTTTACTTTCTAGTGAGCCTGGAAGCTTCCAGAAACAGTGTATCTACAGGATCAACACACCTTCTCCCTTTGCTCTCACATTGCCAGGCCCATTCCAGCAGCAGCAGCTCCTGTGGTACCAGTGAGAAAGTGCTTCTGAAAGCAAGGAGGGTGCTTAGAAAAAACACCTTTTAGTAGGTGTGTATGTGACCTTTGGAAAGATTGTGGTGACACAAATGAGTGTAAGGCAATCACTTGCTATCATAGAAATATAGAATAGTTAAGGTTGGAAGGGACCTTAAATCATCAGGTTCCAACCTCCCTGCTATGAGCAAGGATGCCTCACACTAGACCAGGTTGCTGAAAGCCCCATCCAACCTCCAGGGAGGGGGCTTCCACTACGTCCCTGGACAGGCTATTCAGCACCTTACTACCCTCATGGTGAAGTATTTTTTCCTGATGTCTAATCTAAATCTTCCTTCTTTCAGTTTAAAACCATTACCCCTTGTCCTACCATTGCCCTCTCTGGTGAAAAGCCCCTCCCCACCTTTCCTGTAGCCCCTTCAGGTACTGGAAGGCTACTATAAGGTCTCCTTGGAGCCTTCTCTTCTCCAGGCTGAACAGCCCCAACTCTCTCATCTTTTCTTCATAGCAGAGGTGCTCCAGCCCTTTGATAATCTTCATGGCCCTTCTCTAGACCCTCTCCAACAGCTCCATGTCTTTCCTGTGATGAGGGCTCCAGAGCTGTACACAATACTCCAGATGTGGCCTCTCCAGAGCAAGAGTAGAGCAGCAGAATAACCTTCCTTGCCTTGCTGGCCTTACTTCTTTTGATACAGCCCTGGATGGGGTTGGCCCTCTGGGCTGCGAGGGCACTTTGCTTTTCCTCAGGGCTGCTCTCTAGCCATTCTGTCCCCAGCCTGTATTTGCGCCTGAGGTTGCACTGACCCCGGGCTGGTTCCTTTGTGGATATTATGTGAAAGCTCTAAGAAGAGTCTTATAATAACAGCACACAGAAACATCCTCACAAACCAATCTCCCTCCTTTTTGACCTATGCAGTTTTCTGGCTTTGCCCTGTCACTATCGTCTCCTTTGGTATCCTTGATGCTCTACGAAAAATCCTTCCACATCCTTAGCACCTTCAACTAGTGTAAAAATGAATGAAATGGAAGCTGAAATCATTAGCATCTTCCAGGAAAGGACTCTGCACCTGACAGGGCAGAGGTCAGTGAGCTGGAATCACTGCAAGGGTGGCAGTTCCTTGCTTACATGTCTCAGGGGGTTACCATTCAAAGCTTCTCTATGCTTATGACACATCCAGTCCATTCAAGACTGCAAGCATTGTCCCAGCCAAGCACACCATTCTTGGAAAATGCATCAAAAATCAGCACCCTCTGTTTATCTGACCAGTGTGAATAAGAGCACATTTTCAAAGGCATGTCCCCAGGAAGATGGATTTGGTTTTCTGCATGATTTGAACCACTACTTTGGCATTCTCAAAGGCATGAGCTGAAACATTATTTAACCCAAAGTCTTTAGGCACTGGAACATTCGCTGTATCACTAAGGTCCATACTGGGAAGTAAGTTTTAAATTAGCAGTAGAAAGTCATAGACAGTAAGATTACACTACATAAGAATTAACATCACCAGAACCCATATCTGAGTCTTTCCCCAGCTGGAACTTAACAGTATCCATCAGAACAATCTCTTCCAGCCTAGGACTGCCAGCTGGGAAGCCCTCGCAACTGGTGGCAGGAGTCACAAGCCAGAATCAGCTCTCACAGTTGTTCTCCAGCTATAATCACAACAAAGTGCAGGGTTCTACCTCTTAGTCCTTTCCCACTCCCCTGACTTTTTCTTTTTGCAGTACCAGTTTCTGACAATCTCTTCTAATCACTGGCTTCCGGAATGTTTCTTGCCCTGGTTTCTACTCCAGCCCCTTGGGATCAGTCATGCAGCCTTGACTCCTCAGAATCACTGTTCCATTTCAAACAAACAAACAAACAAAAAGAATAAAAACACAGGCTTCCTAGGAGAATTTTAAGCTTTCTACTTTACTCTCACTTTCATTTATACCTCTTAGTCTGGTTTTCTAGAAATATTTCCATGTTGACTCCAAAAATGCAGATGTTCTTAAAAAAGATATAGCCCAGTCAAGATTTCAGCTAAAGAAAAATTTATGATAGTTTCAGTAAAAAACAAAACAAAACAAAACAACAAACCTCATTTCCTCAAGCAAAACTGTCATAATACAAGTATTCACGTAGTTTCAGTCTTCCTTGCCTGTTATTGCGTACTGTTAAAAAAACATGTGTATTTACTGCTAAAAATCTTCTGAGTTTTGGCCCTGAATACTGCTTGCACATGCATCTTGGCTTCATGGCAGCCAGAATTTATCTTTTTTTATTCTGCTAGCAGATAACTGACTTACCATTGCCATAAAAGGGACAGAGCTTCAAGTACAATACTAAAATTCCTGGAATGTCTGAGTCTACCCCCACTTAGCTGATTTTTCCCTTAATATGTGCACTATGAATACAAACCATTAATGCACCATTTTTTTTCTTCAAACCTTTGTTCTAACTTTTTACAGCCATAGCAGTGTAATTTTTAAGCCTTATTTGGGTTTCATTACAATCTTAGGATTTATTTCAATGCCTTTATATTATCAAGTATTTCAATAGAAGTATTCAGTAGACTAGAAAACAAGTTTTCTTCCACTAGATAAATAACTGGACTAATAAGACCAAATGACTTACAATATCCAGTCAGCACATAGCTATCCAGTGAAAATGGGCTAGCTTGTTCTGTCCCTTAGCTACAACTGAAACATTTGTCATGCCATTAAAAAAAAAAAAAAAAAAAAAGCGCCTTTCTCATTCTGGTATCTGTATCCTAAATTAAGGACCCCATAAATTATGTATTAAAATAGATAAAATAGAACCAGCTAATAAAACAATACATTTTCCCCTAAGTTAGTGATTATTTCCATGAAACATTACATACTTCACTTTGCATTTCAAACACTAATATCTATAGAATTAATGCTCACATAAGAATGGCATCAGCTATATTGATGAACTAGAATACTTTCACCCCAAAACATTAAGAAACATTATTCCAAGTTCATGCCCCAGCATTAAGACAACACTTTAATGCACAGATGATGTAGGAAAGGGCACCTTGGCTAGGAGAAAGGTTGACCATTGTGGTGAAACCACAGAGCTCCCATGTGGCCAAAGAGATTATAAATCCCACAGCAGCTGAGATGAACATGGCAATAAAAGGCTGGACATTGATTTTTAAAGGTAGTAGAGGAGATGCAATGGTAGTTGCCTCAAGTCACAGAATCACAGCATGGTCAGAGTTGGAAGGGACCTCCAGAGATCATCTAGTCCAGCTCCCCAACTAAAGCAGGGTGGCATAGAGCACATTACTCAGGACTGCATCCAGGTGGGATTTGAATATCTCCAGAGAAGGAGACTCCACAACCTCCCAGGGCAGCCTGTTCCAGTGTTTTGTCACTCTAATAGTAAAGGACTTTTTTCTCGTATTTAAATAGAACTTCCTGTGTTCCCATTGCCCCTTGTCTTGTCACCGGGGAATACTGAAAAGATTTTGGTTCCATCCTCCTTGCACCCACCCTTTATATATTTTAGGCATTAATAAGGTCTCCCCTCAGCCTTGTCTTATCCAGGCTGAAGAGTCCCTGCTCTCTCAGCCTTTACTCGTAAGAGGGATGCTCCAATCCCCCAACCATCTTTGTTGCCCTAGTAATTTCCTTCTAGCAAATACTAGGGAACATCACCAGACTCCTGGCACCTTTTTAGAACTTTGGCATCTAGAAGTGACTTGGGATTTCATCATGTCTCACAGTATCTGCAAAATCAAGCTCTTCAGCACATCTCCTCTGCTCCCACTCCAACAGCTGGACAGGGTTCTCCACTGGGGTGACAAACTTTACCTAAAATCTTAATTCTGCTTCCCAGCTGTAGCATTTCAAATGTTCTTTAAGGTATACAATGCTATCTACAGACAGGCTAATGGATCGTTTGTCTCATGCTTAACCTATAAAAGACTCTATCTCTACTGAATACAAAAGACCTAACTTACTAGGTTTTTGGTTACCATATTCTAGTTCATCCTACTAATCTTTGTGTATTAATCTAATTGTTGTGTTTATTGGTAAGTTTGGTAGTTTCTTCCACCAGTTCCCTCTTAGCCATCTTGAAAACCTTCATTTCAAAATGCTGTCTCTGTCATTTACTACTAGTGGATGAAAGCCACAAAAAGATGAAAGATAATTATTACTTTGCAATTTGTTTACTCCGCACACTTGACAGCACTTTGTGTTTAGTCCTTTACATTGTTCTTCTGAAGATGCACACCCTTCCTCAGTCCCTGCAAAAGGCTATTTGCCAGCACCAGTAAAGGTGAAGGCAGCAGGAGTGCACACAGAGAGAAAACGCAGAGGAAAGGAGAGGAACAGAGGATGTTTAGTACTTCTCTTTGCTCCACCCAAAGAAACCCCACCCCAAGCTACATCAAATTCCATAAAAGTAGCTGAAAAACTTTGCTAAAAACACGGTTACACTTTCGATTAATTAGGCTGGCACAAAGTTGGAAAATCTTACCACATTTATTTTGAAACATGCTTGAGGACAGGATCCTTTTGATATGCTACATGAAGGTAACATCCGAAAAAATAAACCAAAAGAAACCCATATTTTTCCAACTGTTCTCTGGCTTCCTTCATTTCATCTCTAGCCATGACTTTTTTTTTTTTTTAATGTTACTGTAAGGCAATCCAAGCCAAAAAAAAAAATAAAAAAAAAAAAAAGAAAAAGAAGGGATTTTTGCAGGCTGTGAGGCCAGGCTGACTCATCTCCACCCGAGCACATTCCCAGCTGCCGGCTCCCAGGGTCCCAGGGCACCTGCCACCTGCTCCCACACTGCAGCACCTTGCACCAGAACTGCACTGACACTGCTGTAACACCCCAGCGTGGATATAAAAGCAGGACTACAGTTCTCACTGGAACCCAGAAGTAGCACTTGATAACCTGGTGAATCAGAGAAAAAAAGGGGTATTTCCTACCACCCACTAGGCTAAGAAGAGTTAATACAACCTCAAGGCTTACAGTGTTCTTTGCCCACCTTGGAAATACAGTGGAAGCAGGCCCAATGTAACAGGTTTCCTAAGAAATACATATGTAAGCTATTGGATCAATCAAAGTGGTAATAACTGAATTCAGAGTAGAACAGAGCAGTGCTTCTAAATACACACTACTGTACATTTTTTTCAATTTAGAAAGTTTATCCAAGCTCCTATCTCTGGAAGAGAGTATCTCAGAGATAAACAGTCATCTCAAAACAGTCATCTTTGAAACAGTCGTCTTTGAAACACTTACTGAAACCTGTTTAATTAAAGACTTCTATTTTTCTTAATACCAAATAGGAACAAATAGCTAACATGGACACATTTTTTTAAGAAATCTTCAATGATCCTTTTGATGTTTCTATTTGTCAGAGATACAGAGTATCTCTCAGTGTGTGGGGGTTTTATATTTTCTACTTACATGTTCTTCTTTAAGATGAACACATTTGCCCTTTGCTGCAAGTCACCTCAGATTAGGAGAGCATAATGATAGTAATTTAGATACTGACAATGTTTGAATGTGTTCTGTATTTTACTTCCACACTGTCCAAGATACTGCTATATAAAGACTCTTGGAGGGCTAATGCCACATACTTTTCTGATGTATTAAATCACCAAGAATAATTCCAGCCACTCACAACGCAGCAGATCAAAAATGTGTCTTCCCAAAAACATCTTTAAATTGCAGCAGTACTTCACACCTTCAACTGCTCTCTAGAGGCACAGGTTGCTATTCCATAGCCCATGCCCAAACTCTTCCCTTCGACCAAATTTTGCAAGGTGTTCAGGGCCTTTGTGATGGGAAAGTCAATAGAAATTCTGGGAAGGGAGCACTATGTAACTGTTAAACACTGATGAAGTAAGTCAATTTATTCTCATGTTGAGCTGTTGAATCTTCCTTTGTTTAGTCTAGTTCTATAAAAAGAACAATATTCATAACCCTATCCCTAGAGATGCTCTCTGACATTTCTAAACAATTGTCTTAGCTGCCTGCAGCAGCTATCCTGCATTTATTTACACGATCAAGGCAGCTGACAGTATATACATCCAGCATAAGCCCAGGCATTGTATGACCTAATTATATCTCAGCATTATATACACCCAGTGGAGGAGTTGCTATGACACACCACAGTAGTCCTGCAGGGATCTGATACACACAGACACTCAGAAGCAAATTCTGTGCTGCTTGGGGTGATGGTCCAGGAACGCACTTGCATGTGTTGATGCTCAACAGCTGGCTCCAGGAATGAAGGTCACGGAGATGAGTCATGACTCGCTGCTCAGGGAGGTTCAGGGGCTGCGTTCTCCAACACAGCTGGAAGCAAACAGGTATGTGTGCCCAAAACAGCCTGCCCTTCTCTCCTGATTCTGACACCTGGTGCCGTGATGCTGTAGAAAAGTTGGCAAGAGGGAAAAGTAAAGCAGGCAGGAAGGACAGCAGGGACAAGGATGTTCTTCTGGGAGCAAGGAGTCATCAGGCTCAATCCCCCTTGCTCCCAGATATGCCCACGCATTTTGGTTTGTATATATATCTCGACCAAATGACTCTCCACTGCTAGGGGTAGACAGACAAACACAAGACTGCCACTTCCTTGGCAAGAACCCTTCACCTTGGGCTGGAAGGCCACCTTCCTACCCACACTCTCATGGTCCTCTGTGGTGCAACCTCAGCTGCTCCAGGTCTCATATCCCTTCCTGCCAAGCCACCTCGCTCCAACAGGAAGAAACGGGAGTGTTGTACTTGTCTTCAGACCCTCCCACACCCCACATATCTTGGCAGGGGAAACTGAATCCCATTTCCCTCTGAAGCCCCAGAGGCATGTAACTTACTGGAAGTCATCTGGGTCTCTCCTGCCCACATTTTCTGAATCAAAGTGACCATATCTCTATCCTGAACTAAAACTTGACAGGGTTTGTTAGACATGTTATTGGTGTTGACAAGTCCATGAGGATATGCAGGGACAAGGATGTTAAATTGCCTTAGTGAACAGGTCTCTCAATATGGAAGACAGTAGCAGCCCTAGACGTGACTGGCTGCAGAAGGCAGGTGCCCAACCCAGCCTTATTTCACTAGTAAAAGCACACCCAAATGAAATGCTGTCAATCATTCAGACTCAGTCAGATGACTTCTCTTCAGCCACATGCCAAAAGCCCAAGTAATTTATTTTATCTGTTCTTGGATTACCTGCCTTGTACCAATTCATCCCAATAAACCATGATTTTAACAAAAGGGAACTGAAAAAAATTTCAGACTTAGTTGGAAGCAATTTAGTTTTTTGCTTCTGGCCTAGAATCAGGCTGCAGCCCCAAATACAAGTTAAAAATAGGAGTGACGCGAGGAAGGCAACAGGGCAACACAGCAGAGCCTTCTCCGCCCAGCCATGGACAAGGCACTGCTCCCCAGACGGGTCTTACCCAGGGACAGGAACATCTTGGCCTCTCACCAGTGTGTCCCCAGCTGCCACCATACACAGGGCGCAAATCAGCACTGCCCTTGTGGAAAAAATTATGCATGCTTTTATCTCTGGTTTGGCCTGCCTTCTCCTAGTAGCTGGATAGAACTTGCTCTCAGCTCTGGCCTGGCTCTAAAAAAAGCGGGAAGGGAGATGGAGTGGGAACTCGGTGAGACCACGAAGCCCATTGCCAAGTGGCAGTGGATAGGGCATCCCCTCCAGTCCCCCAGCATCACATGGCAGCCAGCCCACTCATGTGGAAGGAGACTCGCCCCTGGGCTCAAGTGCAGCCAGAAGATCACGCTCTGTTGCTGAAAGCCTAGGGACTGGCACTGTGGCGGCATCAACAAGGTACCAAAACATTAAACCGGGGCTTCCACGGCATTGTCATCTCTCAACCAAGCAGTACTAATGTTAGGAAACGGACTTTCTTCAAAGGCAATGGCAGCCTGAAGTGTGTCAGAAATGAGAGCCCCTGCAGAGATCCATCAAAACAAGCTCCCCTTTATCCGTCTCACAGGAGCAGTCTCTCAGCCTGACCTGGACACATCTTAATCTACTGCCCTGTCTTCCACTCTGTTCTCCTTGTAATTTGAAAATTAATCTCCTGAGAAGAACATAGAACAGTACAAAAGGCCAGATTCACTACAATCAATATTTTAATTATAATTGATCAATGTAAAAAACACTGAGCTTCCAGTGCCGCGTCTGGATGCATTTTATAGTGCCATACTACAACCTGTGGGAGCTGTCACAGAGGAGCTCCCTTTTCTGTCCTGACAGTAGCTGGCTTAAGGTTGGCTTTGCTAAGTCAAATGCCTCTGCAAGAGCAGTTCTTCCAAGTTGCTTTGTATGTATTTAATCACAGATACGTCAGCGATAAAACAAATTTTTCACTCTACCAGCCCTGTAACACTGCTGAATCACCACTGCCAATATAGCACAAGCTGCTCCTGCTACATTTGCATTCACAGGCACGATCTCAAGTCTCAGATAGTTATCCCAGTGTGACCACAATGCTCATATGTAGAAACATTTTTTTTCCTGGGAGGGTGACTGAGCACTGGCACGTGTTCCTCAGAGAGGTTGTGGAGTCTCCATCCTTGGAGACAGTCAGTCCCTACCTAGACACAGCTCTCAGTAGCCTGGTGCAGCTGGCCCTGCTCTGAGCAGGGGGTTGGACTAGGTGTTCTACAAGGTGGCCTCCAACCTGAGCAATTTCATGATGAAGGCCACAGGACAATTCAGAATATGACGATACTGTGGCTGAACAAACCACATGCATTTATTTTAAATCTAGCTAATATAAGCTACTTTAGGGAAGGGAAGGAAAGAATCAGCATCATTTTTTTGCAGGAGAAAAGCAGTTGCTCCATTCAGCCTGTTGCGAATAGTACTGGACACAACCTTGCCTACCACACAGTACTCTGCTAACACATTTACTCTTTTAATGTAAACAGTGGAAACGAGTTCGTCTGAGGACAATGTGAGCACTGGGCCAGCTCTGCCAGCTCTCCAAATGCAGAAGTAAGAGATCCTGCTCAAGTGTACAGTGGATCACACCACCCAGCCACAGTCATTAAGAGGCATCATCCCTACTCAAGGGCCTCCAAAGAGCAGCCCCTCAACCACCACCCAGGCCTGGTAAGCTGCCAGCCACCAGCAGTCTCCATTGCCTTTTGGGCAGATGCTAGTGACAGGCAACAGCGTGGAGCTGGGGACAATGCCAACAACAGAACAGAATTGATTGAGAGGCCACCCATGTACGGCTGAAAGTTTATCTAAGGCAACAAAAGTGCAAGGAGCTCAACTTCCCCCGCACACTGGTGTTTCCCGGTGGCGCTGATGAGGAAAGTCTGCCATCAGCACAGCATAAAAAGAACAGTTAATTATGGGGATAACTTCATAAAATGATTAACAGGTCCAGATCACATTTTAAGGAATCTTGGTCTTAATAAAACAATTGATCTGGCACATAAAGGACACTTCTAAGGCAGAGCCTCTTCAGAGTTGCTACAGAAGACTGGAATTGTACAACTGACAACTAAATTGTGTGTCTTCTTTTAATAAGCACATCTTCCCTAGGTAGTTTTCTGTCTTTGATTGACAAGCAGGGTTAACCCCATGACTTCACTTTACAGTGCAATATGGGAACATATCTCACAGGTAGATATTTATACCTCTAGGAACACCAAATTCAGAACTCAAGCGTGAATAATTCACTTCAAGAGATTTTAATTAATTAAAGTTAATTACATCCTGAAAGAAATACAGTTCAATCAGTTTAACACCACATGATGGATGTATTGCTTAAGAGCTGCATCACCGAGTGCTTTACTGCAGTCACAGTAAGCCTGATATTATCAGCCTAGGAGCAACAGATAAGACATCAGAAGTTCAGTACATTTCTTACTTCAGCTGACTGCAGGCACACATACCGTCCCCATGGTCACACAGAGATATCAAAATTGACTACAGAACTTAATTTCACCTGAAACTGCAAACCAGAGTTTAAAACAACCCTTTCCAGTGCTTGCTTTACAGATTGCAAATACAAGATCCCACATTTATTGTAGAAAGAATGACAAAAATCCATCTGCCCATGGCTACTGAAGCTTTCTGCACTCCCTGAACTTCACCACTACAGCATCAACCTCATCAAAGGCAAGAAACCAAGGAAACATGAAAGGATGACCTATTCCAAATGATTATGTCAACTACCCTTTACTTGGAGGTGAAGAAGGAATAGTACAAACACTTCAGGAGCGCCAGGAAAGAGAGTCCTTTAACTTAAGGACAGTGGATAGCTAATATCTCAGTGATAAAATTAGCTCCCCGAGCAAAACTTTCAGACTACTTGCATACTTTCGATTTTAAATGTCTGTGGCTGAATCTGGCTTAATCGGGAAAGGTGCCAACAGTGAACTTTAACCATTAACATCACGATCCTTCCCGGTCTCCAGCCCATCGTTGGGGGTCAGAGGCAGCGAGCACGACACTCCCGAGTCCAAGCAACCAACCGCTTCCCCCCAGCCCTCCCCCCCCCTCCCCGTTTTTTCTACCCCCTACTAAAGCTCACCTGTTTTTTTTTTTAATTTTGTATTTTTACGGCGGAGACACGACTTACTACTTT
>NW_009953295.1:5913133-5921700 GCF_000747805.2 Chaetura pelagica | reverse complement strand
GCGGGAGGAAGCCGTGAGCCGAGCCCCCGGGCAGGGAAGGAGCCACCATGGACATCTCGCAGCTTCCCGGTGCACGTACTTTTGTTTGTCAGTAAGTAATTCCGCTCGGCAGGCTTCTTGGAAGTAACTTTTTTTTAAAGTCGTATTGCCACCTTTAACTGCGGAGTTTCATCTCGTGCTTGTTTTGTGCTCGGGGAAAACCAATACCGTGTTTATTCACCTTCCCCCTGCAGGGATCTGGGGCTTCTGCTGGTCCTGATGGAAGTCGTGCTGTCAGCCGTCAAAGTGGATGCTGTAAGTAAAACGCCTTACGACTTTTACTGAGGAGAGAGGAGGAAAAAGCAGTTTCCTTGGTACCTGGAAGTGAGGAACTGCGTTTTCCTTTGCCAGATGGCTTATCTGTCATTCCATTGAAAGAAACAACAAACAAATCGTCTCCGCAAGCCTTGCAGATTAGTGCCTTCAACAGAATGACGTTTAGCAGAGAAGCATAAGGTTTCAGCGTCAGGTCATTTGAAGTGTTCCCCTGTTGCTTTCGCTCAGATTGGGTGAGTTGTTAAAGCACTAGCAAAGCAAGCCCCAGAACGTCTTCATTTTAATAAGAAAAGCACTGAGACAGGTGGGTGGGACAAAAACGCGGTGCTATAGATACCAGAGGGTACTTCAGAGAAGTTGACCTGCAGGTGAAATGTCTTCAGTTATGTACAGACATCATCTGAGGACTGACACATTGAAGATATGGCTTATTTTTACAAATCAGAGATGTTTTTACATGAGTCGTTGTTTAAATGAAATAGTTAAATCCAAAAATAAAAATGAGTAAGTTAGATGCTGGATTAGTGGTTGCTGCTATCTGCTCGAGTTGTTGATGTAAACAGAAGTTACTAAACTTTGGGATTATTGTCACAAGGGTGGGAAAGAAGCAGGAGATAACATACATGGGAGTGCAAGATTTGCCTGTTACAAAATTTGGTGAATTTAATGGAAAAGCTGTCATGAGTGCAAGCAGGCTTTGGATCAGGCCTGCATCCTACAAACTGAAAGGTTGCCAAGACTTGGCTTGTGGCTGCATTTGTCAGCCACCGAGTGTGTGGGTAAGGCTTTATGACCACGTGGAAGTGGGACCTTGATTGCATTCTTTTAAAAGCTATCCTACTCATATTTTAGTCCTGCTCTCTGCAACTCTCACTCCCTCTTTATGACTGTGGTTACATCTTTGTGGTAAGATGGCATAATATGTTAAGGAAAGGGGCATTTCCCTAGGACTTTCGCAGCAGGTGATACGACACGTAATCTTGCGGCGCAGCTGCAGTTGGCACATGGAACTTGCCTGTTGGTCTGCATGGCTGGTTGGTCTCTCCTTCATGGCTGAGCGAGAGATGGCAGGCTGGGGACCCACAGGCCCATGGGAAGGGATGTAAGCAAGGACCTTGGGTGTCTCGTTCTTCTTTTCTTTGCCATCTTTTCATGGAAACATCATTCTGCTAAATGGATTATGGTATTTCCATGGCCTGTGGAAACCAGTGATAACGGAAGTGTTTTAGGTCCTGTGATGAAATCACTGGGATAAGTTGGCATGAAAAGGCAGCTTTTTTGGTATGACTCTTCTTTTCATGAAGCTGGGCTGTAGCATATGGAGCATGATACCTAAGCTTTAGGTATAGCGTGGGCTACTTCACTCTCTTTCATATTCTTGCTTGTAGACTGCAGGCTGTGGTGCTAACATAGAGCTATACTGAAGAGCTGTTTGATTTACCTCGATTAGTGGATTCAGTCTGGTCATGGCTGCTTGAATGTCCACATGCTGATTTTCCTGGAGTATCTTGGAAATGTAAATTCACCTCCTTGGAAGTCTGATTTCCTTGATTTAAGAGTTCCTAAGGTGGTGACTGCACAGGAGATGAAGAGCCCCAGGGAATGAGTAAGGAAGTTTTGTCATGTTTCCATGAAAAATTAAAGCTGCATTGCCACCAAAATATTTATCCCATTTTCCACATGGCATTCCATATGCCACTCCCTTCCCTTAGCCAGCACAGGTCTTTCTGTAGTCATGTGGTGGACTGAATTGGGAAATTACTTGTTTAAACTAATCAGTACCCCAAAAAAGAGGGGTGAGAGCTGACTTTAGCTTGGATCAGATCACTGCTTGTATTCATAGAAATTTAGGATGGCAAAGGACTGGGAGCAGGCAGCTGAGGGGGGAGGAGGGTTGGGCTTTTGCCTTGTCTTGACAGCTCTAATCAAGTGCAGTTTGCAGAGTTACAAAGTAGACACGTGGGAAGCAGCAGCACCTGAATAATTGAAGTTGGGTTGTTGGGACTCATATTCTTTATATTGTAATCCTGTTTGTCACTTTGAATCTTCTACTATTTGTTACACAGGTTGATGCGCTAGTGTTATTAAATGGTTTATTAGCTTAGATTAAAAAACAACAAAAAAAACACCCAAACAAACAAACAAAAAACAAACAAAAACACCAAAACAAAAGCTATGAATTATTAAAGTGTGTGAAAACAGATCTTGGAACTCATGGTTCTGCCCTGTAATGAGACAAGCAGAGGAGCTGAGTTTGACAGCTGTGTGTATGTGAATGACTTACAGCTGCTGGAGATAAGTACTGTTGAATGAGTGAAATTACACATAGGAGGAAACTGGAACGAGATGAAGGAGAAAGCCAGAAAGAAGGGAGAGACAAAGGGGAACTCAGAGGATTTGACTGGGCATCTTACCTGGCAGGCTGCTGCTGCTAGCTGTGATGGGGACAGATGTTTCCGAGCACAGAAAGAAGTGAGAGGAAGAAAAAGGAGGAGGCTGTTTAGGATGTCTGAGCAGTGGGGAAGAAGAAATGGTGTCTCTGACAAGAGGAGAGCATGCTGGTTGAAGGCGTAAAGTGAGCTAAGGAAGAGGACTCCCTGGATGGAAATACTAGGAGAGAAAGCCAAATGGAGTGGATCAGGCTGCAGTTATCCTTAGCGCTCCTTGGCACATACTGGCTGGTGATGTTATAGGCCTGTCCTGGTTTGAGCCAGGATGAAGCCAATTCCAAATAACTTTGGAACTACTCTAAATTATACATTTAAATATTCATCTGGCTTAAATAAAATTGTGTTAACTATCCGAAGTCTAGCTAAGTTTGCAGATTTCTTCTTCTACCTTCTGTCCGTGCAAATATTTAATCCAAAAATGTAATTCTTGGTTTATTGTTTTTTTCTTTTGAGACAATGTATCACCTACTAATGCAGATGTTGGTGGTTTTGGTTTTTCTTTTGTCTTTTCCAAAGCACACTTCGTCCTAAGTAGTTTTATAACATTTGATAACTTCATTGATGCCGCCTTAGTAAATTTTTTTAAACTACCCCTAATGAAAACTGGGTTTTTATATTCTAATGGGAGAAGAGGAATCCCAGAAAAGAAGGGAATTATTGCCAGATAAAAGAAAGAAAATTGAGAGAGATTAAGTTAGACTAACATTTGCAAAAATAGCTACAAGTAAGAGACCACAATTGTTGAAAAGGAGAACATATATAGATGCCTAGAGAGGTTTATATAGAAGGAAAGCAGAGTCAAAACAGTGCATTATAAGGGATATATTATACGGAATGGCATCAGAGAGGGAGAAGCAACAATCCTTAAAAAAAGAAGGTAAAGCAAACAGTACTGTGTGCTTCTTTCTATCAACTTCATAGTGAAATTACATTGCTGGCACAGGTGCCTAAGTTAATGCTCTGAGTTAAAACGTATCAATGCTCTGTGTCTATCTTACATCCAGGTTTTCCCAGATGTGTCCTGTTTTATTCCATTTGGAAACTTGAAACGAGAACTTTTTATGTTAACTCAGGATTTCCAGGCTGAAAGAAGCCAGGATGGAGTAATCAGCCCATCCTGCTGGGCGTGTCCACTGTGAACATACATACTAGGATCACAGTACAGGACATGTAATGGTGTGCTGGTACTGCCCAGGTGTTAAAGGAATGAGTCATCAATCTGATGTATGGAATTCTTCTACCACATTACTTAGTGCATCCGTCTCTGCCTGGAAACACCACACTCCCTACCTGTGCACTGCTTCAGAAATAGCTCTGCCTATGAGATCCCCCCAAAAGAAACAGCGCAGTCCTATTTTAGAACAACTTCATTTGAGGCATTTCCAGTCTGGCAGACCTGGCTTATTCATGTCTGTTTAAATACCTATACAGTTTGGCTCATCTTTTGTGTACGAGTGCTGCTCCATAAGAAGACTGGACTAATGATTACTTTCAAAAAAACCCAGCATTTTGGGGACATTCCAAATTTCTTTGAACCTTGGAAGAATTATTGGGTAGTTTAGAGAGGACACTTTCTATGTTCAGTCATGGAGCTGTGAAGAATGGGCAGCTTCTTTAAAAAACTGTTAAAAGTACCGAGTGAAGGAGGTGGCATCCATTCAGCTACATAACACACTCACTTTAACCAACACTCACAGCCATTCCTTGATCTGGCAGTGATGTTTCTGTGATGAGGGTTGCAGTGTGCACCATGCTGTGGATGGGCAGCAGGACAGCTGCCCAAATGGGAATTTTGGTTTTTTCTTTTATCAGAGCCAGGATTCCTCCTGTCAGCATCATAGGATGTCAGTCAAACTGACATGCTCACTGGAAGTATTTCATGCGTGGAAACACAGTCATGGTCCACACCTTTACATACCTTATTTCTGGTCCTTTCTTTTATGCTGTCTGTTCCAGTCAGCAGAAAGAGAGTTTCCTTAAATGTCTCTTTCTCCTGTTATTCCTCAAATTCTTCCTTGAATCTTTTTTTTTTTTTTCACTGCTATGCCTATGAAACCAATACTCATTCTAGCTTCTTATTAGTTAACCATTCTTCCTGGGAAGGTTTCTTTAAGACCTATTTCTGTTATGTCTGTGTGGATTAAATTAGAGAGCCTATTTTTTGTTTACGACCATGTCCTAACACTGATTGAAGTTATTTATTCAAGAAAAGGTTACACCAAAGGCAATGTGTGGTGTCTCCCTAGAGTAAGCAATAAGAAGTAGGTTCTCATGTGTGTTCATGTTCCTTAATCTCTCATTGCAAAGCCAAATATAGATTTTTTTACTCACTTTTTCCTGTGGGTAGATCAGAAGCATGTTCAATGAGTGTCTGCAATCATATGTTTGGAGTAATTCTATTTTTTTTGAGTTATTAAATGACATATCATGTAGTCAAGCTGCATTCGGTAGAAGAGACAAGAGTTTTGTCAGCTTCCCATATTTCTCAAAGGTTAAAGTGTTGATAATGAGAGACAAGAACCCTGGCAAGATAAACTACCATGTAGTAAAATGATCTTGTATTTTTACTCTGAAAGTAGCTGAAGTGGTCTCAAAAATTCAGCATTGCTTTTCCTTGCACTTCTAAAGTAACACATCTGGGTTGTATTGTGTAGTAAGTGCACCACAGGAAGTCTTTATGCGTTATAGTACTAAACCTACCATGTCTTTTTTAAATTTTGTGCAAAAAATTATTTGTAAGTCCAGATTTGCCTTACCCGCAATGTAAAGCTACATTTTGTCTTGTTCAGTTATAAGTATGCACATTTGCTATGAAAATTTTAATTCAGTAGTTTAGAGAACAATTTGTATTAATGGATTTTTATTTTTTTTTTTTGTGGTAATGAATTTCTTGTTTGAGACCAGACTATTCTTAATTAGTTCTTTGCTTTCAGTTTTCCAAGCCAAAAAAATGGTCAAGGAGTGGAACATTCTTCATATTCTGTTATACCAATCCAAGATCTTGGGAGAGTTCAAAGTTAATTTAGTACTTTAGAGTTAAGATATCTTTGCCTGCCAGAGAAGGCAGCTTATCTTCTCTCACCCCTTCTCCCTTAGGAAACTAATGCCTTGTGCTATTCGCAATACCCTCCTTTGCTCTTAAGGAACAAAAAGCAAAGTGAAATTTGCAGTATTTCCTGATGTTTATCAACAGCTATTTTCTTTAAAATGGCAGCAGCTAGTTGAGAGAAGCAGTTGACTCAGCTTGCAGTGAAAGTATGTAACTTTTATTGTGCAAATATTTCTGAGTGACTAAGGACTGACGTTGATTTTCATGTGCCCTTTTTTGTCCATTTGGAAGCTGAAGGTGCTGGTGTGAATCATGACCGTGCAAGGGTAGCTCCTTGTTTTCAGACCCTAGAAAGAATGTGTAGCAAGGAAAAAGCTCTTGCAGCTAAGTTCCTAAGCCAACTTGCATCTTCATGAATAACTGCACATACTTCAGCTGAACCAAAGTTTTGCAAAACACTTCAGAGGATCATGGAATGGTTTGGGTCATAAGGGAGCTTAAAGATCATCTAGTTCAAACCCCCCCTGCCATGGGCTGGGACACTTCCCTCTACACCAGGTTGTTCAAAGCCCCATCCAACCAGTGCCTTGAACACTTCCAGGGAGAGGGCTGACAATTTCCCTGGGCAACATGTGCCAGTGTCTCACCCCCTTCATAATTAAGAATTTCTTCCTAATATCTAGCCTAAATCTCCCTGCTTCCAGTTTAAAGCTATATACCCCTCATCCTATCACTATGTGCCCTTGTAAAAAGTCTCTCCCCAGCTTTCCTGTAGGCTTTTTCAGATACTAGAAGTCTGCTATGAGGTCTTCCTGGAGCCTTCTCTTCTCCATGTTGAACAACCCCAACTCTCTCAGCCTGTCTTCATAGGAAAGGTGCTCCAGCCCTCTTGATAATCTTTGTGGCCCTCCTCTGGACTCATCCCAATAGCTTCATGTCCTTGGGACATGTCCCCGTGTTGGGAACTCCAGAAATGGATACAGTACTCCAGGTGGGGTCTCATGAGAGCAGAGTACAGGGGGAGAATCCCCTCTCTCAACCTATTGGCTACACTGCTTTTGATGAATCCCAGGACAGAGTTGACTTTCTGGGCTGCAAGTGCACATTGCCAGCTCACGTTGAGCTTCTCATCAACCAACATCCCCAACTCCTTTCCTCAGGACTGATCTCAATCCATTCTCCTCTCAGCCTGTAATTGCACATGGGAATGCACCTGACCCAGCTGCAGGACCCTGCACTTGACCTTATTGAACTTTATGAGGTGGGCATAGGCCCACCTCTTAAGCCTGTCAAGGTCTCTGGATCGCGTCCCTTCCCTTCGGTGTCTTTCTACCAGACCCCCTCTTCAACCACTAGCAGTGTTTCATGAGGCTGCTGCATTTTCTGAGCACACTTCAGTTTGTATACCCCCAAAACAGGGAGATGCTGACTTGTTTTCCTCAGCAGCAGTGCAGCAGCTGCTCCTGGCAGACTGGGGAGGTGGGCAGGGCCCTCACCCTCCTGGCACATCCCTACAGCACCCTGCAGGTCCAGGGAAGGTCACCAGCCTCAGACACAGCCTTGGAGGGCTGGGCAGGGCCATGGGGATGGGGACAGACCAAGGCCAGGCTGGAACACTGGCCCACAAGTGGAGGTCAGGGGGGCCCATGCTTAGGCAACAGGGGTGGCTGACCCCAAAACACTGGCAGGCCAAGGGGGAAGCCCCACTTCTCACGGCCTTTTTCCCACGCAGCTCACTTCACACCCCTCTGGGAGGGGAGGCTGCGCAGCTGCACCAGGAGCTGGCCCAGTGCCTGGCTGGCCAGCCCCGGGGTTCCCCTGGGGCGGGATGGGGAGCAGGGCTTGAGGACTTGGCAGGTCCTGGTGTAGCCCGGACAACCCGGGGAAGGCCAAGGGGCAGGAAACGTCTGCTGAAAAGGCAGATGTGCAAGTTTAAAATTTGGTGGACATTTTAAGGAAATTTGTGTGCTTTCAGAGGGCCAGGACAGAATTTCAAAATTGTTCAGGGCCTTTGGTGTGAATTTAAGTAGTGGCATTATTTGTTTTTTTTTCTTCTGACTGTACAGGCAGTCAAAAAAGGACTTTTTGTAAAAAAAAAAAATAAAATTCGACATAAATTTACCAACTATTTCCATTTTTGTTTTAGACATGCAAGATCAGAAGAACATTTAGATCATATTGGTTACCAGGGATGGGTGCCTACTGGGCTATTTCAGGTGTTCTATTTATTCATAAATGATCCCAACCTTTATTTTGAAGTAGCTTTCTGAAGTCAGCAAGTAAAGATCATTCAGATAAATAGGGCTTGGCTTATTTTTGGCAGGTCTTAGCTGCAGATCATGCCCACACCTCCTCAACGGAGCCAAGTAATAAATTCTTTATTCCATCTATGCTTTTCCTCTAATTTTCACAAGGCTTTTAAAAGTTCTATGCTGGTCAAAATTACATTCTGGCTGTGTGCAATACTGGGATACCAGGCAAAGTGAAATATTTTGGTTACAGTACAAGCCCTTCCATTTACCCTGTTCTGCAAGTGGAGTTTTTCATTTTGTTGTTTGTTTCTCCTTTTTGTTTGTATCATTAGAAAACAACTAACTGCCTCAAGCTCAAGCCTTGTTCCAAAGCTTAGCTCTGATCTCACGAGTGTTTATGTCACTGTGGCTCCCAGAGCTCACATGCCAGCCCCCAGTGCTCAGTGCAGTGGGCAGAGCAGTGGGGCTGCCCTTCTGCCCATCCTCAGGAGGCCACAGATC
>NW_009953295.1:5902402-5912090 GCF_000747805.2 Chaetura pelagica | reverse complement strand
CAGCAGGAAGCTGACCCTCTCACTGCATTCCTCCTGTGGAAATGCAGACTTGGAAACAAACCTGCTCTTCATTGGGAGTGGAGAAAAAAAACAACAACCAACAACAACAACAAAAAAACCCCACAAAAGCAAGCATCTGTACAAATCACAATTCAGTGCCTGTATCCTGGGAGTCTCCATGGTCAGGTCCTCTCCATGCTTGCTGTGCCTTGTAGCCACAGGGAGCAGAATAGTTTCTTAAAGTAGGGATGGGAAACTGAGAGAGCTTAGCAGGCTTTCCCCATGGTGCTCGTGTGTCCTTCGTCTTCTGCACAGTGTTGGCTTCTGCTGCTCTGCCTTTGCAGTCCTCAGGCATGCTGCAAACAGATGAGGAAAGGCATTTTTAACATTTGAGCTGCAGACTCACCGACCCCATATAATTGATGTTCAGCCACCTGTTCCGAATCTCATGGCACCCCAAACACGTGTGCGGAAACCCCAGGGAGCTCCTCCGGGAGGAGAGCGGAGCTGGTCACTGGGGCTGCTGGCACGTCCCCGGCTGAGCCACAGCGAAGGGAGTGGGCTGAAAGGAATGCTGCTCCCGCGCTGGACTGGGAATAGCTGCTGGGGCCATGGAGCATGGGAAGCCTGCATATCTCCCTGAGCCAGCAGCCAGAGAAACAGTCTGCTGGACATGGCCCAAACGTCTCTGCTTGACACTTGGAAAATCTAAGTGACGCTGGCTGGAAGGAGGAAGTGAACGGGGAACTTTTAAGCATTTCCCTTGCATTGTGGGGCTGAAGCTGGGTTTTCCCTAGCTGCTTAGCAGGTGTGTGGTAAGACTATGTAGACAGTTGCCCAAATCTTCTGTCCTCTCAACATACCCACAAGGAAGCCAGCACATCTGTTATCTCTTAACTCTAGCTAAAGTTCACAGGCTGCTTTCTCTCTGGCTGTGTCCCTTACAGTAAACCACATAGTCCCAGGTGAATTCCTTGCCCTTGTGGTCAATTGGCACAGTCTGTCCATGTCCGTAATAGTAATTAGCATTGGTAATTAGCCTTCTTACTTTCCAAAACAGGGGGGGAACTTCAGAGACTGCTTGTGGTCCTTAGATTATGCTGACTCCTGCATTGTGCCCAAAAATGTCTTAAGGTTGCATGCTGAAGCAAAGCAAGTGAAAGCTTCCTAGCCCAAGCATCAGTCGTTAATGTAGATAGGGAGAATGTGTGCCTCAGACTGTGACAGATTAACTGGCTGGAAATCAGGGCCTGCTCTCATTTCTCATGTGCATCAGTGTATTAGGTAGTTTTACCTGAGTAGGGATGAGATAGAAGCATGAGCTGGTTTACAGTCAGGAGCAGAAAATAGCAGTTAGTATTGTGACTACTTGCAGCTTCCTTTGCAATAGTTTTGCCATGTCACTTGAATAGGGAATTTATGCCAAGGAAAAGCAAAACTCTTCCTGATAGTTTTGTTTTAAGCTTTATTCAATGTTTCATTGCATTATCATGCCCTGCTTGTTGATATCTACATCATGGAAGTAAAATAAAAAATAAGCATGTACCTAGATATAAATGGCAACAAATCACAAACCAAATTGCAGAGAGGTCAAAAAGCCATTTACTAGTCATGCCCAAGTGTTAGGAAAATTATTCCTTTCCAAGGAAGGGACAGTGACTATGTAGCACTTGGCTACATCCTCATTTGCTGGTGGCTTACACTGCACTCCCCAACTGTCCTTTGATCAGTTCTTGGAGAGTATAAACATTGCAGTGCATCTCCTTCCAGTGCTTCTCTCTCCTGAGAGATTTTGCATCTACATAGAGTGGTCTGATGAGGGGAATGGCAAGAATGTGTGCTTTTACCTTCTGGTTTTAAAATAAAGTCAAGGACGGGTGAGTAGAAGAAGGTAGGTGTTTTAATTGTCCTTGTTTGTTGAGCTGCAGTTTATCAGTCATTACCCCTTGTCCTATCACTGTCTGTCCTTGTAAAAAGTCCCTCCCCAGCTTTCCTGTAGGCCCCTTGAGGTACTGGAAGGCTGCTATGAGGGCTCTCCAGAGCCTTCTCTTTTCCAGGCTGAACAACCCCAGCTCTCTCAGCCTGTTTTCATAGGAGAGGTGTTCCAGCCCTCTGATCATGACCCTCCTCTGGACTCGCTTCAACAGCTTGATGTCCTTCTCATGTTGGGGGCTCCAGAATGGACACAGTACTCCAAGTGCGGTCTCAGGAGAGCAGAGTACAGGGGGAGAATCACCTTCCTTGACCTGTTGGCTACACTGCTTTTGATGAATCTCAGGATACAGTTGGCTTTCTGGGCTGCAGGCACACATCATCAGCTCATGTTGAGCTTCTCATCAACCAATACCCCCAAGTCATCCTCCTCAGGGCTGTTTTCAGTCCATTCACCACTCAGCCTGTATTTGTGCTTGTTGCTCCAACCCAGCTGCAGGACCTTGCACTTGGCCTTTGTGAACTTCATTCAATTTGCACAGCCCCACCTCTCAAGCCTGTCAAGGTCCCTCTGGATGGCATCCCTCCCCTTCTGTGTGTTTCACAACTCTAATCTCTTGGGTTTGGTTTGTATTGTCCCTTAGGGGTACAGTAATACATAGGGTCACCATTGAGTAGATGGGTGATTGGTAAGGTAGCTTGAGGCTGGATCATAAATCACTTTGAAGATTGGGACTGTAGTCTTGAATTTGCCCGAGTAAGGAATCCTTGTGAGCCCTAGAGCAGCATGCTTGCATGATCCTGCACTGTGTAATAGGTATGCAGGACCTCATGCTTTGAATCAATTGGTCTGTTGGTTTCTTCCCCAAGGAAAAGCATAAAGCAGTTACAATGACCAAATCACAGGCAGTTACAGACATCGTACTGGCATGTTGGGAGCTATTTGTGTATTGAATCCAGTTTCCATGAGGTGGACTCCAGGCTTGTCAGCTGCTTCATTGGAAGTACACCATCTCAAATTAGGGATGATGTAATTTTTACTACTTTTTCAAAGTATTTAGTTTTAATTTAATGTGGTTTCCATGTTAGTCATGTATCATTCACTCTTTCATAAAGCCAGTAACGTGTGAATAAGGGGAGAGGAACTGAAGTACAGCCATCATTTGTTATGAATGAGAGTAGACTGACATCCGCCCCAGCCACATACTCCTAGCCTGGAGGCTACCAATCTTTCAGTTTCATACTTTAAAAAAAAAAAAAAGTTCCATTAAGACAAGCACACATAACTTCATAGAACAGCACAATTAATTTTGAAAGATTAAAGTTCGTCCTTCTCAGAAGATGAAGGGATTTGAAAATGCAGCTGCCAAGTAGTTTCACTACTTATCCTGCAGATGTAGTCTGTAGAGAGATTACAGGACTTCGTGCAGATAATGGGCAACCCCATGGTTATCTTTTTGTCTATGCAAAAATACCATCTCCCCAAACATTTCTGTACACCCAGAAGAAGCAGGATTGTTTTATTTAAAGAGCAGGGGCCCTCCTAAGGCTGTCTCATGTCAAGATCCCCCACTGTTTGCAGCTTTTCTGGGAACATGAATTTGCTCTTTTTTTCTTTGAGAAAATTCCTGTTCCCCAGTAGCTGAGAAGCCAAGCCTGGGACCATTCTGTTGGTTTTTTTGTGGTCTGATTGCCCTAAAGTTGTTTCAGCTGCAGAAATCTTGCTGTTCAATCTCAAGATTTTTACTGTGTCTTCCTACTTCCAAGTTTGCCTGCTCTCAAAAAGGACTACTGTTTTCCTATGAAAGGACATGGGAAAATGATGAATTAAAATAAAAGTTCAAGGTAGTTGCTGATTTTTTTTCTTTCTTTTTTGAACAAAAGACCAACTCAGTTTTGCCCTTGCTCAAAGAAATTCCCTGTTTTTCTGGCATTTCAGAACCACAGGTAATTTTAGATACTCTGGTTAGCCATTGCAGAGAGCCTGGTTCATAATGTCAGCTGTCCCTTGCATCTTTCAAGTGAGCAACGTACACAAAGAGTGTGCTCCAGAGCACAAGCAGGAAAGACTTCTGACCTTTTGATCTGATCATCTGTTCCCAAAATCTCTGCATGTCCAAAAGCAGCAAGACAAATGCCAGAAAACTTGGAGACCTGAGGAAAGGGAGAGCTCCAGAATTTCACAAGCAGAAATGGAGAGCAGCTCCCTGAGGGGTCCAGCTGCAGGACAGAGCTCCCAGCCACATCTGTGGGAGACCTGGAAATGCTGTCCACTGCAGACTCACACTCTCCTCCTTTAGGCATGAGTGTCAAACTGTCCATCAGCCTCCACAACAGCAGAGCCACACAGACTGTCTTAAAACAGAACCCCAACATGAGAGCTGTAGTTGACTTAATTAGAGAATGTGAGCAAGTCAGGATTTGCTGCCTGTCCATCCCAGTGGTGTTGGTCTTTCTGCAGCCTGGTGCAGGAGAGCCATGCCCCAGTCTACATCATGCAGATGGTGTGTATTGCCCAGCCAAGCGCATGAGGGAGAGCTTGGCACATAAACACGTTGTTAACCATTTTCTCCTCAGCATTCAGTACACACATCTGTGCCACAGTTGCACTACATTATCTGTAACACATCTAACATTTGAAAATAACTGGGAAGGAAATGTTTTATACTTCCACACTCAGAGTAGCATGCTCTTGCCTGCTGATTTCCATGGCTACAGGTTACTGAGCTGGCTACTTTGC
The DNA here is from genome assembly GCF_000747805.2 of Chaetura pelagica. Classification (NCBI taxonomy): domain Eukaryota; kingdom Metazoa; phylum Chordata; class Aves; order Apodiformes; family Apodidae; genus Chaetura; species Chaetura pelagica. The sequence continues at coordinate 5,907,418 of NW_009953295.1, read as the reverse complement.
CAAGATAAAAGTTACTTTTTGTAAGCCGTGTTTCTGCAGCTACAACTTTCCTAATTCATTGTTCTAGAAGATTTTACAAATACACTGCAACCCATGGTGCTCAGGCCAGGGATAGTAACCAAGGTGGGTCATTTAAAACTCACTTTTTGACTCTGTGCTGTATTGCTACATGCTGCATTAGACAGGCCCCAAAAGGTCCATATGTTTCAAAAGGGTATATTCAGCATGCTTTGAAAAGACTTAGCAGTGTGAGATCTTGGTATATTATTGCATGGATTCTGTCTAATTATTAAGGACATGTGACAAATTGCTTTGAGTCTAAATAACTAAGGCTGAAGAACACAATACTTCTGTGGCTTAACTGTTTTGTAATGATTAACTGCAGTGTTATGAGAGCTATTTCATGCCACCAGCTTTTAAGCAGAACAGCATGTTGTCTTCAACAGAAAATTCTAATTTAAATTGGTGCTATCAAATGGTCTAATTTTTTCAGTCAGTTTTTAAGGTGAGAATGCAGCATACTTGTGGAAATCCTATAAACGAGGCTATTCAACCTTTTCTGTTGGCTGCTCAGAGATGGAACAGAACACAATAGGATTGACTGAATTTAATGTTCAGGGTAACAATTAATAGAAATTCTGCCTGTGTGTGCTGACAGTGGGGTTTCATGTTAATCGTTACTGAAGTCCTGCTTTCCAAGCCTCCCTCAGGTAATAATGAGTGACTTAACATTATATACATCTTTTTACTTTGCTGGTTTTGTAGTTGTATGATATATCTCTCTGTCTGAGCTGGGAAATGTTTTACTGTAAGCAGGTTCAATTCTTAATTCCTAGGAATCAAAAGTTCAGAATAGGGTCTTGGAAGAGTGAGTCAGAATATGTCCCCAAACTGGTGATCTACATTTATTATCAACTAGTGAAATTATGTCTTGACTGAAATAACAATCATGTGAGCAGCCAGCTAGGAATTTTACTCATTTCAACCCTATGACACTGCCACTACATTACACTTCCTTATGTAAGACTTAGAGCACTAAACTATTGTGTCTTTTATCTCTCTTCTGTGGTCCTTGTCTATCATAAGTTGAAAGTACAGGCTCAGTTTGAGAGAGTACACTTGATTCATGTGGTGTACTGGTGTAAAGAAAAAACATGGAATGTATAAAGCAAGGCTAATATTTATAATGTAGGCTGTGAGAATTTCCTGAATTTAATTAATGCTTGAATTACAGTGCCAGTTTTAGAGAAACATCCCATCTGTACTTTTTGTTTTTCCAGTGTCTGAGAGTCTATTACAGCCCTTGCTAAGTTGTTCCAGTAGTTGATTACTCCTGCAATAAACAAACACAGATGTTAGGCCACATTGATCTAGCTTTAAAATCTGCCTCTGAGTTTATGTTTTACCTTTTCAAGGTAGATGAAAGAGCTCAGCATTACTAGTTTCATTATGTAGATACTTTTTAATATATGTATTTTTTATGTGTGTGTGTATATATATACATGTGTGGCTTGTAGTTTTTAACCCCTTTTGGGGTATTACAAGGCCAGACCTGGAACTGGGAGAATGGCATGTCCACGATGTCTGCCACCAGTGCTGATGATAATAGTATGTGGTGAAACAATTGTTTTAAACGTCTATGCTCACTTTTTTCTTTTGAAGTTACATAGATTAACATCCTGCAGTTTGTCACTAAAGAAGCCTTTATTCAAAGTCTTTGACCATTGCCTATGCCTTGTCTGCAAGTTCTCTTCCATTCATACTTGAAATTGTCAGTCACAAGAGGACCAAGCATTTCATTAGTCTTAACTAAGAAAACTGCATAACCTCTTTATTTCTGTTCAGTTCTACTCAGTTTATATGGCCAAACACTTTATTATCTCTTTTCATTGTACTGGGACTTCAAATTGAACTGAAGGATTATCAAGACCCTACTATGCCTCTTGTCAGGGAAAAAGATAAACCAAAAAGAGTTCCTCCTACTCTCTGTGTACCAAGTGTCTTTGCTTATGGGTAGGAATTTACAATGGGCAGTGTTAATATATATTTTCATTGCTCCCATTTTAGCATTTAATCTATATTCTACGTGATTTTATCATGCCCCATCTTCATGGTATCAGTTAACTTTGCAGTGAAAATGTTATATTTTCTTCCACCTAATTCATACAACTGCTAAATACCACTGGGTGAACAATCAATCTGAAAGAACTCACATCTCTTCAACTGAAATTTTATCTGACACTTAGCAAAATACGTCTTTTAAATCCATATAAGATATGTTCTATTGATTTTGTTGTATGGTAGATTCTGTACGATTCATAATCACAATCTCATGTAGTATCAAGTCAAAGAGTGATGCAGTGAAATCTTTGCTACTCCATGAACAGTTTCAAGAACAGATTTTCTCATAGCTCTTAGGTATTATTTAATGGCATAAAACTGTGAGGGAATGTAAGAAATTTGAAAAGTACAGCAAAGCAGAAAAATTAACCTGATTTTAAATCACAGACAATTAAGGAAACAGAACCCTTCCTTTCTCATTTCTCATGTACCTTCCATGAAACTCATGGGCCAGGTTATTGTGTCACTGATGCTGTAAAATCCCCCTAGGGATGGTAATCGGATTTTGCAGATGTAAGTGAAAGGCAAAAGTGTCCCTTGTATGCATGTTCGTATGCAAAGAGCATCGGAAGTATTCTTGCTTTCAGGATAATTGCAAAATTGCTTCCTTTTTTGTCATCCACCCATGATGCCATCTAATTTTATGTTCCTTGGCTGCTAGCTGTTAGCCTCATTAACCTTACTTGATAGATTGTTCCAACATTTATGATTCTCATGTGAAAAATGCTTCCTGACGGCTGGAATTTGTTTTTCTTTAATTTCTACCTTTGCCCTCTTGTCCTATTATGTGTACTAGGCTGAAAATAGTAACTTGAGATTGGTGTGCCTACTCCTTACAGTGTAATGAATTCCAAATAATTCTCTTGCCTTTTATTTCTCTTAAGATAACCATGGTGTTTTAAAAAGATTTAAGCAACAAACCTACTTAATTTCAGTTAGGTCCCTTGTGTTTTTACATTTAATAATAAATTCTAATGTGGAAGGAAATGAGGAAATTCAGATATGTATCATTCATCAATTGGCCTTTTTTCCACAAATGTAACATTACCCTGATGTTGCTAACTTCTTTGTCTCATTTGGCACAGGGAATACAGCCAGGACACTGTTATGGTGGGCAGTATAACTTGACATTTGTAAGGTTAAAATTACATCAGTCAATGCAGTTTTACTCTACACAGTGTCAAAATCCTAAATCTAAATCCAGTTAATCTAGCCATGATGATCATTGTCAAAATGGCAATGGTAGGAAGTGCGGATTTAACCCCTGTTCCCAAGTAAAAACACTTTTTTACCATTTTGGGCTCACATATACATTCTGTATACATACATTCTACACTTGTTGAGCTGATCTTTCCATCCAGCACAGGGCATCAGTAGAAGTACCCCCTCAGAGCCATGCAGTAGCTCCACAGGAACAGAGGCCTCAAGTTCTCTTTTTATTTCTGTTACATTTTCTTCATAGTTTTGACATTCTAAAAAGGTTGGATATTGTTTTTTTAAGAGCTTCAAATACAAGTAAGCATTGGTCCATAATGTATTACCTTTTCTTTATATGGATGTGGATTAATTTTAAATTTTACGTGCTCTTGGGATGGAGTATGTTGTAGTCTGGATAGACTGCAGTATTTTCTTAAGACTGACCAGAAAGGCTACCACACTATTTCAATTAACTGCTTTGAAATGATGTTAAATTCTTTAACTTAAGCTGATCTAGGGCTTGGTGGGTTTCTTTCTTTTCTTCCTATTGTTTACTATGTTGCTTCCTAATACCAGCTTCACAGTGTGAAGAGAGAAACTCCAACTGTGATACTTGATACCTAAGAAAAGAAGTTGTCCCATTGAAGAAGATAATTGTCCTCAATTGTTTACAAGCAATTCTCTGCATTTAGACCTTTTAGTTAAGTTTATAAAGGATGACAATGGGAATAGGAAGAGGAGATTGTATGTTACCCAACTGGGATGTTTCTGATAAAGTAATGCAAAGAAACGGTCATAGTGTATTTAGACAGTGCAGCTGTTCTTGGACTGAAAGGATGTACTGTTACCATTCACTGGAAAGTACTGTGTTGTGAAGTCCATCTCTCTGGATGCAACTGGTTTGAGGGTTGTTCCCTCTTCTGAGGTTGCAGTTTTAAAAATCAAGAGTTTGTTTTATATTTGCCTGTAACCAAATATTTGCTTCTTTGGAAATGGTTGTTTTCATGCATATTGTTAATACATACACCTTTGTCTGAACACATGAAGAAGCACATAGTGAAGGCAGTTTTGGCCTTATTATTTAAAACCTATTGTAAGAGTCCACCTGAGGTCCTACTTTACAGACAAGGTATTTTTTGAGAGGTTATCTTGCTGGTAACAAAGTTTGTGGGTTAATCAAAGAGGCAGTTCTCCCTATCTGTACATGCTTGTCTAATATGTGTCATTCATCCTGTGTTGAAAATGATCCTTTCTGTAATTATACTCTAATAACTCACAAAATGTAGTATTTTTCAAGGTTTCCTTTTAGGGAAATAATTGTTTTTTCAGCCTATTAAAGAATACCATGCCAATAGATAATTCCAAATTTCTTCTTTAACAAAAATAACCGTAGGTCACACATTTGCTGGAAAGAAGGTTATTCAACCAAAAATAAGTATTTACTGAGTCAACCATTCCAGTCTCAGATTCTCCTGGGAGGTGTCCCAAGAAACAGAAGGAAGTCTTCCCTCAAGTACTGTAAATTTAATGGTTAGTATATAATAATAGAATCTCCTGGAAACTCCATTATAGAAACTAATATCCCACTTACAACAGTAAAAAGAAGCTTCTGAAATAAATTGAAACAGTATCAGGCATAGTTTTCTAATATTTGCATTTCTTTTCATACACCTGAATGTATGCCACAGACATCTATTG
>NW_009953295.1:5892524-5902341 GCF_000747805.2 Chaetura pelagica | reverse complement strand
AAACTTGTTGTCTACTTGCTTGATGTAAATTGTAGGCTGGATAAACTCAGTAATACAAGATTTTCCCCTTCATAATGGTCAAAGTACTGCCGGGAGTAAATGCCTAATTTGAGATGTTTCCCAGACGTCGGGTTTTTAAAGGCTTAGCTTTCCCTCACCCGGCATTAGCCATGGAAGGGCTCCTGGGTAGGTCTAGGCTGCCTGCTGGGGAGGAGTTACCTGCTGGACCTGGTGCATAGGGGGTGTCTAGAGAGGCATGGCAGCTGGACCTCGTTGTCCTTCAGAGATACCTGTGTCCTTTCTCTGCTTGCACAGACAGCAGTGAATGTCAAACAGGCCCTTCTGAGGTATTTCAGAGAGGCTCTGATCCTCCAGGTGTCCATAGTCACTTTTGTTTAGCAAACACTGCTGGCTTGTGCATGCTAATGAGGACCCAAGCCTTTTCTTCCAAGCACATTAAATCCCCAGGCACTTTTCTTTGTCGCTGTGAGGCTTTATCGCTGCGGGGCACAGATGAGCTGCGTTTCCTCGCAGTCGTCACACTCCTGTAAGGAGAAGCATCTTCTGCCTTCTCAAATGCATCTCTGGGGCGAGCTGCCCACCAGGGGAAGCTCCTGCCAGCTGCCAGCAGCTATTGGTGTCTGCTGCTCTCCTGAGGCTGCTTTGGCTCAGCCTGTGCCAGGGGACAGGGAGCCGGGGATTCCCTGAAGAAGGTGTGATGCCCCTGATGCACCTTCTGCAGTGATCCGGGGTCAAGTGGAGGAAGGAGCTGCGTGCCTGCTGAAGTGAAGCTCACCGTGCTGTGTGTTTGCTACCTGGCTCAGCACCCTGGTCCGCAGGTAGCAGGGGTGCAGGGAAGTGCCTCTGTGCAAAGGGACACTTGGGAGGATAAGTACAGTGCGGCTCTTTTCATCGTTTCTAAGCCTGAGTGCATCTCAACATGGTATTTTTTTTTGGTAAAGAAAGATCAGGAGACAGGAATATAAAAGAAATCTAGTAAAAAAGGAAAAACAACTGAGAAAATGAATTCTAAAAGAAAAAAAAAAAAAAGCAGCAACATAAGGAATAATAGTGCTTTGTTTATTCTTTCCCTTTCAGCTTTGTGGACATATAATAGATTTCCACTTCTTGGTCCTACTTTCTTTTTCCTCCTTCCCTGCCCTCTGTCTTGCTTCATTTTTTTCCATGACCATTAGTGCTGTGGGAACCTACCACCCACAGTGTCCATTCATTGCCTCTCCAAAGAGGCCCAAGAGTGCAGCCACCCTGCACAGGCTAACCTGGATTCAAAGGGCAGCATGATGTTGTAGCCTGAAGCCAGTTACTATTTGTATAGCAACATGACTTCGCAGGAAAAGAGTTCAGTCATGCTCAATTTTGCTTCTGGTATTGCAAAAGCAGCACATCGGTGGTGGAGTCATGCAGATTGGATGGAACTAATTATATTAAATTGTTCCATAGGAACTTTTTAAAGAGTGTTGCATGTAGACGAGCAGGCTTTTTTGACAAGAGGTTGATTCATATGGGGTTTCATGGAGCATTTATTTAAGAGTTCAGATCACCTTCTTCCATGAGAAAACAAGAGGAGGAAATCTTTACAAAATTCCCTGCAGAATTTTGTCCCCATTTCTTCCTCTAGGCATTTTCCCTCCTCTGCCTGGAAGAAACAACCTTCATGGGTAGCATGAAATGTGGAGAGAGGCCAATTCTTTCTCCCTCGCTGCAGCTCTTTGTCCCTGGTGACTGTCTTCAATAGTTTAATTAAAAAGAGCTCCTCTGTAGGATAAATGCTTTCCATCTTAAAGGTCCAAGGGATCCAGCCTTATGTTCTTAGTTTCCAGTTGGACGAGAGGCAGTTTCTTTCTCAAGATAGTTTATTTTACAGGTACATAGGAAGTCCCCCAAAAATCTGATCTGGTGAATACCTGATCAAGGCTTGTTATAATTTGAAGGTATATGAGGCAATACTTGTGCTTCCCTGAACTCTGTCCAGCTTGTTTTCCTCCATCTCAGATACTATGGAGACCACCAGAGCACTCCTGCTCAGGCCAGGCAGTTATTGTTCTTCATCAGTAGCACTGACAACTGGGTTCCCAGTGTCACAACACTATTATTTATTTTCCCTGCTGGGGCTTCATCATGCTTTTAACCAACTCTAGTTAAAAACATCTGCTAGGCAAATTCCTCTGGAAAATTCCATATACCCCAAGCATAGAGATAAGAGATAAGTTTAAAGCTACTTTGCATACTTCTGCTTAAGAAAAAGCAGCAGTACAGAAGTTGGTTTGTGTGACTTTTTTTTAGTGCAGTCAGGATTCAGAGAAGCAGTCAAAATATATTTATTTATTTTGAATGGGTACTTTGGGATTTTAGGTTTCCTAATTCTGGTTTCTGCAAATGATCACATCTTTGTCTCCAACCTGGTCTTGCCGTTACAACTACCTCATATTTATGACTGTTATATAACATGAATATTCTAAATTATCTGCTGAATTGCTGTGGCTTTTCCATACACAGGTCTCAGGTGTAGCACTGATGAACATTTTCCCTTAATAGGCCAAGACAAGTGTGGGGACTCCATATCTCTAATACCAGAGCTCAACCTGCAAACAAGGCTGATTCAACCTCTGCTTTGTGTCTTGGGCTACATTAAGGAGACAAATGTTTGTGACAGTTGTTTTTAAGTCCAAATAGACATAACTTCCATTTTATTTCTACTGCAGTCTCCTGTGACATAACTAGACTATTTATTTGACAAAATAACCATATGGGCACACAGTTAAACAGTGGTACACGTGTGCCAGCCGGACATGGTGGCTTGGAGCTCTGCTCACCTGAGTTGCCCTCTGCGTGCAAACAAAATCAAAAGTACCCATTTCTGCTGCTGTCCACTAGCATGGACATACTGCAGAGAAGCTCATAGGATGTCTGCAGCTCCAGTTGAGGATGCTGGAGCTAAGGTGTTATGGGAGCAAGCCTTTATGAAAAGTGGATGAAAGAAGTGATTGCAGAGGTCTGAATTTGTGAATTCCAATTCATTTGTGTATTCAAAGAATAGATAACCTATTATTCAAAATATTGCATCCAATTCTGGGCTCTTCAATTCAAAACAATAAGGAACTGCTGAAGAGAGTCCAGCACAGGGCCACTAAGATGATTACAAGACTGGAGCAGCTACCATATGAGGAAAGGCTGAGAGAGCTGGGGTTCTTCAGCCTGGAAAGGAGGAAGCTGAGGGGGAATCTCATCAATGCTTATAAGTATCTAAAGGGCAGGTGTCAGGAGGGTGAGACCAGACTCTTTTCAGTGGTGTCCAGTGACAGGACAAGGGGAAACCTCCTGAAACACAGGAGGTACAACCTAAACAAACTTCTTTACTGTAAGGGTAATGGAGCACTGGAACAGGCTGCCCAGAGCGGTTGTTGAGGCTGCACCTCTGGAGACATTCAGAACCCATCAGGATGCCGTCGTGTGCAACCTATTCTAGATGAACCTGCTCTGGCAGGGTGGTTGGACTAGATGATCTCCAGAGCTCCAGTCTCTAACATTCTGTGATTCTGTGTGATTCTGTAATAAACCCACCTGTGAAGACAAGAGTTGCTGCCATCATTCAACTGAGTCTGGGAACCCCCTTATGTAATATCACTTCACCACTGGAGTTCAGATTCTTTCTGTTAAGTAGCTCCATTTTTTTTAACTTGGATGTAACTCAGCTCCGTTTTTCTTAGATACAGCTCTCCTTCCATCTACCTGCTGACAAACACATAGGTGAACAGGAAGGATGGAAGGAGCCATTCTTCCCATTATTAAGTTAGAAAAAAAAAAGTCTGAGAAACCTTTCTGCAGTCTTTGTTTTTCTAATTTTAGAATATGCTGCATTCACAGAGAAGATACTTAGCTTTGCTATTTTTAAGAAATGGAAGCAAATGATGTTATGTCCCTACATACCCCTTGTGTCTGCTTGCATTTATCAAGTGAAGAATGACGAATATGCTAACTCGTTTTGTCATAACAAGATAAGTGGTAATGGTGCTGTTCTCTAGTCCAGGCAACACACATTTATTTGATAGTCGGCCACCCTGGAAAGTTCATTTTGCTGCCGGCTGTTCACCAAGGGTCAGTCACAGAGATAACAGAGACTTGGGAGCTCTCAGCAGCATTCACTCATTTGCAAATGAGCAAGCAAGTGAAGAATGTTCTTTCTCTGCATGGCTAGCCAGGAGCCTGCTCCACAAGCTGCTTGTGGTACCTCCTGTTTTCCTCATGCTGTAGGTGTTGCCATGTCCTAAGGAAAGGGAGCAGTTGAATGCCAGGAAAAAAAAAAAAATTGAATGCAGGAGAGGATTTTAGTGAAACAAGACAGAAGTCTTCTGTGGAAAGGCTACAGCCTCAACAAGATCAGAGAACAATGTGATACCAGAGCTGCCTTTCATATTGCTTTGATGCTCCTCTGCTTTTCACTAGCCATCTGATGCAGGAGGCTGTGCTACAGCAGTAATGTCTGCAGGCTCCAGCTGTACTGAGGGGACAGCTGGAACAGCCTTGCTAACCTTCCTAGCCTGCAATCCTGTCAATCCAGTCTGCAGCCTTATCAGGTCTTCCCAGTGGAGCCAGGCAAGCCTCCCTGAGGCAGAGGAGTCTTACAGCACAGGTGCCTTGAATCTGTGTGGAGGCCTGGAAAAGAAAGTTGTCTGACCCTTGGTATTACTATTTTTCTGAAAGTGTGCACTATTTTGAATCCAAAAGAAAGGAAGCCATGTTTCAAACATATTCAATAAATTTTAATGGAAAATATCTGAAAAACATTTTTTTTCTTACTCAGAAAGAAATTAAAAACTCAAGTGATCTATCATTTTGATATGGAAATTTTCTACAGTTTGTGTTTACATAAAAAGTATGTTGCATTCATGGAACTTTTTCTGACCTGATGTATAGAGCTAGAACATGTAGCTGAAGTCGAGAAGAGGCTTCTTTGTAATCAAGTTTACATTTTTGTTTGAATAAAAAAAATCTAAAATTAACAGCAGCATAAATAATGTTTTTTCCCAACTTTGCCTTGGCTGATAAAAGGGGTTTTTTTGTGTGTTTTGATACTGTTGTTGCTGTCTCCTACCACACAGAATTATTTTTTAAGCCTAAGAATTTAAAAAAAACACAGTATCAGGAAGCATATAAATACATTTTAGACACTATATTGAACTTTCAGCTTAAGAATTACTAGAAAAAGCATTACTGTGGTGTTAAAAAAAACAACACAACGAAAATATTTGGTAGTGCTCCTCAGATGGTACAGTTTACAGCTAGAATGATTTAGGTAGAGGGTGCATATCTGCCCTGCAGGGAGCAAATGCAAACTGCACATCCTGAGCTCTGTGACAGAACCAGGCCACAAAATACATGCCACAGGTACTACGTTATGGAAACAGAGGTCTTTTAGGATGAAACAGAGTGACTGACATACTAACACAGTTTCAGCACTGCACATTAGAAATAATTAATGCTTTTTGACCTACTGTAGAAATACAGGCAAGGAGGATGCTTTTGTCAAAGCTGGAACGTGATGTCCAGACTGCAGATGTGGGGTGAGGTGCACTGGGATGAGTGGGTGGGGGTCAGTAACAGTTTGGCTCGCAGACTCTTCACCTCCCATGGCATGTCAAGCACTCTTTGCCCAGTTTTTGAAAGCTGTCCAAGTCAGTGCCCTTACTCAGCTCATGAGAAGTTCCCGAGTCAGAATGCAGATGGTATGAAAAACACTGCCAATGTCTTCTCTAGACGGTAAATATTTTATTAGTGTGCACTTGGAGGAACGGATAGTTCTGATGTTAGAGGCCAAGGAAGTTGTATCATGGGAAAGCAGAAAATTCTGCACGTTTTCACAGCTCACTCTCCAAAAAGAGTAAATTCTTCTGGAATTTCAGTTTCCACTGGAGTTTTATTCCAAAAAGGAAAATAGAGAAAAGGATTTTTTTAAAAAAGCAACGTATCTGAATTAATACGAAGAATAAAATAGCATAGTTCATATGGTCTCAAAGGCAGAAATTTAATCAAAAACATGTAATATCTATGCACGTACTTGAATAATATTATTATGACATTCAGTGTTTACAATTAAGCTTATTATTACAACGTCATGGACAGTGTTGCATCGTTCCATCTCAGTTGCATCCTTTTAGTCACCCAGCTAAGTGTAAGGGTCTGTTCAAGCAATCTTTAGCCAGGTCTGCAATCCAACCATTTGTGGGTTACATATCTATGTTTTGTTAACAAAAACGTCTATTATATATAAAGCCAGAAAGGCAAAGCTAGTGCTGTTTCTGATTTGTACTTTTTGCACAGAGGTACTCCACTGACAGCAGTGTCATTTGACAGTGTGATTGGGATACCAGCTTTTCCTGGCTGAACTATCTGGATGATAAATGACACTTCACCATGTCCACCTACATACAAGATAGTGATGCCTCTAGATGTGATACCTGTTTTTATGCACTGGTTCTTTGGAGATCCATATCTGCCCACATCAGCTGGGAAGACTACTGTCTAACCCAACAGGGAGCTCCACATGAGAAAAACGTATCTGGCAAGAAGCAGTATAGGTCTCCTTAATTTAAAAAAAGTAAAAAGTATCCCCACCTCAAAGAGCCAAACAAACTGCACCAGTTTGTGCCTCCACCCAGAAATCTGGCAATCTAAATTACGCTCTCTTATTGAGCAGTACTTCCCTCTGCAGGAACAATGAATCAAAAGAAGGAGCCTAAATAAATAAATCTTTACACTTTCCTGTTCTTTCTACCTCCCAATTAATCATACATCATTTTGGAAAACCTGAGTAATCCCCAGCAGGAGGCAAAACTGCCAGCACGGAGAATATTGGTAGTGTCACTGCCTTCCAGGAGCTGGAGGTGATGGCTGCAGTGGCTTCCCATTTCCCACAGGAGCTGGGTGCCCAGGTCTAGAAGGGGGTGGGCACTGTCTGCAGCCAAACCTGCTCCAGCTTTAAGCCCCGTGCGTGTTCTGCCATGCTGAGTTCCCCCACGGGTTTTGTCATTAGTCGCTGCTGCTGCTGCTGCTGCTGCTGCTTCTGGTTGTGACTCCCATGCTGGCAGCTGGCTTCCTGACTACTCCCTGCTCTGGTCTCTCCAGTGACAGCCCAGCCATCCCTGTGGTGTTTCTGGTCCTTTACAGAAAGTGCAACGGTGCAGGGATCCACACAGAGCCCAGCCACACGGAACAGGCTGACTGAATTAAGTCTTCTTTCATTCCAAAAGGAAAAAAGTAAGAAAAGGAAGAAATAATCTGCTTGGAGTCTTTTTCCCCACATAGACACATTTTTCCACTTTTCAGTACCAGAGTTGTTTATTAAGGTCCGCTGTTTACCCTAGGGAAGTCACCCAAGTGTTTGCAAACCAGTGCATATGGTTTTCTACACTTTTAAACTTTGTTGTTTTTAACACAAAGGCCCAAAATGCTAGAAAATAAATGTTCAATTAAACCTGCTAAAGCCTGGTCCATTGTTCACTTCCCTCACTAATAGATGCCAAAAGATGATGTTCCTTCTCTAGACTATCGAGAAGACTCATTATCCATGAGAGTTCTTGGGAAAAGGCTGCTCTTCAGACCATCTACTTTCACAGGAGAAACTGGATGAGTTTGTCCAAGTTGCCATTGCTGCATGAGGAGTTCTGAGGTCTGAAATGCCTGGTTATCACTTCCATGACAGGAGTTTCTTAAGTTACTGGTTTCTGGTTTTTGTGTTCTTGTGCCATGCTCTCGCTGTTATGCAAGATCCAGAGGTGAGGAATTGCCACCAAACAGATCAAGTTTCTAGCCTGAAAGGAAGTTCTGAAGTTACCACAGAAGCCCTGCTGGTACAGGATTTCTGGTGCCATTTCACAGCACATCAAATAGTCCAGATAAGCTTCAGATAAGTAGTCTCAATTTGGGGTGCTTATCTTTAACACCAGATCTTCTGAAGTTTGTGCTTCATGTATTTCAAGTCTGTGTCCTTTAAACATAACTTCTTCTAAGTGTGATAATTAAAATTTATTTGTGTCTCCTCAGAGAACCCATGTGTTCATTTATGATCCCCAGAGGGAAGGCTGAATTAACCCTGCTGTCACTTGTTGAAGTATTACCAAACGACATTAATCGTTTATTAGATGTATAATACATCTATACTATCTATGATGTATAGTACATCATATTAGATGTAGCCATAAATTCCTATTTCCAGGGGCAGTGTCTCCTAGAATAATGCAAAATGGATGCTTTTCTTTCCTTTATATCTTTGAGGGATGAATAACTTAGACAGCCACATCTTTTTCTTAGAATCTCAGAGGACAGTCAATATTGACAAGAAGTTTGCAGGCTAAAATACTGTAAATGTATTTATTTAAATGTCTTTATAAAAAAAATGTGAAGAGCAAAGATCTCCGTTTCACCAAAAAGTTAATTTTTTTAATGAGTGGAGGTTTCTAGCTCCTCATTACGTATAGGGTTTTTGTCCTGAACCACCACCAACCACTCCACCCTTCTGGTACACAGATAGCAGCTCCCTCCAAAGCTCTGAAACATAGATGGCTCTCTGTCTTTTTCTCTGATTTCCTTCCTTCAAACTCCCCCTTGACATTTCAATGATGTAAAACAGCCAAGATAAGAAATAGCTGTCTCTTCCCAAGAGAAGACGGGATGGATGTGCAATTCAGAAGAACAATTCCTTTTTTCCTACCTTCCTGGGATGGGGGTCTGTGGGGGTGGAGAGGAAATGAGAAGTAAGTTAACCTCCCTTTTGCCAGCTGTTCCAACTATTCCTAGCAAAATAGACACAGAAAGCATGTCAGCACCATTCTGCACTCCCCCTGAAAGCATAGAATTGTTAAAAAAAGAGAAGATAGGAAACAGGAGTGGCTAGTAACTTATATTTTTGTCAAAATACAAGACCAAACAATTGCTTTTGTAATGCATCCTATTACTCTTTTAGTATCCGGCTTAAACTGTTGTCTTCAGTCATTTAGGTCGTGTTTCATCTAGGTCACCTGTTGCTAGAAAAAGATGACAGGAGAGAGTTAGACTATTGCCACTGTGGGGTAACAGTGACATTTGCTTTGATTTTGTACAAAGAGAAGCATATTGAGATTTGGGGTTATAGGAGTTAAGTAAATTTGTGTGGAGGGTGAGGGTTTCTGCTATTGTGAGATTTTAAGCATAGCTTTTTACAAAATTGTTTATATTATTGCTGTGGTTTAATGAGGACAGCAGAAGAATTAGTGTTTTCTTAGTTACCTAAAGATAATAAAAAACAGTATAAGCAGAATAAAACTTTCTCATTTGCCATGGGATCCTAGTTTACGTAGTAGTAGTAATTCATAGCCAAGAACATCACGCTTTATGGTGGTGTTGTTCTCCAGTGTGCAGCAAGAGGCTCAGTTTCTGTGATGAAGGCATATGGTTGCATTTATTGAGACAACTGAGTTCAGATCTACTGGCAATTTGCACTGGGAGGTAGTTTTTGGGGATGGGTGGGAAGCAGGGCATTGGAAAGTGACAAGTATTTCTGGGAAATTCATTAATACGGATACTTTTACTCAGTAAACAGCAGAAGAGAAATGCATAAGGAGGATTGATTATTACCATACCAAGTTCTTCAAGGATTGTTTTTGTCATGCCCCTATTCTTAGTATCTTACCTAACTGTATCAGTGGTTACTTAGCCTCCAAAATTTGCCTCACATATAGTACATAAGTACCTGAACACCAGTAGAAAGCAGCAATTTCCAAAGCTACTAAAGCCACTGTTCAATGTACGAGAGGACAGCAGG
>NW_009953295.1:5872495-5892477 GCF_000747805.2 Chaetura pelagica | reverse complement strand
GGAATCACTAATGCCACAAAATAAGAGTTAGTGTGACTGTAATCTACCTTAGGGAGTTCTCCAAATTATGTTGTGACCTAGATGTTGTACAGAGAGAAGGAATAAGCATGTGTATGCATGAAGGAGGTAATGGACAGCTGTCAAAAAAGTCTGGGGTAACTGAGATATTATGATCGGGCCATCAGAAATAAGAACTTCAGAATAAATATTCTGAATGGAATATGTGAACAGTTGGTGCCATGAAAACTGGGAGCTGTAGAGAAAAATGGTCCAGCTGTGCTAGGAGATTGTACTTTAGCAGCAAAACTGAAATTGAAACAAAGGTAGCAGCTGATCCAGGATCTCCTGCCACTGAGAAGCAGTTGCCTGAGTGGAACCCAAGATTCTGTTCATCAGAAGAAACAGAAACGTAAGGAAAAAGAGCCAGAAGAAAAACTATTATACTTCACAGCTGGAAAACGAATTACATTTGCATGTGTGTAAGTACACACTAAGGAAATAAAGAGGATGAGGTTTGGAGTAAATGCCTCCAAGACTTGTTTTAACATCTTTCTGATTCAGCTAAACAGGTTCCAGGATCTGACTACTAGAGAAACCCTCTTCTTGCCTTTCAGGATACAAGAGGGGAAACATTACAAACTGAGCAATATAAAGAGTGGGAATTTTCTGGGAAGTGTTGCTCATCTCGTTGGGCAGAGCAGCAAGGTTCTAGTTATGCAGCTTGCAGGCTCTGAACAGTCAAGGCCTAGCACCTCAAATGTGTGCTTAGTAAGATCCATCTATGAGCTACAACTGTTGCTGACAAAGTGGCATAGGACTCAAAACCTTATTATTGATCCCGCGTGTGTCAGTGCATGAAAAAGACCTGCCTTTCAAAAATCAACTGGAATAATTTATTAGAGCCTGGGGAAAAAGAAAACAGATACAAAGATCTAGTGAAGAGGCAGCAATGGAGCTCTTTTACTGTGATGTTAGCAGTTCAAGCATTGAGTCTCTTTTCTAAAAGTAAATGTGAGAGAGGATTTTTCTAGGAGGGGAAACATAGCAGAGTTCTTCCAGAAACTTACTGCCTTTGAGATCTATCCTGTTCACAAAATATGGTGTAGATATGGACTTCTCCATGATCAGAGGAAAGAAAGATAAGACAAATTTGTTTTAATTATTTTTTCTGTTTATTGTTCCCTTCTGATGCCTGAAAATGAAGCCATGGCTTTGTGTGGGAGAGCAAAAAGTCCCTGGAGAGCAGTCTTGGCAGCAGTTGAGCCATACCTTTGGTAATGATTCCCTAGAGTACTGATTCCTCCGGCCTACATGGTTTTTTCCACCAGTCTTTGGAGTTTAGCAGTGTCTTGCATCTTAAGTCAGGCAAAAGCCACTAGGTTTTTATGTTTCAGGGCCTAGAGAGGCCTGACCACTGGCCTAATAAGATGGTACATGCCCAAGACATTGACAGTCTCGTTACTGGTCTCTAGTCTGAAGATCTGTTGCAAGCACAGACATGAGATATGATTTGTGAAGTTTTAGGGAGGAAAGCAAGGAGACAGAGCATGGAAATCTTTTAAAGCAATATTGTGACCCTTTAACTTGATCATTTCAATCTCAGTTTATTTCTGCACCATTGCCTATAAAGTATTCCTAAGATCCAGTCTTGGGCTTTGGGCATTCTGTCTCAAAATCAACATTTTGAGCTGACATCACATATGAAGAGTTTCATAGAAAGATGCTTATGGCAAAGCTGAATATACACATCCAGTCTACTGGTTGTCTCTGCTGGATTTCTAACTCAGAGTTATTCTTCGTGAGAAGTTAGATGGGATGTACAGCCTATACAGGAAATCATTTCCGAAAAAAGCATCAGTTACCAGTTGCTAAGACCCTGGAGCTTGATGGGGACTGTGGGATCTGTTCTATGCCTTCCAAGAGGCAAGCCCATCTAATTTCTGATACAGTGAACTATAGATGTATTCCTTACTTTATTCTTGTCTGTTTTCTACTGCTTACTGCCAAGGCATTAACATTTTTTTGATTTTTGTAGATCTATTTGAAAAAGACATGCATATAATGAAAAAGGATGTGAAAGAAAGGCAAAGTTATATCACTTGAGTCGGTTTAAAGAAGCTTGATATTTGGTTGTTTATAACCTCAGTGCGTTAGTTGTTTGTACTGTGATAAGAGCATTTTTGGTTTGGAGACTGAGCCTGAAGACTTATTGCAGCAATGCAGACAGTGTTTGTCTGTTGGTTAGGGAAATGGACTGGAAGGCAGGAAGGTCTTGGATCCTAGACCAAGCTGAACCAGTGACTCATCGTGTGACTCTGGGAAAGTGCATTCAGCTCAGTTCTGCAGTATTGCAGAAATCCACTCAGCAGCTGAACATGAACCAAAGCAGGTTGTAAGTCATAAGTCAGTGCTACATATAGGAAATATGAGCTCTTTTTTTCTTATTCTGGGTAAATGTATGTTCTACACTATCTTCTGAGCCAGCGTTCCATCCTGTGGCTGTGGTAATGTTCTTGTATAGTCAATTTGGTATTTTGAAGGAAATAGAACTTTCCCCCCCTAAGAAAAACCTTGCCACCACTCTCATGAAATTTATGTAGAAGTGGATGTGAAGCATGAAAAAAAAAATAATCCAGAGGGAAAAAAAATGGCTGTTATTTATTTTGTTAGTGTAAAGGAGAAATTAATTGGGCCTTTCCAGGTTGCAGATTCTGACATCTACAGATTACAAATATAAAAAATATGCATAATTTTGAGCTATAGATTTGTCATCTAAGCAACTAAAACAGCTTTTTTTGATAGAAGTGGGAATTGAAATATATAATGTAATTTTCAAGGGCAAGAATTACAGCCCTTGTCTTTTTTCTTAATTTTTTAGGTGTTTCTTATGCACTTAGGGACATCTTACTAGCTAAATTAATAAAAAATTGTAAAGGTGCTTTCTTCTGTGCATTCATTCTTTTCTCGTTTGAGAAAACATATTAAGACACTTTGCTAATCAAAAGTATATGGATGAGAAAGGAGATGATCACTAACAGTTGACTACCAGCTTTTACATCCACCAGGAAAAGAAGGATATTTTTGCTGAACACCTTTTCCTGTGTTTTAGATTGCCTGCCTTCCCCCCATTATAAATAGCAAAACTTCTACAGTGATTTGCAGATAATTCTGTTATGTCAGATCCTCTAATACACCTTCTTTGTCTGTTATATCCTCTGTAACAGTCTGGGTTACCTCAGGATTTTACCAGTGGCAACACTGATCAACTCAGAGCAGAGAGGAGGAGGCTCAGGGAGGAGGTTAAGTTTTGAAATCTACACTGAAAAGTGTAGAAAAGTGTAAGGTCAGTAAGGGTCAGTAAGAAAGCTACTTCTCATGAGCTTTTACTTGACTGAAATAGAAAGGAAATGGTGGGTGTTGCATCTGACCAAGCAGTTAGCAGTAAACACTTTCAACATCAAATGCAGTTCTTTTTCCAGTTTGCAAATCTCTTATCCATTCTTCTTACTTTTAAGTAAATACCAGCCCAGTCCCAAGAAACAGTTCTGAAAAATTGCGTAGCAAATTTCCACATTTACTATTTCCAGTACAGTTATTTGTCTAACAGCCAACTCTGGAAGCTGAGCCAGGGCTGCAAGACTTACAAGTGGCCGAGATTTACCCATCAGCATGTATGATGAAACTAATGTCTGTCAGTTAATTTGTGCCATTACTGATAAACCTGTGCAAATCCATTCCTTTCAAATTGCGCTCCCCATGATATCTCCATACTTCCAGTTCTTGGTGTATTTTTGTAATTGCAATTTAGAAAATAATTTTGCAGGAAGAACTTCAACTCATCTCTCTCTGTCTCTCTGCTGTATTAGATTCTGCAGGCACAACAGGATTAAAAAAGGCCATTAAAAACTTTTATCCCAAGGATAAAAAAACAAACCCTTTCCAGGATCTCCAAATGCGTAAGAACCAGGTCAGCAGGCTACAGCTGTAAACAGCGATTCTTCAGAGGAAAACTAACAAACTAATTCAGTTTACAAATGCAGATCGTACACAATGAAGCGTTTTTAATTAATTGTAGAAATCATGAAACTGGAACACAACCTCGGTGGTTCTGCTTACATTTCAGGAAGCCCTGGCACCGCCGCACTGCACAGAGCGAACACAGATGATAAAGCCACGCAAACAGCTGTCCGGCTGGTTTCTGTCAGTCCCCCACAAGCAGGACTAATGCAACTGCCTTGCTGCTGGTTCTAAAGCAAAAATGTTTCCTACGCTGGCAGGTTGGCTTGTTCTTAGTGTAATAGAGGCAGATGAGTTTTGAGAATTACTGGATACATATCTGAAGTATAATTCAGCATCTTTTAAAGTTTACCAATCACTAAGAATAATATGTTCTTAAGTGAGTTTCCTGAGTCTGCCAATTTACGTAGGTGAGTAAACTAGACAGGTCAAATAACTGGCGTGGTTTATAAATAGAGCAAAAAAAATCTCCTTATATAGAATAGCATCCAGACTTTCTATTGTTTGAAGCAAATGATATCATTATTTGGATGTCTTTCCAGAACTGAAAATGACTAGACTTCGGAAACTAAAAGTAGTTAAATATAGAAATTGCTACTTTAATGACTGGATGCTGTGTTTCATTTTTATGCTACTAGTATGTGAACAAATGTCTTTCTGTTCTTAGGGATGGGAAGGGGGATTTTATTCCAGTATTATAACATATTGGACAAAAGCCAAATTCAGATTAAGGGCTGATAGTGCCTTTGTCCTAATTCCTTTACAGAAAATATTTTTGATCCACTGTGCAGTGTAACTGAGGTGATTACACTGTCCATGAACAGTGCCTTTGCATAAGCCTTTAGACTTGTGTAGATCAAGTACCAAATGCACAGTGGTTTGCATACAATAAAATAATAGAATAAAAATTAAAAGAGAAACAAACTTTGCCTTTCTCTATAGCTTGTCATCACAAACTCCCTAATAAGTGATTATGTCTACTTTGGCAAGTCAGAGAGCTTTCTTCATCACTGATAGCTAGAAAACACTTATTCTGACTTCTGCAATACCCCTTTTTAAAACCACCTAAGTAGTTTCTGTGGAGCAGCACATAATTTCTAGAGATGAGGTTTTGGGAATAAGGGCTTGTGTTAAGATGTCCCAGCATTCCTACTCTAAAGACCACCATCCTTTTAGATGAGGAATGTCAAGTTGGATGCTGGATGAGATTCTGTTGTCTCATAAGAAAAGATAACAGACTGAAATGATACGCAATTCTAAAAGCATGCATTTACAAAGATGAAATCATGTTTAATGATATATCAAAACAAATTTTAATTTACCAATCCAGATTTTCCTTCAGCTACTTCTGCATCTTTTACTCTTCTCTCAGATTTGGCTAAAAAAATCCATTTTTTAACAAAAAGTCAGTTGATATGAAGTCACGTAAGTTTAGGCATCTACATATTAATAAGGTGTCTGAGTTCTCAAAATAATCAGGGAAGCCAGTGTGCTTCCAACTATGAAGCCAATGTACATTTCCAGCTTCAAAATCTTCATATCTGGGGCGGGGAGAGAGAGGGCACGTTCTTCAAACCAACCTCACTCTAAAGCTGGGAAAACTGAAAATAGAGTGCTTACTGTTCTGTAATCAGTTTGGGCCACAGGTGTCAGTTGATGACCATGTCATAATTGACCCTTTGTTAGGTGTAAGAGATACCTTCAACCATGGCTGCATCCTCTTCAAAGAGCTTAATATCTCTCTTGCTAGAAAATATTCAAACATTATTTAATGATTAAGACAAAAATTGTCATTCCATTAGGCAAGTAAGTCACCTGTCTCAAATAGGAAAGTGCCAGAGGATATTGTTCTTCCTACTCTGAATGCAGTTCAGTTTTAGGAAAAGCCCTGTGCATCTTAACCCTCCTTCATTAGCGCCCGAGAGCTGAGTACATTCATGTTGACACCTGCAGCTGCTTTTTAGGAGTCCTTTTCCAGAGGACATCACAGATGCTTCAGAAACAAGCAGTAGTAATAGTTTTTTCTATAGGGGTTACTATTTTTTATTGTTTGACATATTAAAATGTTTTAACTGCATTTTCCCATCTTATATTCTAGTCGCTTTCTTAGGATAACATATAGTCATCTCTGTGAGGGGGAAAAAAGGCAAAATGCAGTTGAATCCAACTTCATTACCTGTAAAATATGAGGCCTCCATTCACTGACTTCTTGACAGAAAACTATGCCATGGCATACTTGCCTGCTCGGAAGTGTACTGTTTGCCAACAACTTCATGTTGGGAGAGTGGCAAGACCCCGGGACAGTTATTCAAATATCTGTACTGTATATTTAGGCAGTTTTTATGATTTACTCTCTGACTGAACCTTGTAAAGACCTTACTTTTCTTATTTTATTTTTTCTTTTATATTCAAACATTATTTAATGATTAAGACAAAAATTGTCATTCCATTAGGCAAGTAAGTCACCTGTCTCAAATAGGAAAGTGCCAGAGGATATTGTTCTTCCTACTCTGAATGCAGTTCAGTTTTAGGAAAAGCCCTGTGCATCTTAACCCTCCTTCATTAGCGCCCGAGAGCTGAGTACATTCATGTTGACACCTGCAGCTGCTTTTTAGGAGTCCTTTTCCAGAGGACATCACAGATGCTTCAGAAACAAGCAGTAGTAATAGTTTTTTCTATAGGGGTTACTATTTTTTATTGTTTGACATATTAAAATGTTTTAACTGCATTTTCCCATCTTATATTCTAGTCGCTTTCTTAGGATAACATATAGTCATCTCTGTGAGGGGGAAAAAAGGCAAAATGCAGTTGAATCCAACTTCATTACCTGTAAAATATGAGGCCTCCATTCACTGACTTCTTGACAGAAAACTATGCCATGGCATACTTGCCTGCTCGGAAGTGTACTGTTTGCCAACAACTTCATGTTGGGAGAGTGGCAAGACCCCGGGACAGTTATTCAAATATCTGTACTGTATATTTAGGCAGTTTTTATGATTTACTCTCTGACTGAACCTTGTAAAGACCTTACTTTTCTTATTTTATCTTTTCTTTTATTTTTTTTTTTTTTTTTTTTTTTTTAATGCCTACTATATCACAGCAGCTCCTTCTGGATTCCATCTGGTTTGCTGGGTAAATATGTGTTTGGATGAAAGCCACAGAATTAGAAATGCTTTTATGAAAACGTGAAGGGTTGGTTTATACTGTATCGTGTCTGCCTCTGCAGTTACAAAGGCAGTGTCTCTAGACTGCGACAAGAGAACTTTTTAATTTGAAGAAGGGATGGTAAATAATACCTCAAATAAAAGGAACATGTGGAGCTGTGAAGTTTCACTTTGAAATGAAGCTGTGTAGCCTTGAAATCAAGGCCGCGTGCCAGAAAGTTCATGTAATCAAGAGCCAGAAGCCATCCCATAAGAAGAAAGTCCTTTATAGTTTCACTTCTGAGAGGTACAAAATTCATGTTTCCCATTGCTGACTTTGACATGCTTGCTGAGACACACTTGAGAAGAAAACTTTGCGTCTGTTGGAGCTGTCTCAGCATCAGAGACTTTGTGTTCTCTTGCCCTTCCTTCCTTCACCTCAAACATCAGGCACAGGCATCCTAGCCCCTGGGAGCAGTGCGGCTTTTGGGTACTCCTCTGGTGACGTTCCTATGGCTGTCGGGACTCAGAACCGAAGCAGACTCAGCAACCTGCATCCCAGTTTTCTCTGTAACTTCATTGTAAGGGAGAGGTGGCACTTGAAACTCTGCACTGATGGGTAATTCATGACTGCTTGCCATAAGCATTACTGTTCCCATTGCACTGGGAAGACTGCATTAGGCAGTTGTTGTAAGACCAGTTTTCTTGGTATGTCTGGTGGTGAGTCTCTGTGTCTTCCTCCTGGGACCACTTTCCTCCTCCAGGTTTTTTTCTTGTTGAAGGACGTGCAAATACATGGCTCCCCCTGTTCTTGGTGGGAAGTGTAAACATTCATATGATATTGAGGTCACGCACTAAATTACTCCTGTTGCCATGCATCCAGTCTAGAAAAGGTTTTGGCTTCCATTCAGATATGAAAGAAAGAATTATTTCTTAGCGAAGTAATTCTCAGAACAGTTGGAGAGAGGATCCACACCCACATCTTTTCCTTCCTCTCTGAATGTGCCAATTTATCTCTCCCTTTCCCTCGCCAATTAAGGTCTTCACAGTGGGCTTACTGTCCAGTGCACTAGTAGCTACTGGATCGCAAGCAGACGTTTTCAGATGGCTGGTTCCTTCTTTGGCATTGTAACTCTGGGGATAGAGTGTTTTCCAGACCAAGCCTGATGCTAGGCAATCCAGGCCTCCCCCGCTCACAGCGTTCTCCATATTTGTTTTGAATGGTTGTTTATACATGTTTCTAGAGAAATAAGTTTGGCATCCAGGCAAGAAATGTTTTCGATTCATTAAGGAGTAAAATGCTGGTTTTGAGCAAAGACAACTGTGCAGTTAAATTTGAAACCAAGTTCCTCTCTGCCTCGTTCATCAGCAGCAGGGGTACCATGTCATACTCCTACTTTATTTTTTTCTCCTGTCTCTTGAAGGAAGCAGAAAATAAATGTATCCAACTCAGGGCCTTCTAAACCAAATTTGAAGTTAATGTGAGTTTCGACAGCTGAAGGTCAAACGTGGAAGCAGAGATCCTTCCTGGAGGTGTGAGCTGGTCTGGTCTCCTCGGTGGTGACACAGATGGCCTCACAGGTGTGCTAGGAGTCCCCTTGGGACTTCCAGGCTGACATCTCATGTAAGGCAACCAAATGTGCTCCTGGTTGCTACACTGCAGAAGCATGCAATATGTCAACATCCTTAGTTGTTGTGCAGCCTTTCAGCAAGGTCCTAGACCTTCTAAAACCTCTCTTGGTGAAACTCAGTGAGCTCAGAGGGGCTACTGCAATTCATGGAGAGTACAGAATGAAGCTTGTCAGGACAGAAGCTTACACACAACTGCAACCTATAAGACTTCATCAAAGAAAATGCTGGTGTGCAGTGTCTTTTGATTCCAGGCTGCAATATTTTTGTTATAATTTCCGTGTTGGTTTTTTTTGAGCTGCATGTAAGGAAATGGCTTATATTTCCTGGTCTTTCTGTACTCATAGAACTGTACTTTGAGGTTTGTCCTCTGGTTGCCTTTGTTCTTTGTCAGAGTACCAGCCCTTGAAGTGAAGGTACTTGAATGTGCACAATTACACAAGTGTCATCAGGATTAGTAATAACTAAATCATGAATGTGCAGGAAAGCTTAAAGAGAACTGCATATATGTTTCTGGGTTCTTTTTTAAAGTTGGGCTAAAAGAAACTGCATTTAAGTAAGAAGCAGAACTATATGAATTCTTGGAGAAGAAGTTGACTTTGTTGGCTGAAGATGTACTAACAAAAGTAATATTTTTTTGGGACACAAAAATTACAAGAAAGCAAGAGGGCAAAAAAAGATTTTGTGTTGCGACACACGTATCATGCTTGCTTTTTCACATACATAAAAATGAGAAGCTGTTTACACTAGGAGAGTATACAAGCTTTACAAACACAGATGGCACGCATTTACATGTTTTCTCTTGCTCATGTTTAAGTAGCGTTCACATTCCTTGAACCATCAATCTTATATTCATTCCAGCACAGTGACCCAATGGAGAGTTGGATAAGTGCCTCTTTTCCCTTTCAGTTTATTGCTTTCTTCATCCCCTTTCTCCATGCATTTAAGCCTAGTTTGCAGCCTGCTAGTTACAGCTTTTCTAGGGACAGGTGCATGTTTGATTTTTCTGCATCTGAGAACTACCACTCAATCTCTTCTTTCCTAAGAGACTGTGCTGACTGCTGTGCAATGAGTAAAGCTGCTCCACTCAGTCCACCTGTGGAGAACGGTCTGTCTTCTCCCCCCACATAAGACTAAAGACACCACCCCATCATCTTCTCCAGCACCATTTAAAAAATATTTATTTTAGAAAACCACATTTTCAAGTAGGTCAGGCTCCAGGAGCTAGACATACTTACATGGGTCCCTGTGGAGATATCTAAGCTGGCAAATAAAAGATGACAGGGAGAGAACTGCAGACATTCTGTTCTGTACTGATCTGTCCTGGTGTCTCTGCAAGGTGAGCCTGCTCTAGAGATGCCTGGCTCTGAACACTGTGGACCTAAGCAGATGTGTGCTATTTGCCCACAGAGCTGAGGGTCTGTCTCCAGCCCTTCATGTGTAGTAGTTTCTACCTGGTTTTCAGATCCCAGAGCAAGTTGGCTTCGACCCATATATGGGTATGACAGCACATACTGGTCTGTGTGACCAGAAGCAAAACTGCCCTCCTGCTAGCAAGAGGAGGAGATGTACAGGGTGTTTCAGTGCCTTCAGAATGAAGTGGAAGCTTTAGAGTGGTCTTACTCTGCAAATCCAGCTCTCCCCCTTTAGACTGAAGATGTCAGATGCAACATGATTATTTGCTATTTAGAGAACACAGCCCTAAGAGTTTGATAATACTTTAATTAGCTAAGTAACACAACACTGTTATTAATAGTATAATTCATAATCATTCAATAATTTAAAGGCTGCCTTCTGACCTTGTGGCCCATATTCGTTACATGTTTTTTATAGTACATAGTTTTGGCAGGATCCTCAAACTTCAGCCTTGACTTCTCAACCTAATTCTGATTAAGCAATGCCTCACCTTACCCATGGAGAACTTGCATGCCAGTGCAATGTCATACCCATTTTGTGTTTGTACCATATGTCTACTCTTCGAAAGAGTAATCGCACTTAGTGTTCCCATCAGAGGCCACAGGTAGCTTTGAGAATGAGATTTGAATGCTTAGTGTAGGATTCATCTCACCTGAAGCTGGAGGTCTGCACTGTAGACACATCTCAACAAGTTGCCCTAGGCTACTTTTCTAATCTCTTCACCCTTCTAGGATGGGCTTTATCTGAGATGTCTGAAATAGTTCTGATGAGGTTCTCTGAATGGTCTATAACAGCAGACCGTGTTTTCTGCCTATATCACAGAAAGCTTAAATTAGATTATATAAACCCCTTTTCTGTTTTCCTCACTGACCAGGAAGGTACCTGAGGCAACCATCTCAGATCAAGACAACTTCATTTGGATGTCACTATTGGTGTTACATTGCCAGAAATCACTTTTCCTAAGGAAATAAATACTTGTAGTACTTGAAAACTACATTGTCAATGGCTGAATTTTTAACTGGGTTTTTTGCATTCTAATTATTGGCTGATACACATCCATTTGATTTGTCCTCATCTCAGTTGTGTGTCCATGTGTATAATTGGTTTTGACAACATTTTACAAGGTCCTTAGCAGATTTATTTCTTAACATGAGAATATTTTAAACCAAAATGTTTCATACTGTAATTTACCAGTAATGCCAGATTGAACAGCCATGCAATGATCCAACTTCAAGAAGTTATACATTTATAGACAATAATGTAGAAAATACTACATATGACTAAAAGCTCATAGAGTCCTCCCACTATCAGTCAAAAAGCAAAGAAGTGGAAGTTAAGGAATGAGGAGAGGACAAATGTAATCCAGAAGAGATAGATTAATGCTGGTCTCAACTGTTTTCCCATTATGTGTTTCCTACCTTTGTGAATTTTTTCTGATTTTTCTCTCCATTATCTGAAGAATCTATGTGCATAAAAGGACATAAAATGAGAAAATTAAAAAAAAAAAAAAAAAGCTTCCTAAAATTGTGGAAGAAAACAATTAGTTGCTGTTATTGTTACAGCATGCAAATTAAAATGGTGGATGGTGGATGGTACACAAACAATAGACCTTGAACTTCTTCCAGTTTAAATAAGTATTAGCAGCCTCTTTTTTTTTTTTTTACAAGCGCACAAATATCTTGCCATAATTCTGATTCATACTCTATTTTCTCCTTAACAACAGTTTACCAAATTTAGAGCCACTCTGCTAATTAAGAAAGAAATAAACTTATTGTTCTCTGTGTTGTTTTCTCAGTAGGCATAATTGGAAAGTCACATGATAAAATTACTATATCTGTCAGCGTGTTACTGTTAGGCTAGGATATACTGTTGTTTACAACTCCAACCAAAACAGATGGACCAACTGGAGCAAGTTGCTGGAGTTTATGAAAATGTCTTGGCTTATTATTTTCTCTAAACAATAGCCTAAACATGAAGCGGAGTTCATAACATGACGTAGAGCACTGTTACATCCATGAAATAATTTCCTGAACCAAACACCTAACCTTTAAATAGCTTGGGGCATAGATGCAGTTCTGTGGACCTGTTTTGTCAGTATGAAAAGTCTATTTGTTTCATTAAGTGTCCAGCTGAAACAAGAGTATTTTAATACATAAGAATAGTTATAATACAGACATGAAGCCTCTCATGACAAGCATAAGAACTTGTTTTGGGAACTCTGCATTGCTGCTTGTTGATTCAGAGCCTGTTGTACAAATATGACTGAAGGAGTTGAAATGGATACCTGAGAAGTATGACCCAGCAATCCCAGGTGTTGAGTAGGGGATTGCTTAAAGCTACCTGAGAAATGGCAAGCATGGCAGTGTTGGTCCCTTGATGTGATTTAATTCCCTGGGTCAGGGCCAGAGACAGGAACAGCACCATCACTGCCTTTTTAAGCAACATCATAGAAGGTCAGGGCACCCAGACTGTTTTGGGGGCTTGTTTATACTCCTGCCATCTCCTTTCCAAGAGATCATAGGCTCAAGCTATGAAGGAGGCAGGAAGGGTTCTGAAGGGACCATTTGTCCCTGCTGCAGCACAGCAAAGGGATTTAGGGTTCTTCCAGTCAGGAGGGGAGCAAGTCACATGGAGCCTGGCTCTGTAGCCTATATCTGGGGTGCCTTGAGGTTTTATCTAAGAAACAGTGTATGTCAAAATCAGCAGTTGCCCTGAATGAGAGGCTGTGACTCCAAGCCATCCTTCCTGTAGCCACTAGACTTCAGTCTTTCTTCCAGCTCTAATGATTATTTGCTGTGGGACAAACAAAGTTCATAAACAGTGATGAGAAATCCCTTCCTACTTTCCCAGATTACTTACTAAGCTGCTGGGGCACTTTCAGGGGTTTGAAGCCTTGGGCCTAGGTGTGCCCATACTTCATAGTATTGCTAATTATTAAGTTACAGTTATAAAAGTTACACCATAGTATACACAGCATCTCTGCTGTTCAAGTTTCTGAACAGGAGTGACTGTGGCTGCTGCATTTCGTGCAGGCAGTGTGTGCTAGGGGTAATCTGAGCTAGCCTGCCTGTTAAAATCCATCCAAGGGTTTGCATGGAGTGATGCATATTTTGTGATCCATATATTTATAGCCCAGACCAGAGCGATTCTGGACAGGCAGGAGAGATGTAACTGCAGCCACTTGTTTAATCTAGGTCTGGCTTCTAGATCATAGTGGTTGGTTGATGGCAAGTTTTAGGAGCCTCCAGAATAAGGAAACATTGAAGAGAGAGCAGAAATTTGACTTATGATTTTGAACATGATACCTATGTCTTCCTTTATGCACACTTATACATTCTTTAAAATATATCAACAATTTAGAGCATGCATAGAAGGATGTGCTGCATTGTGACCTAGGACTTAGTCCATGTCCCTGAAGAATCTAAGCAGCTGAGCTTCTGTGATACGATATCTGTTGCATGTGTCAAAAAGATGTGTGAGATACAGCTCAGTGTGGAGCTGCAACGTTTTGAAAATGTGGAGGGAAAAATAGCCTAACATTGACACTGGTCTCCAAGAAGTGGAAAGCCATTCATGCCTGCTTCTAACACAGATTAAAGAGGCTTCAACTGGAAATCATAGATCTGATCTAGATCTTTGCTTGGGCAAGTTCCCAGCAGGTCTGCCAATCAAAGCTTATTGTGCCGTGCCAGGTGTTGTAGCTGATACCTTCTAACAGTTTGGCTTATGTGTGTTCTTGTTTGCAGGGTGGAAAGACTTACACTGGACCATGTGGAGGCAGAGACTGCAGTGGAGGATGTCAGTGTTTCCCTGAAAAAGGAAGCCGTGTAAGTAACATTTTTTCCTGTAAAAGCTTCTTGGTGATACCAGTTCAATGTGGTTTGCTGAAGGTGGACTTGCATCAGACTGCTAAGAGTATTCAAACAATTAATCTTTTTCAGGAGAAAAGTTATTGTTGTTTCATCTTACTTCCTCAAGAGCTTCTAGATTTGAAGAAATAATTTGCTATGAAATACAGGAGGTTCTTCTTTCAAAGATCAGGGCCAAGGGACCTGATGGCCAGGATGAGCTTTTCAGATCAGAATTTAAGGAACACAATGTGCTAGAGCATCACTGGTTTGTGTGACAGTGCTAAATGAATATGGACAAAATCACTCAGTAATGTTCTTGAAGTCTAACAAAATGGTATCTGATTAACAGATACCTCATGCCTGTGATTTCCATTAAAGCAGAAGGGATCCAGATCTGCAAAACCTGAAATCCCTGCTGGAAGGGAGCTGTTTGGGACTTTGGCATTAGGTTATTGCTTATACTGTTCTTTGTTTTGGGGAGTAGTGCAAATTGAGATAGAGGAAGGGAGACAGGGTGGAGGGGATTAGCCACCTGCCACAAAATGCTCTAAGAAATAGGGCAGTTCCTATCCTGATGGCTTGGAGCCCTAGCTGGCAGGATCCTTCTGTACAGCTTGGTCTTCTGCAGCTGAGACAGTGACTCAGCCTTTTCCATCCACCCATGTCTAAGAATAGGTCAGGCAAGAGATGCGACAGCAGGTCATATGCTCTTTCTGCTATCACAAACCTCATAAGATTTTTTAGTTCTTTGCCTTTTCTCCACACAGCAGGCTGTCAGTTCCCATTCCCATCACATTCCTCAAGCTTGACTCCACGTCTGAGCAGAGGAAGAGGTGGTAGGAAAGTAACAGTGTAGGTGGGAGGCAAGGAACATTCTTGTTTACAGCAGGAGTCCCGATGTCTCCATGGCAGTCAGATGATCCTGGGGCTACCATGCCATGAAGACTGTAATGGTTATACTACCATCCCCTGACCATCATCTGCTCACGATCTGCTTTCCATTACAATAGCCTAATGGCAAACTAATGAAACTGAGAACAAACATGCCCTCCCCTGAGACTCAGCTTTTGGTGGTTCTCCCTCCAGCTGTTACTGCCTTACCCTCATCATCCAGCACATTAAGTTGGGCAAGTACTTCCTGCCACTTCCCTCCAAGGGCACTTAAAAGCAAAAACTGATGCTTTATGAAATGGCTTCAAATATGATATTGCTCCACCTTTTCTCTTCTTTCAGTGTCCTTTTTTGGTTCTGAAAGCAAAGCATGGATGTACTTGTTCACCACTTGAGTCCATGGAAATAGGGATCTGTAGAAAAACTACCAACTTTTGTAACTGAAATCTTTTCATATTCCTTATTAGCTGAATAACCCTTAATTTCAAGTTACCAAGTCTGGAAGAGAAAAGAGGTAGCTAAAGAAAAGTTATTCTATAGGCTAGAAAAGCTGAAAATGTTAAATTACTGAAGTAGAGAGTCAGTCAGGTGCCACCAATGAGAAGCTGCCTGTGATTTGCTTAGTATGTAGACTGGGAGATAAGGGCAGAATTTATGTACTCACTCCCCACTCGCTTTTATCCATCTCAGGGAAGTAACACCGGTAACTAATCACACTGCCTTCCCTTTAAACAGACATTTAAAAAGAGAGAAAGATGATGTTACGTCACTCGTATTTTGCTACTGTGGTTAATTGTGCAAGATGTGAAGGAGCACTGGGGAAAGTGATGTAAAGAATTTTATAGCACTTCAAAAATTGTATTTTAATGCTCTGAAATGATATACCTCATTCTGAGTCAGCATACACTGCGTATATTTTGTGTCTGCTGGTCTCTTCAGATGTCACAACCTCTGTTAAACATCTGGTTTAAGGAACGGGATTGGCCTTTAGAGACTAGTCAAATTTGGCATAGCTTCTGGTCTCATGCTAATCCTCAATGGGAATATTTATTTTCACAAAACCTCTGTATATCTGGCACGACACACATTTTCTGTTTGAGGTGACTCATTACATGCACAATAGACGTATTGCGTGTTTGCACTTGTAAGAGTGCCTGAAGCAGTCTGTCAGAGCCTGCTCCTGCAGTGGCTGCCTGTCTCGGGTGCAGCAGAGCTGTCACTTTCAGGGCACCTGGGGCTCTGCTGGGAGCAGCGCTGCGAGGGTCTGCAGCCAACTAGCAGCCCTGCCAGCCCCTGAAAAGTCACCTGTTTGTGACAGGTCTCTCAAAATCAGGCAAACAAAAGCACCTTCTTTGGATTCCTGCTACTGAATGCGTATCAAAAGCTGCTGTGTGAAGTAAATTCATTAGAGTAGTGAATACAGTTGTGAACTATGAAAGTAGGAAAGGCCTTAAGAAATGTCTATTTTTATTTCTGTGTGCCTCTGCTTTGTTTTCTGCCATAAGCCAGATATTTTCTGGTGTCTATTGGTACTCTAGTCTTGGTTATCCTTAACTGCAGTCTCATTATTTTACTTTAAAACCAGGTGCATTTTTACTCTTAGATGGACACAAATATCCAAATATCCAGTCTATGTAAGTGTATCTCACAACTCCTCAGGTCCTTGGTGCTAGGGCTGCAGGACCCAACCAGTCTCACCCTCATCTCTCCTTCTCACAGCTGGCAAAAGCTCAGTCAGCCAAGTTCCAGCAAGAATTTGAGCTTCTGCAGGAATGTCCAAATCCACGTGAAAAGAAACCACTATATAAGCTTCAGTGAAGAGAATAGGGTGAAAAGGGAGAGAAAATACAAAACTTCATCTTTTCCCTAAGATGATACAGACTCATCTTCTCATTGTCTCCCAAGACAGCTTCTCCTAAATTGTTCTCCTGAGACTTCTGAAACAACAGACTTATCTTCTCATTTTCTCACATGGAGAGAACGCTGTAAGGAATAGCCAGGTGCCTGAATTGGAAGGAAAGGAGAAAAAGCAAGTCATGATAGTGATTTGAAATTATTTTCTGAATGAACTGGAGGCCCTGGACTAAAGGGAAAAAAAACAAACAAAAAAACAGAAGAAAAACTTCCAGTTTCTTACTTTTTTTCCTCTAGATTTTTATTGCAACTCCTAAAAATTTGGGATTTATAGTTTTTTTGCAAAACACGTATTGGGCAAAGTACAATATATGCCCCTTTAAAATCTGTTAAATGTTAATGCACTTATGTAGGAAACGGTAACTCCTTACAGTACAATGGCCAACTGTTTCACCTATTGAAGTTCATAATCAACCTCACTTCATAATTGACCTACAATGCTTTGTAGAAAGTGGAAGTGAATACAAATCATTTTGATCTTTCTATAGAGTGAGAAAATGCACTTTACTGAAATCTCACTTTGTACTGTCTGAGTCAAGCATCTAACAGTGCTCAAGCCGTTTTAGCCATTGTTTTTGCAAGGGGCTGGAATAATGGGAACTGTGAAATGAAGAGACAGCTTCATTTTCCCCCGTAAAGGCAAATTTTTGGGAATGCCTAAACATTTCTTTTTAATCAAGGTTAACACAAGAGTTTAGAACAACTCCTTTACAGATATATTGTTTTCAGTAATGCAATGGCCCAGGTGAAGCTATTACCAGTTCACCTATTCTTGTCTGCTTTTGGATGCCATGCAATTGTAAATCACAGAATCACACAGAATCACAGAATTATTGAGGGTGGAAAAGACCTCTGAGATCATCAAGTCCAGCCTACGACCCAACACCACCACATCAGCCAGACCACGGCACTAAGTGCCACATCCAGCCTTTCCTTGAACACATCCAGGGACAATGACTCCACCACTTCCCTGGGAAGTCCATTCCAATATCTGATCGCCCTCTCCGAGAGGAAGTGCTTCCTGATATCCCACATAAACCTCCCTTGGTGCAGCTTCAGGCCATAACTCTAGTGTCTGATCTTTACTTGTAAGCATTTTCCTTACAAGTTTAAATCTTAACACATGGACTAGATCTAACAGAAGGTTTTGTCCAAATTTTTTTTAAAAAAATAATTTAAAAAAAGCAACACTTCAGTATTCTGAAGTCAATTCCATTCCTGTATCTTAGGGAAATGTTAAATCCAATCTAATAATTTTGTTAACTGTTAGTGTAGTTTCTGAGCATCATAACAGACTGTGTTCTAAGCTGGTATAATGGCAGTAGTTCCTTTGTAACTCTTGGAGAGTGTAAGTTGATACATCTGATGAAACCCAGTGTTTTACAGAATAAGAAGGTAAAAAGTGTCTTCTCAAATTAGATCAGAACTTAGTTCATCTATCCCACTACTCTATCCCCAACAGTGGCAGCAGGAAATACTATTTGTCAAGATCACAGAGGTCTGGCAAATTTCTGCAGTGCATTTCCCAAGATCACCCTACTGATATGTTCCCTCAGTATCTGTGTTTCACCCTGAATTTGTCAAATCCTTTTTTTAAGGTGCTGTAACTGTGTCTTCAGAACTTCAGTGGCATCAAGGAGTTCACTACTCAAATGATATAAAATTACTGTCTGAGCTGATCTTAGGCAATCTGGTTTCATCAGGTACACCATATTTTAAGTACTGTAAGATTTGGGAAACAGCAGTTCTGCGTTTACCTTACTCAGTGCTTTCCTAATTTTGTAAACCTCAGTCATATTTGCTCTCAGCTTTTTCCTGTCCAAAGCAAAGACTCACAGCCTTTTCAGGTTCTGTTTTGAAGGCAGTACTCCAACCCTTAGTCCCTTAATTCTTCTCTCTCTTCTGTGAGAGACCAGAACTGCACAGAGCACACAGGATTGTGGGTGCACCAAGATCTTGCTTAGCAGCAAATTGACACCCTCTGTTTTCTTCTCAATACCATTCCTGATGCCCCCCAACGCTGAAATTTATCTGCTCACCCAGGTTGGTGGGCTCCTTCTAGATCTCCCAGCATGGGAGATCACAAGATCTCCCCATCCTCCATCACCAGTATGGCATTTAGCAACCTGAGAAAGGTTTATGTCATCTATAGACTTGGGTGTTTCACCACTCAGCCTCTTCTCTACATCACTGTTGAAGTCTTTACTAAGACCTGTTCCAGCACCCATGCCTGAGAGGTCTCATTGCTGTTTTGTCTCCATTTTGAAATGTGACCATCAAGCACTGTTCTCTTCTTCCTGTTGTTTAACAGCCTTCAATCCATAAGAACACCTCTCTTCAAACTCCAAGGGAATTTCTTTTATAAAGCTTTGGTGAAGTATTTTGTCAGAACCCATTTTGAAAATCCAAATATATTATGGTCACTGGGCCTGCTTTACTATGCTTATCATTGTGCCCATTTATTATGTTCTTTAAGGTAGACTACTGCCTGGCCAAGCAGGAAGGTCAAACAAACTGGCCCACAGTTGACAGGGTCCCCTCTGAAACCTCTCTTCCACATGGGACCTTGGTTGACACTCGGGCACTAGTGCAGTGGCAGTTGGTAATGATGGGTCACACACCTCAGCCAATATTTCTGCAGTTTCATACTTGAGTTTCTTCAGAAGTCCCAGGTGAATTTCATCCACTCCTTGTCACTTAGCAATGCCTGCCTTATCTATTTTATCTACTGCTTCCTTTTTATTTACCTGAAATTAATCTGGTTCAAAAAATAGCTTGGGTTTGAGACCTTCTCAAACCATTCAGCAGTAAAGACGTATGCAAAGAAGTCACAAAGTTTCTCTACTGTGGCCTTATCATCCCCAAGTATTGTTCCTGCTCATAGCAGGGAGGCTGTTGATCTTTAAGGACCCTTCCAACTTTAACCATTCTATGATTCTATTATTCTAAGTGCCTCTTATATAAGCCTTTGGCATTGTGTGGTACTGCTCTCTCCTTTGATAGCTTCTTGCTTTTCTTTAAACAGCTTTTTAGTATCAGCTTGATGACCTT
The DNA here is from genome assembly GCF_000747805.2 of Chaetura pelagica. Lineage (NCBI taxonomy): Eukaryota > Metazoa > Chordata > Aves > Apodiformes > Apodidae > Chaetura > Chaetura pelagica. Next base: position 5,872,565 of record NW_009953295.1, on the reverse strand, counting down.
CTGCAAAATAGTTTCATTCTTTTTTAGGCATCCTAGTTGCCATTAGCTCTTGATCTGTTTTTTTATGGCT
>NW_009953295.1:5853745-5872449 GCF_000747805.2 Chaetura pelagica | reverse complement strand
AGCTTCCTTGGCTTTTATTATTAGCTACCCAGGGTTTTTGCTGAACTGTTTTACTTTCTTTTTGATATACAACACATAGTTTACCAGGGCTTTTAATACAGTGTTTTTGAAAAGCCTCCAGGTTGCTTTAGGCTTCTTGCCTTTCTGACTGCTTTTTAAAGTTTTTACTGTTTTTGTGATTTTTATGTATTTTCCTTTCTTGGAATTGGATATCTATGTGATGTATTTGTTTGGATTATTCCAACCCACTACAGCATTAAGTTCAGTTATATTGTGAAGATCTTACAGAGCAGTTCTCCCAGTAGTACCTCTTGAAGCAGGTCCTATGTGACACTCAAGACTAAACCTGAAGCAGCATGCTTTCTTATGCATTCCAAGGCTCACCATGCTAAAAAGAGGTCAGTTGCTGTGTCCAAAAATTTTATGTCCTTATCTGGATGTGCCTGACAGTACATTGGTACTTGGAATCTGCTAGTATTGCTACCTGATCTAGTTCTGTAGCTTTCCAAATTTCACTGAGTATTTCATGATCAGTGTTTTTAACAGTGGAATCCTGAATACAAAGCAAATCCTACCTTCCTGATATTTCTACTCACAAGGATTCCCTAATGCTCCCCTCTACCTTCAGTATTTTTTTTTCTGTTACACTTTCTTTAAGCCTTCACATGCTGTGCCACTGCCCTGGCTGCATCTCATTTTCTATAATTCCTGTAGAGCAGACAGTGTAGCAACTCTGTATGCTACTGATTATCCTGCTTTCACCAGTGTGTGATGCCTGTTATATCAGGGTTGTAATTTGTTGCCAAGTAGGATAATTCCATAATCCTATTTTTTAGATCTCTAGCATTGCTGTAGAAGCTCTTAAAATTTTTGGCCATTCTCTATTGCAAGCACCAGTCGAATGGCATTGAAAATGGTGTTATCTTACCTGTTTATTGTACTTATGCTATTCATTTGCTCACTTGCCTTTTCAGAAGTATGTCACACAGCAGCTTTGTGTTACCCCTAGGACATCCCTGTTTTCCCACACCAGTCATGTAACAGATTGTGACCACTGATTCCTCCTTTGTACCAGACTAAAAACCTGTCTGGCCATCTCATGATGGTTCTCTCAACTGTTTCCAATCCAGCTACCTGTGTCAAATAATTTTCAAATAATCAGACCTCCCACTAGCATCACCTGCTTTGTCCTCTTGTGGAAGATTCATTCTGCTCCATGAGCGTCCTGATGCCAAGTGGACATTACATTATAATGAGCTGGAGATTAGAGTTTATCAGAGATCTGATCTCTCGCTCCAAGCTGATTATCCACCTTCCCACAGATTGACATCCTCTGTGTACGTATTTAGTCCACATCAGTTACTTTTTATGAGGGGGGCCATGTGAGGGCAGCCACAGCATGGGACTGCTCCATCACATCCTGGTGAGCCTTTCCTGTTGACCTGTTTCTCTCCAGCTCAGCCACTCTTACCTCTAGAGGAAAAATCCAGGACTTCTGCTAAGACCAGGGGCTGCATATATAAAACCTGACTCCTGGGTCACTATTAACACACCTTGCACTCTCTCTGCAACAAACTGAGTGGTGTCTGCTCTGTTGCTCAGCTTCTGCATACATCATGAGCTTACAATATGTTAGCTCTTGAAAGTTTCTATTAGTATGGCTTCTCCTTTGAGAGACGAGTGGGATTCTTTTTTCCTTTCCCTGCTCTATCCATGTTAAGTTATGTTGCAAAGAGGAAGATCTGGCCTCACGGAGATGTACCTGGGAGCCATGGGAAGAAGGCAAGCTGACCTAAGCCTCTGCAGACAGGCTGGTGCAAGCTCCTCTGTTGTGCAAGCTCCTCCATTGTAAGGGTCTAGGAACCACCTTGCCAGTTCATACAGCCTTCAGACATCCTCAGAAAGTCACTCAGCAAACACCCAAACATGAACCCACCACCAGAAGTAAATCCCACTGATCACACAAGCCAAAAATTCACAAAGCTCGCATGTTTTGCAGTGGCCTGCCCTTGCTTGTCTCTCTTTTTGTTCTTAACTTCCCCAGACAAAAACAGTTTGAAAAATGTCCTATTTACTCTCCAGTGTTTGCCACATGCAAAGTTTTGGGAGTGAATTTGATCATGTATCTCCAAAAATGTTGTCAGATTCTGCACTAGAATGGATATGAAGTACCAACAAAAGATGCCTCAAAATTTTGTATTGCTTCATAGGCCAGGGTTAAGTCTCTGGAAACTTCCAGGGAGGGGACTTGCCCTCAGAGGGGAAGTATTTGAGGGAGGTATTTATAATGGTGGCAGATTTAAATGAAAAATACTGATACTGCTATTAAGCATTATTAGACACGAACAGGAAGGCACTCTTCATTATTTGAATACTTTCTTCAAGTCTGGTATGGTACATTGAGATTTAATGTTAATTTTTTTCTCAGGCTAGTCGAGGTCATAGTGGAGAGCAGCCCAATGATGACTGCAAAAGACAGGAAAACAAGAGTGATACCATAAAAATATGTTTAACAGTGTGAAGCTAAATTCTGCTTTCAAACATGACGACAATTCCCTTTAACATACACATTTGAGGCTATAGTTTCAAATGCATGCTTTGTTTATGTTTATACTTTCAAAACATCAATCCCTGAAGTCTTGACATTGTTCCATAGGCTTCTAAATCTTGGGCTTAGGGCTTAATTGCAAGAACTGAGCAGAAAATAGGCCTATAATCTCTAGAGTTAGCTACAGAAGGCAGGCAGGGTACAGATTTGCTTGATAGAACTTGAACTTGAGTCAATCTGAAACTTAATGCCTAGTTGATGACCTAATGTTTTATTTAGTGAAAATTGCTTAACCTGGGCTGCAGCAACTCTCAATCAACCATGTGGCTAGATACTCACTCATATTGGTTGCTAATTGCTGTTCTTTAGTACATTTGTCCTGACATTTTTTAGAGTGAAATATGTGTGTTTCCTTTTTTTTTAAGCTCTGTTTATACATATTTAATCAACATCAGAGACCACTTTGAACTGGTGGATGGGGGTTAGATAACTTTCCCATGAGCAAACAGCAGTGAATCCTGCTTCTACATATGTATTCTACACAAAATCTGAGATTTGGAAGCAGTCAAAGGTTTTCATAACAACTCGTTTCAAACAAAAAATGCAAAATACATAAGAAAAAGAAGGGTGTTTTATTTCTATGCATTTTGATGCACAATTAAATTTTCATGCCAAAATCACATTGTCATTTATTGTTCAGAATGTTTAAAGCATAAAATAAGCTTCAATTGAGTCTTTTTTTCAAATAAAACAAAATATGCACATTTACCAAAACTTTTTTTTTTCCCCTCCTTTTTATCTATTTGTTCTTTTCCAGAGCCTTTCTGCTTCAACAACCTATGAAAATCTGTTTTATTCCATAATTGGAAACTTAAAAAATCATGTGTGATTGTAATCCAAAGGAATACAGTATTGTTAAGTCCATTTCAAACTAACAAATTGCAGTCCCTGTCTCTGGCTTCAGTCCTGGAAGCAGGATTCCTCTAAAATCTTTTAAAATCAACTGCACATGAGAAATAGAATGATACTTGAATGAAAAGTATTCAAAAGTATATGTCCACCTTTTAACTTAGATTTTCAACTTCATCTCTAAAGCACATTGATCTAGAGGTCTATATCTGTGAAGATACTTCTCCAGCAAGCTTGTCTCAAAAAGCTTTGCAATCTCAGCTGGTGTGACAAGAGAACAATTCAACAGCCTTGGACAAAGCTCAAGAATTAGTGTAATTAATCAAAATGAATACCAAGGTTGTAGTTTAAACAAAGTCATGACTGAAGTAAATGTGCTGGATTAACTCTATTTGTAATGTGAATTCAGCTCCTGGGTTTGAAATGACAGTATTTGATGCCTTTTGCATTAGCTATGTATTTCATTGATTTATGGGCTTGTTACACTCAAATAAAAAAACAAGTCTTACAGCTTTGCTAATAAATTGAGAAGGTATTTTACTGGTATTTTAGGAGTCTATTTTGAGGGCAGCACTTTTAAGAGTGTATTTTACCATTTGCATGTCACAGATTTGGATGAGATGGGGAAGAAAAGCAAGACAAAGTATATTGTAAGGAACTGAGAACCACTTTATTTTAGAAGATAAATCAAGAATTAAAATTTAACTAGAAAATGTAACTGTAGTGAAGAAATAATAGAAAGGAAAGTTTTAAAAAGCTGAGTGTCTTTTGGAGACAAGTGTAAAGCTAAGTATGGTTGCAATAGCCAACACTGGGATAAGAGCCCTTTGGATGTAATTCACATTAATTAAAAAATATTACCATACATTTTTACTCAGAAAATTATTGTTTTCCTTCCTTTCTTCCTATGAAATATTGAAAGTATATTATTTTACCTTATTTAGAAAATAAGTACCTGCCTTTGAGGAATTTTGTGACTCTCTTTGTGACTGTGTAATCTTTTCCCTCGTTCCTGTCAATAGTGTCTGCACAACACAGTATGTTCTCATGTGTCATTCATATTTTTATTTGGTTTTCACATATGAATTGCACTTCATTACAGAAATGAAATGCACTGTTAGGGTTGTTTTAGGTCAAAGATACTGTCGATTTGGTTAGACCTTCAGGTTTTGACTTCTGACAGTCAGACAGTGCAACTACTGCACAAAGATATTCTTTGTGCTTTTGGCCAAGTTTTGCAATTTCTGCTTTCTGTCAGAACAGGCAGTTGGTGGGTGATAACCTTGCTCTGTAACTAGGCAGCTCACACAGGCATCCAGGGGGTATAATCCAGGTCATCTTTTAGTGCTTAAATTACACTCCAGAGTAAATGGTTTCTCATGACATGCATCCAAGGTTTTACAAGTTTCTCAAATGGTGCTTGTTTCTATTTTCTGCATTTTTGTCACATGGGAGCAAGTAACATTGACCCATTTTCCTTTTGTCTGCTTTGGTAAGTACCGAACTATTAGTGGAATCCTTTGAGTCTGACCTGGAGAGACCAGGAATGTGGGAATGGGCAGGCTGTCATCACAGACAGTATCTGCTGAGGCAGAATGAGCCTATTCTCAGCATTTTCTTATTGACACTGAGAATAAATGTTCCTTATTTACTCCCATTTGTATGTAAGGTTTCCAAAGACTTTTCAGTGTCTTTGCAGAATGAATGAGGCTCTTGGGCTGTAAGTGCTTCCATTACACTGATCTGGAAAAGGATTACAGGTGTTAATATGTTTTACAGCTAGATACTCACTTGAGAAGCATGCAGACAGAAGATCTTGAAGGGCTGAAGTCTGTGTTTTAGGCATGGACAACAGTTCTAGACAATGAATAAGCTACAGGCCCAAAGAAACAAAACATCCGTGCAGCATTTTTTCTCCCACAGGCTAAAATTATTTTTGTATTAAAAGATTATATTAGTCTGTCGGATTCCTTTCTGTCTAGCCCTGTCATAAATGCCTAGTGAAAAAAACTCTTTGTGACTTCTTGTGGGGTTTTTGTCATTTGGGTTTTTTTTTATTTTGTAACTATGGGTCCTGGCTAATTGATGCAATTCTGTGTCTAACTAGTGTTTATTTTATTAGTTAGCAAAACTAATTTTTGCAAATGTAGTATCACTGGTTAAAGATGTATTATCAAGCCTTGTAAATTGTTTAGAAGTGGGTCTATTTGGCCCCAAGGTTGCTGGCAAAGCATAGTAGCAATGTAAGAGCAAAAAAGAAAGTTCTTGTGCTCATTATGCTCCCAGTGTTCAGAATGCTTGATGCCATTCAGGGTACAGCAGCCAATATAGTCTTTCTGTCCAATTGCATAAGGACTTGGATGTGTCAGTATTATTCTCCCCTGATCCAAATACACTTTTTTTCCCTATAAACCATCACTTGCTTTTGTCTGTTTCTCAGTTTCTAGATATTCTACTTATTCTCTATTATTTTTATGACCTTTCTGTCATCTGCTCCCTAGCACGCAAGATCTTTTCCTTTGCCACTTCACCAGTTTTTTTGTATTAAAGGCTTCCCTTAAGGTACTTCCCTTCTTGGTAGCCTAGAAGAGGAATGAGAATCTGGTTCTCTAAGGTGAACCTTTCTCCCCGCAACATGGACTGCCATAGTCTTCATGGCTTGCTGTGCTTGGTTGTGTTGAGATATAAGCACCTGTGGGGCAGGAGCTGTTTGCATGTGGCTCTTTGTAGAGTGCCAAGAGCATTGCTCACACTTGCATGTTACTGGCAGAGGTAGCAGCATGCAGAGGGTACAGTGACAGATTCTTCCCAGGGGACAGGGATTCCAGCAGCACAGCGCCCAAAGGCACCACACCACACTATGGGTGTTGGACTCCTAAGTGTTCGTTATTCCAGTATTTAATCAGGGCATACACTGGCCTGCAGGTTCATGGATAGAACATCTTTTCCACAGGAAACTCTTCAGTTCAAATATGGCTGCTGCTACTGCAGAGTGTCCCTTACCACCATGATGCTAACTCCCTGCAGGAGTTACAGAGCGTGCTTCTCCATGTGCTTGGTGCAGATGGGCGGTGTAAAACCATCTTGCATCCTATTCCACAGCTTGTATCTGGTTTTATTTATATTTGCCAGGGACTCGCACAGTGGCAGACATTGTAGGGACCGTTCCCTCACCATCATTGTGCCTGGCAGGTGGGACAGGCTAAATTGCACAAGCCTAGCCTTGCACTTCTTCAGCCTCTCCACACAGAGCAGGGCTGCAAGATAGGGGAGGGGTGGGATCCCCTTGTGTGACACGGGAAAGCTTCTGGTGCTGTTCCCTGCAGCCCCTCCACCTTAGACCCTGCCATTGGAGCAGAGCCAGAGGTAAATGTGCAGGCTGAGGACAAATTAATTTCTATTTTCTTTTTGTCACAAAGCCTTGCAAACCAAACTGCAGAGTTTGCACTCCACTAGCTCATACCTCGTGGTGCCAGTGAGGTCTTGACTTTTCTGAATGACTGCAGGCTGTAAAACTGCTCAGGATTGCCTGAGCCACAGCTCCCTGTGCAGGTCCTCTCTGTTCTTTTCAGCTGGCCTCTTTCTTTCAAACAAACAGTTGCAGAGTTGGTTTTGCTAAATGACATAATAAATCAAGTGAGAAGATTTGTGCTGTGCTTCCTACTGTATAGGAGAGGTCCATATGGTTTAATTACTTCCTCTCTACGTCAGATATATGTGTATAAAATCTCTAAAGTCATGTGTAACTGCCAAAATCCTATGGTGTGGTCTGAAACATCCATGCAGTGAACTCTCAAATGCATCAGATGTGCTAAGAAATATAAATGTAAAATGGAAGAAGTCAGTTTATCCAATTAAATAGCAGTGTTAAAATTCGAGAAGTCAATAGAGACATCCAGGGCTCAGCAGAACAAAGAATGAAGGGAGGACCAGAAAGCTTTCTCAAAGGGGGATAGAGTTTTGTCATCAAAGGAGATGAGAGGAAAACATTATGGCCCCCCAGGAGGAGGGAGGCATGTCTAAAAAAACCACTTGGTGAATTGTAAAGCCATCTGAAAAATGTCATCATAAAATATAGCTGCTGCTAACAGCAGATCTTTGGCCAACATAGAAAATCCTACTTTAAAAAATGTGCTGTTTCTGTGCCTACAGACAGAGGAGGGTAAGTAGACCATGTAGACTTGTAGACCCAAGATCACCGGTCCTTGCATGGAGCAAGGAGCAGGAGGCCACCAGGCCCCGGTGCTTCCTCTTGTCCCCAACAGGGGTGGCTGGGGCAGCAGCAGCCCTTGCCTCCCCTCCTTCTCTTTTTTCCTTGGTCCCCACGTGCTGCTCAACACAGCTCATATAGGATGGGCAGTGTCGGGATCATCTGTGCACAGAAAAAGGAGAGGGAAATAGAGACATGACGGTGGTTCCCCAGCATAGTACATCTCACAGATCTCACATGGAGTGAAACTCCATGGCCATCAGAGCCACAGCCCTCTTCCCACTGCTGGCCCTGCCACTTCCTCAGTTGGTGCCTCAGTGGGGAGCTGCTCACCCTGGCACCTGTAAAGCTATTTTCTCTGGGCCCAGGAGGTGTGTAGTGGCATGTTTTCTATCTGGCACAACAGCTCAAGCATCTCTTGAGAAGGGGAACGGTATGTGTTGGAGTGATGTTGTTAAAAACACAGGGCACCTCTGTGAGATCAAGCACCTCTGGGCCCTGATCTGCTGTGGTAACCACAGTCAAGTGTGCTAGAGAACAGGCTTGCTTCTTCTGCCTGCTGACCTGCCATCCTCACATGTCATGCTCTGAAGCCACCTGCTCTTTTCCAGATACATGGAAGGGGAGAATGGGGCTGTTTGGGTTAGTCCAGATGTATGCCTACCACCAAGACCAAAGAAGAGGGAGTTCCTTCATCAGGAAGCACTCGTGGTGCCCTTGGACCACCCTCTTGAGCAGTAACAGAAAGTGGTCCCAACACTTCCCTAAGTGGCCAACACTAACAACTTAGCAGGACACTTCAGCCCATAGCCCACCATGGTACATAGCATGCAGAACAAGAAACATGCAGAGAGGTGGGGGTCCTCCCCCTCAGGGGAAGAGGACCTTCCCGTCCCCTGCATCTCCCTCAGTGTATCCAGTCCTTCTTGGAGAGGCATATGACTCTGCCACCACAGGAGTGCTCTCCCCTCTAGGAGGCTGCCTATATAGCCATCAAAGAGACACAATGTAATAGTCACAGTAATAGTTTATTAAGTAATAGTTTCTACTAGCCAGTGCTAATTATCAGTCATATATACATTTAATCATCAAAAATTTTCCAAGTAAATTCAATGTGTCCTACCTAGGTATGACAGTTTGTCCTCTCGTGTTGACCAGAACTAAATAAATGCTAAATACCATTCTTAATAAGTGCACTTTTAAAAAGATTATTTTTTTTATACTACCACTCTGCAATAAATGTACACATCATCTTGCCTGCTGAGTCTGTTGGGCTTGCTGCATTTGCACAGCTGCAGGATGGGTTGCTGTTTACTCTCCCTCTCGCAGACATTGTGTTCTATCTTTTCCCTGTAAGGATTTTCCTTCTCCATCTATTCTTAGTCCTAGGCAGAGACCTATCCTTATTTATATACATTGTGTAATTTAACTGACTTCAAAGATGTTTTGTGTGGTATAAATCAGTACACCAGCTGGCTGAGTAAACCCCCATGCAATAAGGCATAATTGTAAAGCTAAATATGTTCCTGCCTCTGTGTACTAAATCAACAGGAGTCCTTTTCATTTTTGTGGGATAAACATACTTCTCTGCCATGTATTTACAATTGCTGGAACACTCCTGCAGCCATTTGTGAATCTGTTGCTTCAAGAGGAGATCTTTGATGTAGAGATCTTTCATACTGTAAAAACTTTCATACTTCTAATTCCCTAAATCAAATTTGGTTGAAGATCTTGGAAAGTGTATGCAGTTAGAGGCTGCATAGCTGTTATCCATGCCTGATGGAGTACAATTTCTTATTCAATTCAAGGCATTCCCATAATGAAATTCAATACCTAGTACTAGTTTATAATTGTTAATGTATTCCTGCAGTTTATTTTCTCAAACATCTACCACAGTTTTCAGAAAGAACATTGGCCAGCTTGTGTTTTCTCAAACATTATCATCTATTCTTATCATTAATTGATACATAAGTAAAACTTAAGCTTACCCCTTAAAAATGCCCATTTAGTTCAAGAGAGAGCTTCCTCAAAACTCACTCAGTAGAAGAGCAAGTCAGTGTTAGGGTCCTATAACATCTATGAATTAACCAGCCTCTTGAAGCAAATATGAGCTACCCTTTGAGCACATGTTGCAAATGAATCCCTTGAGCTGCAGGCACATAGAAAAAGTTGCCAGAGATATCCCACCCCAGCTGTGCCTCGCCAAATAGATTGCAGCAATTTCCAGCAAACATGATTTGGTTGAGGCCCTGCAAGAAGGGTATTTCTAGCTTGATCATTTGTTATTGTGTTTACTGGTCTGACTATCTTTCAGAACTGAAATTTGGCAAGAAATAAGGTTTTGGCTTTTTGAGAGCTAACTAAGCATCTAGGAATTCACAAGAGGCACAAAGCGTATTTCCTAAGAAAGCTGAAACATCACAGGCAGATTTTTTTTGTGTTTGACCAGGGGAAGACCCAGGTGTTTTAAATCAAAGCTACAACAGTAAGGAAGACATTCCAGAGGGTCCAGGAGGGAAATGCTTAAGCTTCCAGTTTATCCTTCTGTGCAAACCTTTCAGTTTCTTGTAATGGAAATAGGAAATAGACATCTTTGCTTAAGTTTGACTTTCAGGAGAGAATGGAGATAAAACCATCTGGAGATATTAATCTGCTACTCTCCAAAGCAAAAGAGCGTCAAGACTTCCTTCTTATAAGTGCCTCCTTCCATGGGCACAAAGCTTTCAGTCTAATTATAGAACAAGCAAAGCTTTCCTTGAGTTGGTTAGGATGGGCTGGAAGGAGGAGAGGGTGGTAGCCAGAAAGAAAAATTGTGAAAGTGTACATAGTGATATGTAAATGAAAAAAAGGCAAGTCTTTCAAACAATCCACTAATATTTAGATAGTAAGTGTCATGAGGTAAGCAGAGACAAAGCAGAGAAAATCTCAACAATGAACTGTTACTAAGAACCAGTGATTGAAAAAAACATTTTGTCTTTTAACAAGGATTTTTTTTTCCCTGGGAGAGGAAGTGTTGCACAACCCATAAACACTCCAGGATGCGAGAGCATCAGCCAGCTGATGACTGATGAATTTCATTTACTTCCTATCTGACTCCTGAATATTCAGGCAGATTAACATGCTAAGAATAAATTCTGATGGGGGCTGTGAAACAGTCCCCTGCTTTGTTTACGACCCTGTAACTTAGGCTAGTTTAGTCTATGCTCAGTGCATATAGCTTTGTTTGATGCCGCGAGGCTTCTAATGGTCTATTGGCTCTTTCCAGCTTTTAGCCTGACATTTGTGCTTCTCCGGATTCTCTTACAGCCAGAGTCAGATGTGTCCCTGAAATGATGTAATCTCCTCTGTTGCTGTTAGTGTGATATGTGTTTTTACTGCTTTGTGGCTGGTGGATATGGAGCCCAAGTAACATGAACTGCACATTTGCTTTCTGTTATATGCTACTGTGTGTGTTCGTGTAACCACTTCAGGATGCTGTTACTTTTATTGCTATATTACAAGATCAGATTCTGTGTGCTGCCCCTATCCTTTTGGTTGGGGTATTATGTATCACAACTAAATGAGGTGCCCAGGGATAACCCTTTTACATTTTTTTTCCTCCCTGTCTTTAGCAGGAATCTTTAGGATGCAAAATCAGTGTCTGTTGATATTCAGAGTGGTTGATCTCTGGATTACTAGAGCTATTCTTAGGGCTCTTTTAATGGAAACTTAGGAACAAAACTTCTTGCTTGGGTGAGGGCTAACCGTAGGAATGAGAAATTTGAACAGAGCAAAAGAGATGAAAGTTTCTGAAGGGGAAATTAAACATCTTACTCTTCCAATTAGACTTACTGTCCTTCAACCGAGGTGGTAGAGTCACCCCTATTCCTCACATGGTCTCCACAATGTTCTCAGAAAAGGGGGCAGTCAGCAGCACTCTGGTACTGCTGAATAGCTTAGGTGGAAGCACAGATTCAGATGCAAAATCCTGACCTGCTTCTCAGTCATCAATCCTGTGTAATACTTCTCTTTTTTAATCTGAAATTGTGAATTAAAAAATGTTTTAAATTACATCTATTCCAACTGGTATTCCCTTTATGCATTATTCTGTACTTAGGCTGCATCCCCATTTGACCTGAAAGTCCCTCTTTCACCAGTTGCCCTTCCTTTTTTCAAAAAACTCATCTCCCTTCTTGGCCAATACTGTGAGTTCCAGTCTTCCTGTGCCTCTCTGGCTCCTATTACTAATAATTTTAACAGCCTTGCTTCTGGTTTCTCAAACACCTCCAGCTGACATCCTACATCTGACCTCGTCATCCAGCCTGCCGTCTTGCTGGGCGTGCTTCACGCTGCCCGGCTGCTGGCTGAGCAGGGATGGGAAATCTGCTCTCCGTTTTCGTATCTATCTCAGGCTGGTTTGGAAGAGGAGCTATAGGAATGATCCTCCCAAAGCTCCTCAGCTTTGGGATGGGCCCCCTCCCAGGCTTCTGCAACGCTGATGGCTCTGCACACTGCACAGTGACCCAACTGCATGGGATGCTCTGTATTTGCCGAGCCTTGTCCTGCCAGGTAGCTGTTGGGGTTTGGGCACACTCAGAACCAATGGGATGGTCCCAGGTTTCAACTCCTGAAAGTAAGAAGCTTTGCTGAGTGTAGACAGCTTTACAAAGGTAAACTTTGTTTACCTGAAACTTGCCCAAGTTTCAGCTTGAGGTCATTAATGGACCATGAGAAGGGAAAAGAGTCCTTCAGAGAAACAAAAAGCCTCAAGGAGACATGTGCTGAGACCAGGACAGACCTGTACCATGACCCAGCACCAACAGACAGTGAAGGCAGTTCATGCAGGTTAAAGAGCTCCTCTGCTATCCAGATTTCTGTGTTTTCCTTCATGTTAGAAAACCTAACTGGAACATTTTTCATCTAAAACAGGTAACTGATGGAGTGTTCCAGCTCACTGATTGCTTTCTGAAAGGCATGCTATGGAGAGGAGGCAGATCAATTAGACTAACAGATAACAATTTGCCATTTTTTGAATTCAAGATTATCACATATTTAATTCCATGCAGCACACCTTTTTCAGATACCACCATTCCACCATTCTTTCCACATTAGATTTGAAAGATTAAAGGGGAGAAACAGCAGGATACATGTTCTGGATAGTGCGTCCCAGTTTCGCGTGTTTATTTCTCTGAAGAGAAGGGATGTGAATCATATGCATTGGGAACAAATGAGCAATCCAAACAGGTGCTGCGGCTGAGAACTATATGTGAAGAAAAAAACCTCTCATTTCTTGTCAATATTTTGTCCTTTTACGTTTTTAACCAGATGTCATGCAAGTACTTTGGTACTGCTTTCGTGAACACTCTCTTGAAGTATTACAGAAAGCTGAGAAATGGAGAGACTAGAAATGTACACACATTCCCCACATGAATTGTGTTTGCCAACCATTGCATAGGAACAAAGCAAGTTAAAAGTCAAAATAGAGAAATTCCTTTGGGCATTTTGATTATGAGAAGATTTGTAGAGCTTTACTATAATGACTATAAAATACTTCAAACTGGTTCCTTACTGTCAAAGCATTATTTATTTCCAGAGCAAAGTTCAGAAAATGTTGCATGATTGTATGTAATTTTTTTACATGTCATGTCTCCTTCAAGTATACAAATGTATGTATACTTCTCTTTTTTTTTTTTTTTTTTTCTCCAGAAGTGATAGATTGCCAAGTTGTCTGACCTCTCAAGAGAGGAAGTTGGGAGGACAGTTTAGTAACATTTTCTTTCATTCTCAATGTGGAATAAGATCAAAAAATATGTATTTTAAATTCCGTTAATAGTCTTATCTTTTCTAAACCATAAGGTACTGGCGAAATAACAGCACAAGTAAACATGGCTCTTGATGCACCACATTAAAAAATGGCTTTTGTTTATGAAAACTTTTTTTGTTGTTGTTGTAGAAGCTTGTGGGAATAATGTTGTATTAATGGTAGGATGTTGACCTTTTCCAGCTATGGAAGATAGTCTCAGAACAGGATCCAGGAAAAACAAACATGGAAACTACTTAACTCCTTAGTTCTGTGCCCGAAACTTTCTGAGGAAGCATTATTTAAACTTAGGCTATTGTACTTACAGACTGTGTCATTACATTAAAGTGACACACACACACAATCATTTTCACTAAGCACAAAGTTATCAAGAGCTTAAGGGAACAAATATCTTCTGTGAGGAAGAATACTGCTATAGTTTCATGTAATATATGTAAAAATATGTAGTCGTCTGCTATTGTCTGTGTTTTGTCTAGATTTATTTATAGTCTCTCAGGTCAAAAGTTGGCCAGATTTTCTCCAGATTTTAGGGTACACAGTGTGGTGCTGCTGAACAAAAAGTTATACTGAGAAAAAGAGTGAAAACAAACAAGTTCCCAGTTACTCTGGACTCGAGCTTATGGTTCTCTTGTAAGCTAAAACTGTTGCCCCTGCTTTCTTATGTGAAAAAAATAAAAACTCTTAAGAGCTTGTGTGTGCGACCTTTGCTGTAGATTCCATCTTCACCTCTGCTAAATTAATTCCTGAACTGAGGGCTAACCACAAAACTTAAGGACTGCTCACATCCACTGAGGGTGAAATGGAGTCTGGGAGGTGTGACTGTTGGTAGTTCCTGTGGTGAGAAACTAGTGGAAGTCTGTGATGGGAGAAGAATATGAATACACTCTGACTCGTCTGTGCACTGTGTCTTCCACTTTTTGGACCAGTTGTAGTCAGATGCACTGTAGGTAGTTTCTCTTCCATTTGTTTTCCTTTGCACACATACATTTCTTCTAATGCCTCTCTGATGTCAGTAGTTAATAAGAAAAAGTATCTGTCGGATCTTCTTACATGACAATTTCTGAATATCAGCATCAGCTTCAAGAAGAAAATGGAGCTACCCCCGTTCGTATCATCTGGATACCTTACCTGTGGTATCCACTGGGTTATATTCCCCATTCTTGTCAATCAGGTTATAATTGTCATTATGAGCAAAACAGGGAGACTTTGTTACTATCAAGAGATTTCAACCTTTTCAATAAAATATGTAATCAAGAATACACAGAGTAAAGTGATATATTCCCAGCAAACAAACAAAATTATAAATGTCATTTTCAAAGCAGTTTGGCTTTGTGTTTGTTTTTTTTCCCTAAAGAGATTATTTCTGTATAGTCTTTAGAGAACATATAAGTACCACCTTTTAATTGCCAAAAGTGCACTTTTTATCATTCTGGGGCTCCAAGGCCTGTTGGGACACGAGGTACTTCAATACACAAATTGTTAGTCTGTAGAGAACCTCAGTATCAACTTTGTATAACATAGGAGTATGTGAAAAGTTACTACCAAAAAACAGAAGAAAGAAGTGTTTCCCTCTTATATACACTATATTAAGATGTCCTTGCTTCTGAGGTGGATTGACAGCTTGTTCATGAAGCAGCTAATCTTAAAGCTCACAGTTCACCCTACTGCAGTGAATCAGTACTGCTTTTTGCCCAGCTGTATGTACTTCAATGTTTGTTTGTTTGTTGATTGCTCAGTAATTATTACTGCATGAATGTCTGAGTTGTGCCCAATGCCAGTGCATGGACAGAAAAGGTGCAGGAATTGCTGCAACCTCCAGGAAAGGTGCCGTGCTTGTAGCTTTGGGCTCTCAGGAAATGTTGCTTCCCTTCTTGGCTTAGCCACCAATTCCTGATCTGTTCAAAGCAAAGTCATATAAGGTGAATCTCTCAAGAGCTCAGTTCCCTTTAGTTACTGAAGTCAAATGGATTGTTCAAAATGTTTGACAGCAAGTCCATTTTGTTCGGATTTTTGGTCATCATACTTATTTACTGAGGAGTAACTGACTGGGAGTTGAGGGCTCCTTAGGGAACTTGGAGACAGGGTTTGGTCCTGAGCATTTTTGGAAACTAGGTCCTTGTCTTTTGGTTAATACCCCATGGCTGAAGTTCTCAACCTAAGTAAAGAAAATACCAACACTCCCCTCCTTCAGCCCTCATGTTTATTTACAGTGAGAGCTCTCTAAACTGTTATTCAATGTGCATATAGAGTACCCCTCATACGGGGGCCTTAATCTCTTTGAGGCTCTGTAGGAAGTACAACTAATAAGCACTTACTGCATTTGACAGGGCTTTTTTTCTTGTTTATATTCTAGTAAACTGTATGCCATCTCTGCTACTGCTGCAAACATACATTTAACTTCCTCCTAAAGAGGTGGAGGCTCCACAGTCTTCCTGAGCAAGCTTGTCAACATATCTGAAGTGCATGTGCTGGTATCTTTGCTATTATTCCCTACTTAGTCTTTGCTACTGCAGCCTAGGAAGAGCTGACTCACTCATGTATTACTTGTAGTTTCTTGTATTGCTGATCAGTCATCATTATTTTCCACTTGACTCTTGAAATGCAGTGTCCAGAACTAACTTAGACTGCCTGGCCAAGAGCTTATCAATACTGAGAAAGCATAGGGATTACTCTGTGTGTCTTATGGGGTGTGTATACCTGCCTATAGTGTTCAAAATCCCAGAGGTGAGAAAGGTCATTAGATGCGACAGTTGTAATTTCCATCTTGGATTATGCTGTTGCTGTGTTGTGCTTCATATTTAAATCTGGTGTAGGATAAATGTGTATTTATCTGAATATTGCAGTTCAATATTTACTGCAACTCCTGCCAGTAGGAGCTATAACTAAAGGATTTAAGTCTGAGGAGGTGGAGGATTATTCCATGGACTATGTGACCATCTCTGCAAAAAATAGGTAGGAATTGTCAGCCAATATGACAATTGTCTTCTGTCACTAGAAGGTTTCGTCTGCTCCCAGTCAGAACTATGCAGGAGGCTTTGAGTATTTCAAGATAAGTGCCAGAAGATGCAGCCTTCAGTTGGGAAAAGCTGAGGACCAGAAGAAGGATGTGACGTTCACCGGGAGCTGTGGGATCCTGTGTCTACCCCTTTGGGTTTTAACATAATTTCCCTTATCAAAGTTCGGAAGGAATGCTTGTACAATAGTACATCTTGTTTTGATAGCTGGGGAATAAACCAGAGTGAGGAGGTATTAATGTATAAGTGGCAACCTGTAATTGCACAGCGCTGCCTGGACCCACAGTATTGTCTCCACGTGTAGTGTGACACCTCCTTGACTCCCTAGGATTCAAAAAAAATGAGAAAAGCCTGTTTAGGACTGCCTTTTCAAAGCCAGTCAAAACAAAGTAAAAATAACAGAGATCTTAATCAACCTCTGCCAGTTGGCCCAAATGACTGGGCACACATGCTTTCCTTAGGTCAGAATTTTACTGGAACATATCAGTGAGTGAGAAGTTCATTTGCAATGTAACAATGCCAATAAATAGCCAAAACAGAACACTTGGAAAACTCAGTCGATGGACAGCTCTCCCATTTGTCAGCAGCTACTTTTCCAGTGCCCTGAGAACTGTGGGTGGTGTTGGGGAGGTTGTGGGAAGGTTTGGAGAGGAGGGCTTGATTTGAATAGTTTTAGTATGATGAGGACTGTCTTTTAGCTAATCAGTTGTATGAGTGGAATTTTATCTCTACTGGGAGGTGAGCTCATTTGCCTTTATCGACCTCAAATCCATGTGTAGAAAAAATAAAGTAGGGTGCATTCTTCTTCTTGATGGCTTGTTCTTACAAAACACAACTGCTTCTTACCACCCAGTGTCTCCTGAAAATTAGCTGTGTTTTGATTTCGGTCTGTTTTGTACTTTCCTCTGCTGAGACAAAAAAATGTGAGCCTTCAGATTAGCTATTTGAATTTCTGGCTGGTTTTCAGTAACGGATTTTAGACCAGTCTCACAGCCCATAAAATTTTTATCAAAGGAGTCCAGCCACCTTTTTCTTGTTGTTGTTTTCTTTCTTTCTTCCTCTCTTTTAAGACCAGGTTATAGAGTAAAAGTAAGGCATGGTCTTTTATTCACTCTGAAGTTCACCAAAAACCAGCTACTCATCCATGCTACCAGGCAAGGAATCTCCCAAGTCTGTATAGTGCTTTCCTACCCTGCTTCCATTGCTTGTTGTTGTTTTTTTTTTTCCCTTCCTGGCTATCTCTATGCCAACCCCACCCTTCTCTTTTAGCTGGTGCTTTTCTCTCCAAGAATGTGCACCTGATGAACCTGGAGATGCTCTTTTTGCCAAGTGGCTATTTGGCAAAGAGATTTTGGGAGGGTGTGGGAGTGGACAGTGAAGGAGACAGAAGGACGAAGGTTGTGGATGTGATTTGTCTAGGAACCCACAGCAGACAGCTGGGACTAAGGCCAGAAGAGGAGGTGAGCAGCAGGGAGCAGGAGGAAACAGTGAGCTGGGCAGTAGAGGAAAGCAGTTGAAATGCAGCAGGGCTCAGGGTTGCACAGGAGGAAAATAAGTCCATTCTGTGTAAATGATCATGTGGTTAACATGATCCAATATAAGATGACATGGAGCAGAAGTTGAGGTGTTTGTGTTCCTCTCCCTATGTGAATAAAGTTGCTGGAAACAGAGGGAATTTGGGTATTGTCAGTGAAATCTTTTGTTTGTCTGAAGGCCAGGCTAGGCTACAAGGTATAAGAGTGCCCAGCTCATGCATCATGGGCAGCCAACTTGCTGTTTAAATAGACAGCTCAGTGCTGTCTCAGCCTCTCTGGCTGTGGGTATGGGTCAATGGTGTCAGTGAGGGAATGAGGAGGCCTTTCCTGCCACCTTACTTCAGGAGAGAAGGCAGAGGAGCCAGGGCAAGAGGACACAATTATTATTTAGAATCATAGAATCATAGAACTATTCAGGTTGGAAAAGACCCTTGAAATCACCGAGTCCAACCATCATCCCTGCTCTACAAAGTTCTCCCCTAAACCAGATCCACCAACACCACATCCAAACAACCCTTAAACACATCCAGGGATGGTGACTCAACCACCTATTCCAGTGTCTAACCACTCTTTCTGTGAAAAAGTTTTTCCTAATGTGCAGTCTGAACCTACCCTGTTGCAGCTTGAAGCCATTTCCTCTTGTTCTGTCACTAATTACCTGTGAGAAGAGACCAGCACCAACCTCTCT
>NW_009953295.1:5814134-5853442 GCF_000747805.2 Chaetura pelagica | reverse complement strand
TGGGGTTGTTGTGGCCCAAGTGCAGGACCCAGCACTTGGCCTTGTTGAAGCCCAGACCATTAACATTAGCCCAATGATCCAATCTATCCAAGTCTCTCTGCTGAGTCTCCCTATCCTCATGCAGATCAACACTCCCACCTAGCTTGGTGTCATCTGCACACTTACTGATAATACACTCTATGTCTTTGTCGAGATCATCAATAAAGATGTTAAACAGAAGTGGTCCCAACACTGAGCCCTGAGGAACACCACTTGTGACTGGCTGCCAGCTGGATTTAGTCACATCTTGACTTTGGCCAGTTAGCAGCAAACAGCTTTTGGTTCTTACATACATGATTAAAAGAAGTTTCTTGTAAGCTAGAATGAATCTGGTTCCCAAGTCAACCTTTGGATGGTTTTCAAGAAACCACTTAAAAATGCATTGAGGACTGAGCAATATAAATCTTATTTTAATAAAAAAACTGAATCATTGTTTTCCAAAGCCATTATAGGAAGGGATTTTGTAAGGCTTCCTGGGTGACAGAGAGAGGAATGGAGGTGTGCACTGGGATCCAAGACTCTCTCCTTCCATTTTTCCAAGCTGCAGGAAGGCTGCCAGCACTGGATGGGCTGAGGATGGAAGTGCGTGCTTCTGTGAGATGGAAAAAATGACTCATCCATCCTCCTCCTTAAATACTGCCTAGGAAGGACAGTGCAGGCTGGATTTCTTTGCCTGTCCTTTGCTATAGAGACTTTTCTGTAATGGACGTGTGACTGGAGGAAAAGGGAGGAGATTAGAAGAGCCAGGTCCCAGTCTCCACCAGTCAAGAAGCATCTATATGGCCAGAGGTGACCCCCACAGCTTGCCCCATGGAAAGACTGCCTATTCTATAGACTCCGTGAAAGGAAATTCCTTGCACAAGTATTTGCAAAGTTCTCCTTTATGAGTTGGCCATGTATAGCTCTCCCAGCTGTCACGCTGGAGGGTCTGCCCCAGGCTCACCCTGTACTTCATGATCAGACATAAAAATGGTAAGAAGGATTTCTTAAGAAGGCAACTGAGTAAGAGACATTTCGTTTTGTTAGTGTTTCAGCTTGACCTAATACCTATTGGAAACACCAAAAGAGGAACTTTAAAATAATGGTAGTGTCACTCTTTGAGACAGGCTATAGATTTTAGTCCAGCAGTTTGAGCTTACTTTTCTTTTTAAATGAGGCAATTGCCAGTAAGAAGCTCAAACTTGCAATTAAATTTAAGTTTGTTGAAATATTCATTACAAAGAAATGCTAAACCTCTTGAACTTACACACATAAAGATAATAATCAATTTTGTTCTAAAAGAGCGTAATGAAGGAATTCAGTAAATGGGAGTTACATAAACTCTTCCATTGGTGTTGAAGGACATGATCTATAAATTAGGAGATCGAGTGTAAACAGGAAATTCCACAGAACAATTTCAGGATAAAGAAACTATAGCAGCAGATGGAAAGATGTTTCTGTTGGAAAATTTTAGAAGTTGGGCTTGATACCATCTACCTTTTTAAAAAAGAAACAAACAAACCATCTCCATCTCTTAGTTGTGAATTTCAGCTGTTCATTAGCAGAGCAGGGGTAGCACCAAGTAGAGCAAAATGCTGCAAAATTCTCATCAGAAGTTCCTATGTACAGGTCACGCCTTTTTTCCCCTCTGCTTTTAGTCACATGGGCAACTTTTTGGGTATGTTGTACCTTGAAAGCCCCCTAAATATGTTAACATCTAGAAAAGAATATTTGCACATATTTGTTTTTTCTTACGGCTAGAGCAATTTTTTTGCAATTAAAAATTTAAGCTTTTATAGCTGTTGTATCTTATATAATGTAAAATAGATGGAAGTCTATCTTCTACTCATTTTAATGATGTGGATCAGGCCTTAGTAATAACTCCTAATAGCAATTAGTCACAAAAAATATTTAGTCCTTTTATTTCACCAGCTTTTCAGACAACCTTACAATGAAATTCTACCATCCTGCTTTCTACAAAGATATTCCCAGAGATATATTAGAATTCTTACTCAGTAAAAGAGAACATTTCAATATTTAAAAAATGGACAGAAATAGTTGTGTCCACAAGTTATTATTATTTTCATAGCAACTACTTTATAAAACAAAAACAGAAAAAGCACAAAAAAAAAAAAAAACCAACAGAAGAGAGACTAATTAGCAAATAGTTTGAATACTTGAGATAAGGAATCATAATGGCTAGTAGGAAAGAAGAAACCTCACATTTAAGATAGTTTCTCAGCAAGCTGCATAATAATGTCCAAACATGCTTCCTTTTGGCACATGTTGTTATACACAGACAAAGAAACAGGAAAAGATTTTTTTTTTAGTCCCCTGTGTCAGAAACATACACTGATGGAGAACTCAGCCATAAAAGTACATTATTCTTACTAAAGAGAAAAAAAAAATAGCCACAGTTTGATGCAAAGTGCTGTGTTACAGCTGGGGCAGTGTAACTCTGAAAAGGCTGCTTTAGTGGATCAAGTTCTGGTTTTCATCTCTACGCTGTAATACAAGTGCCAGTGGAGTATATAAGCCAACTCTTAGTTGATAAAGAAACATGGCTCTTTGCTATGCAGGGCCTGGATTTGCAAAGCTGCTGTAGACATGGCAATAGACTGCAAAGCTGCTCAGTGCAGCTGATGTTTGGCTTCTCAGTTGTTGTCGGATCTAAATATAGAAAGCTGCCCATATCACATTTCTCTCCCCAGAGGTGGACCTCCAGAGAGTGGAGCTCAGCAGGCACACAAGAAGGATGATGAGTGAATGTGAAAGAGCTGTGGTTCCCCTCCTCCACAGAAGTGGACACCTGCATGCTAAGCATGAAGAGCTTTCTGCGTGCCTGTGTGCGTGTGTGCAAGATTGCTTACTCAAGCTCTTACAGAACAAATAGCTCTCCAAGCTCATATGAATTTACTGGGATGAAAATTCATAAAATCATTTTAGGGAAGTTTTCTTTATAATATGAAATAAAGAAAATTATAATGATTAACTTATTTAATGAACAGTTCCAAATTAGTACGACAGACTGAGTTACAGCTGTTCTGCTGTCATTAATAGTCACACAGAAGTTTGGTCCTAATCGAAAAGAGGGCTTTACTCACTGAAGTAATGCAAATAACGAGAAAAAGGTAGAGTTTTGCCACTGCAGAACATGCTGTTTATTAAAGCAACAGAAACAGAGATTTGAAGGAAGGAGTTGGTATCCACTGATGTAACTCTTAAGAGCTTTACTGGTGTTAAAAAGGAAAGCCACGATGCGGCTGAGAATTAAGCTGTTCAGATCTGCAGTGTTAGTGCATTGTCTTAGCTATGAAATCATGGTAGTATTCTTCATTTCTGTTTCTTTTCTTCATGTAACTGTTCGGTACCAGCTGTTTCATTAGGGTGGTGTATAAATTAAGTATGCTGCAGGTCCTGTTGTAGTCAACCTCATGATGCTGGTGCCCCTACAAGCTATATTCCTCTGTCTTCATAAGCTTCAAGTTCTTTCCATAGAGTATGGAGCAGAGGGAGGGGAGGAAGGAAGCAGGGAGCACCTGTGTCTCATCCTGATGCACAGTAAGGAAGTGGGTGGGATAAGCATCTGGATCCAAGAGCTTGGAAGCTGTGCTGGGTCCTTCTCTTTAAATGTAACCCACACTGAAAAGGAGGAGCCACATTCTGTCCTTGTATAAGAACTTGTTCTTTGGAACAGCAACAGCAATCAAGACCTCCCTACTCCCCTGTGAAAATTCCAGAGCAATCCGTGTGAAAAATCTGACTTCTTGCCTTGTTGAGGTGTGTTTTAAATATCCTAGCTGGATTGCTCTGCAGGGATGCTGATGCCACTCTAAGTAAAACTACGCAAGCAGCCTGGCTATGATGCCACGTTCATCTCAACCAGGATTTTCTTCAAGTGCAGCTGAATATTAAACCTATTGCAAGAGCTGGTGTAGGAGGAGATGCTTATGCAGTAGCATCTTTGTTTAACATTTCTTCACGTCTGTGGCTAACGATGAGTTCTTGAGTGCGCTGGACACTACTAGAAAAGGGAAGGATTTTGCAGCTCCTGGCACTGCATATTATATACCAGCAGGAAAAGCAAAGATTTATTTTTGCTTGCTGAATGAGAGAGAGAATGAAGTGCTGAGAGCTCTGTAACGTTTCATACTCTCTTAGACGCAAAGAGCCAGATGAATATTGTTGGAAAGAATGTGTTTATACAAGAATCATATTTATCTGAGAAGCTGGGGTCCTAACATTAGACGAGGCATGGGGTGAAAAAGCTGAGCATGTAATAACTCAGCAAAATTCCTGCTTCTGTCATGTATTTGAGTAAGCTTCAATTACTTATTTTTAGGGGATTGTTTCAGAACAGCTCACATGCAATTTGTTTGCAGTAAACATTCACATATAAATGGAGAGAAAATAAAATATGTTAATTTAAAAAGCATCATTTTCCAACTTTACTTAACTTTCCTGTGACAAACAGTCATAAATGGTACATTTTAAATGCTTGCAGTTGAGGCTTTAAAAAAATAATAACCCGACTTTTGGACAAAGCATCAGGCTCAGTCTCAACCTTGCACTACATTGCAGGTTGTTGATAGCACAATCTGGATGGATTCTTCTGGGATTGCAGAGTACATTCCCATGCTCTTTGACTTCATTGATTTAATGGTAAATGGCACATTCTTGGAATGTTTTCAGCGGAAGGATTCTATATAATACAGATATGAATAAGCATGTGAAATAGTTTGTATTTTAAGCAGAGCTGTTATTCCCTTTTGTTATATTAGTGTGGTTTCTTTCATTCTCATGTTATTCCTAAAGGTTGTTATTGTGAGGGATTCTGAGCTATGAGAAACCAGAGTTAAACTAGTTTTTACTTTCAACTGCTTTCTAAGAAAAAAAGGAGAGACACTGGAAATTTTCCCATCGCGCATCTGTTAAATGTTAGACCCAAATTTGTTCCCAGTTCAGCTGCACTGGTCTAGTACTGGAATGGTGTAATTGGATTCGGTGGAGTTAATCAGAGATGACAAGGCAGTAGAGTTTATTGCAACATACTTACTGTTTAAATAGCAGTGATGCCTGTGTACTGAAAGCTACAATAATCTCAAATTAAGAAAATCTCATAGTGAAAGGCAGAGAAATCTATAAATCATAGATTTTAACATGAAGAAACTGTAAATGGCCAGAAGGTGTCCCAGAGACAATCTTACTTTAGCAGACTTCCACCATCGACCTCTTTTTGCAGTGGGAACCTTTTCTGCATCCACTGCTGCAAGCCATTGAATGTATAATTCCAGCACTGCATTCAGTCTGTACTACCTTTTGAATACCCCTTCCTTTTTCACTCATCATTTCAGAAAGGAATACATCTAAATCTCAGTTCTCATTTACAGTGTGTACACTTGGCATTGCAGTTCACATGAAGACTAGGGAAAGTAAAAGTTAAATACTGGTAAAAGCCCATTTAACTAAGATGATTGCACAAGCTGTTACCTCCTTCACTTCAGTTATCAGAGACATGTTAGTCAGAAGCTACACTGTTGGGAAGAAAGTGAAAAATAAGGAAGACTAAATTTCTGGAAAGCCCTCTTTTGAAAAACTGCAGCAGAGGAAAGGGAAATTAAAGCTGCTCTCTAAAAGCAGCTGAAGAGGTTCCCTCCAGCATGAGGAAATCTTAGGCTGGAATAAGGCCAGGAGAGCCAGGCTGATGACATTGACTCTATTCACAACATAGCAGGTGTAAAAGGCAGGAGATGGAAAGATCCAAATATGCTGTCCACCAGCATGTAAGCAAGGGAACTGTTCTTGGGTAGTGTATGGCAGAACAAATGTCAACAGAGCCTGTTTTGCTGACCTGAAATATTTTCAAGACATGTAATATCTTATTCCTAAATAAGACAAAATGATCATTTTTTAAATTATTTTTTTTATAAAGTTCTGAGATGGAAAACCACCTCTAGAAAAAGCAATACAGACATGACAGTGCAGCTGTGCTCTAGGCTTGAACCTGAGCTTCCCACATCTCCTGTGAGTGCTGTAGCCATTCACTAGTGCAAGAGCTGGTACGTTCTCTCATTTGGACCAAAACTCCCATTTTGGAGCTAGGAATTCCGTCCCATTTCCCACACCCCCCCTCCTACCTCCCCCTCAATGTCCTCTAAACTGGTCTACTCAAGGAATCCTTTCTGGCAGATTGGTGTTTTCTGATAAGAAAACATTCAGCAAAATAATCCTAAACAGCTCTGGTTTTCAGGCTGCTTGAGGCTAGTGCTGAGCTCTCTCTGGATTGCCCTCAGAGTGGGTGGTTTGTGTGGCTTTATGTTCCCAGCTTTGTTTAGCCCTGCAGATCTAGAAGAGCTGCAAGTATGCAGTGCTTGAGCCTGTGTTTCTCTTTGGCTTTTCACAGCAAGAGGAGTGATAAGCTCTTACATGGCCTGCTTGGGATCTGTAGGACTAGTAGCACTTAATTGTACAGATTTTTTGGCATTCATGTCCAGCCTTCAAACATAGAGCTTCATGACCAGGCCTAACTGCAGCTTATTCATTGCTTTACCATCCATGGGCATAACATTTCGCTCTGAGTAGTGCTGATGAGAGCACACTGTATTCCTGTTGATATTACATGACAACTTGAGACTTTTTGGAAACCTCTCTCAGACTGTTTATTCATCTACATTGATACGTGTCTAGAGATATGGTTTACAGTTTATTGACATACAAACATGTGAGAAAATTGTTTACCAATAAAATGTGGATAAAAATATCTAGTATGCATGTGTCAGTAGCCAGTAAACGTTTTCAATCCACAACTTTTAAAATGTTAAAAATATACAGTAGTGCAAAAATGAATATGCTTCAAGGATAAATGGATGTCATTTGTTGGGGTATATTCAGTTTATTCTGGCTACTCCATAATTAAAATAAACTGACAGAAAACCTGTGTATTTTCTCCAGGCAAACCAATAGGACACACCATTTGGACCTCATTTCCAGAATCTTTTCTCACGGGAATTTCCCGCTCATGTCGTGGATAGTCTCTCTGAGCAACAACTGAACAATCGGGCAAAACCGCAACGATTGTTGCAGGCATCTGATTATAATTACTAGCAAAAATTCTAATCCTTATTTCTTCAGCTATAGCTCCAAATGTTTAACTAACAGCACCACATACAAACATGATCATGATTCTTTTGGTGGTTTTAGGTGCTGGGCAACGCAGACAAATTTTGGAACAAATTCTTGAGAGTGACTCAAAACTCTTTGCCGTGCCTGTAGCTTGTAAGCGATTTTACAGGAGGCAGAACACAGCATGTGAACCACGATGGAAAATTATCTGAACTAATTAAACCAACTTATCATGAATGAATAGTCTTTATGTGGAGATAATGAGGAGACAATAGACTGGAATGGTGTAGGAAAGCTTAAACAAGGAGCTCTGTATTTCATGCTTGTGATAGTAAGTGGCCTTGGGACATTCTTTTTTTCTTAGTATTTATGCTCATTTTCAGTGTCATGGTCTACATGCAGGGCATTAGAATTAATCCCTCCAATTACTATGTGAATTTTACATAACTCTAAAGAAAACACGAGCTGGTATTTTTTTTATGTTTGTAGAGGCTATTGTAGATCAATAGCATGGAGATGGACAGTTCTTTAGTTGAGGGAGATGGGCAGCACTGACCGAGACTGTAGGTTTACAAATGTTGGGTGCTTCCCCATTCCTCACAGTCCACACGCAGACCAGTGAAGGAAGACCTGATAGTGTAGAGTGACATGAAAGACTCCCTGAGGCAAGGCAGATCAACAGCCCTCATGAGGGAAGATCTCCTGTGATTACCTCTTCCCTCCACCCTCAGAAGATGGTAGTACAGATTTGGCTCTGTTGTATGCTTCAGTTTTGCCTCCCAAATAAACTTTTCTGGCAGATATTGTAAGAAGCAGCTGTTTAGGACAAGTTCACTTGGGCAGCCCCATTAAATAGACTCCACCAAAAATCACAGGTCTCTTTTTTGAAGAGTTTGACCATCCCATTGGGTTCTTGTGGTCCTTAGGAAGGAACCACTCTGCACAGCATGCCCATCTCTCCCTAAAAGGAGATGGTGAGTTTCAGCCAATACATTAACTAGGGCTTAATTTAACCAGAAGTAACTCAAACGTTGCATGTTTTAGCCTGAAGTAGCAGAGCAGTGATGTGTAACCAGTGGCCTCCTGACTTCTAGGGCAGCAATCCCACCAGGAATTCCTGTTGGTGGCTCTTCCATGCGCTGCTGCACACCAGGAATTAATTGGTGTAGCAATGCTGCAAGAGGCTCTGCAAGACAAAGATTAATCTTTGGAGAAAAGAATCAGTAATTACAATTGTTTAAAATGTTCATACCACAACTTTATTAAAAATGATTATTCAGTGTTGTACCAGTGACATTTCCTGAGGATATATAAGAGCATTTAAAAAGCAAAAGGTTTAAGTACTTTAAATTGCTTGACACATTTTTCCATGCACCTCCAATACCGCTCAACTATTGCTTGCAAAAAACTAAGAGGTGGGTGTGGCTGAAGGCAACTGACCTTGAGTGAGGCCTTGACAGTCACATCAAATAGTCTCTCTAATACTGTAATGTTAAAGTTACCAAAAAAAATAAGCATATTTTGGGCCATATCTTGGAAGTTATGAGATTCCCATTTTTCAAATCTCACTTTGTCCATTCAGTGGCTCCTTGTGTGCCCATGGACTTTAAATTGCTGGTATTCGGCTTTACTAAGAGGACATGCTGAAGTAATTCTCAGGTTTCTTGGACTTGTGTCCTCTCAAAATGGCCTGCAAGGTGCCCTTTTGATATTTGTGTCTTCCTAGAACATCAAGCTTCAGTCCCCACCACTTAATGAACCTGATGTGGAAAAAGGCATATTGATTACAACTAGAATCTAGTCTTTTCAGTAGTATTTTTTAACTCATTTCCCAAAATGTAAGATCAACTGTGCTCTTAGTTTTTTAAATTGGAACTGATACTGATGCATTTTACTCAATATATACACGTTCCATTCAGTTTAGAAGAATAAGTGGTTAATAATGTAAAAGTGTTTTAAATGGTTGGTTGCATATTTTCTATTTAATCTGGGAGATTTAACTGATTTTTTTCCAGTACACATCTTTGGCATAGTGCGAGAAGTCCCACAGCTCTGTGGCTTCCGTTGTTTTAAATTTCTGGGGTTTTTTTTATAATGTTGAGTGTGGCAGCATGCTTTAGCTAGCATGTGACTAAACAAGGCTTAAATTAAGTCACAGCCTGGCTTTTCATGTTTACATTTTTTGTCACTGTGTATTATTTTGCCAACACATATCTTTTGCATTTCTTCTATGAAGTTGTTAACAGATGCCTGAAAACTGTTTTCTGAAATGTTCTTCAAAGCCTTTTTCTTAGGATTCTACATAAATAAAAGAAGTCCAGTTTATCTCTGTGTTGAAGGATTGCGCTGATGCTGAAGGAACCTAATAAAAATAATTAGCAAATACCAAACTGACAGAAGTTCACCTCAATTCAGAAAGGCACGTCTAAGACCTGTGCCTCTCTTGAGATGAGATAGGGATTGTAATACCCACATGGGTTTCTGCAAAGGGTGGAAGAGGACTCACAGTGGACTTCAGAGAGGTGACTGGAGGGAAGTGTTCTCAGTGGGTGCTTCCCATTCTCAGTTCACTGCACAGGAGTGATGCTGCTGTTAGCTCAGTGCAGGCCACTCTCAAGGCAGCATCAGTATCTGCATGTGCTTAGGTGCTGAAAAATTAGGAGGCTGTTGTTTTGCCTGTTTAATCCCACAATCACTTTTTAATACCAGACAAATATTAAGGTAAAAGGAAACTTTATAGTAATTTTTTTTTTTTTTTTAAATAAAATAGTTACAGTTTAACTACTGTTTGGCTATTGTGAGTCTAGAAAAAGGACAGGAAAAAAAAGCAAAACAGTGCAGAAAAAATGCAAAAGCAAGGCAAAAAGGCTGTGAAATTTTGTTTCCAGTAGGTTTCCTGTTTTCACAGAATCACAGAATGTCTCTGGCTGGAAGACACTCGAAGATCATCCAGTCCAGCCCTAGACCTAACAGCACACCACTAGACCATGTCCCTAAGCACCAGGTCCACATGCTGTTTAAATACATCCAGAGATGGTGACTCCACCACTGCCCTGGGCAATCTATTCCAGTGCCTGACAACCCTTTCAGTGAAGAAATGCTTCCTAATATCTAACCTAAACGTTCCCTGGCACAGCGTGAATCCATTCCCTCTGGTCCTATCACACATCACCAGGGAGAAGAGGCTGTTCCCCTCATCACTCCAACTTCCTTTCAGGTAGTTGCAGAGAGCAATGAGGTCTCCCCTCAGCCTCCTCCTCTCCAGACTAAACAACCCCAGCTCCCTCAGCCACTCCTCACAGGACTTGTGCTCTAGGCCCTTCACAAGCCTCGTTGCCCTTTTCTGGACACGCTCCAGCACTTCTGTGTCCTTCTTATAACCAGGAGCCCAGAACTGAAATCCTGTGAATGCTTCCCTGGAAGTCTGTATTTTCCAATAGCTGAAACAGGTTTCAAAGTCCACATTGTCATTGTGGGAGATGGAGGTGCGTGCTTGAACAGCACCATGGTCTAGCACCAAATATGCCTCCCTCAGTTTTCCTCCCAAGAGTTCAGATACAGCTTCACATCTCTTCCTAGCTGCCTTCAACTCACACATACCATTTCTAACATCTCTAAATATGATTAATGGCAGACATGTGGTTGCCAAGCTTTAGAAATGTTGATGTTTCTCAGCATGACTTCAGAGAGCATCTCTTGTCCCACTTTGTTGCACCTTCTTTTTTATCAGATTTTCTGCATATTAAGATCTTAATTTCTTGGGGAGAGTTCAGTCTAGGAGGGACTTTTGCAAAAATCTCAAAAGTACTTTGCATAAAATACATAAAATTATTCTAATTTCTGTAATAATTTTAAATTATTATGACACATCTCAGTGTCTAGATGGGACTTTATAAATGAAATTAATTGGGAAATTATCATAAATCTTACTTTTCTTCAGCATAGAACAGTTTTACTGGATGCAAAAGGAAACAGCTTTGTTTTTTTTTTCATGTCCACAGTCTATCATAGTTAATAATGCAATTTTTTTTTTTTCTCTATGATGCTTCATTAAAATTCTTCCTGATTTGCAAAATCCCCACGGGATTACCAAACTGTATTCTTAGAATTGGTTTCATCTTCTGAAGGTGTCTAAAATTTGTAAAAACTAGACAGATAAAATCATCAAGAGTCATCAAGACCTAAAAAAAATATGCTAGTAGGCAGATTTCTGCTTTTCTTCATGGCATTTGCATGAATATTTATGGAAATAGTGTTTCGTTAACCCAATCGGCGTAACTAGAAATAAGTTTTCAGTGATTCTTAATAAAGTGGTTGTTAAAACAGACTTATCCTCTAAATTCTTTTAGCCTTATTAAGATGAATTCATGTGTATTCTTCTTTTCATGTAACTATTCCTAAATCTGTTGTGGGTTTCTTTCTTGTTTGGAGGTGGTGGGGGCAGTAGGAAAAGAAGTATGGCCCTAACTCAGATATTCAGAAGCTGAATGTCTCCATCCTCTTTCTGACTCTTTCTTCAGATCTCTTCTTTTAGATAGACTGTTCAGTTCTTTCTCATGCCAAAAACTAATTAAATATCAGGCAGTGTTCAGAAAAAAATGTTTTTTTTCTGTGGAGTGCTCACTGATGTCTTCCTGTGGAAGCAAATAGCAGCAGAAACTTGCAATCTAGTTCAGAACTGCAAGGTTTGTGGGAAGTCAGTAGAATGACAGGCCAGCAGGGTTTTAACTGAGGTTATTAAAGCATTGCAGAACCAGAACCCTTGCTTTTCTTGTAAATACTGCACCCATCTAAACTGTAAAGATAAGGCAGACCTCACACATACACAAATATGTCTGCAGCAAGCACAGTTATTGTATTCATGGGCAGATAGGTATAAACTTGCATTTTGGCTTTTGTTAATAATGCTGACTTTACCCGAATAGTAATCATCAGTGTTTAACAGCAAGGGAAGTATTACTGCCTCATGTCAGTGACTCCCTCCCCTTACCTGTTTTAAAGAAACTAGAGTGCTTTATGGCTTGTTTTAGATACACAGAGATCTGAAGACAGCAACCCCAAGGGAGAATGAATACATACACAGGCACAGGAAAATTCTGCAGACATCACAAAGGAGAAAAAAATCCAAACAATAGACCTAGCAAACAGTTAAATCACAGGATCTTAGGTTGGATTTTGAGCATTGGGTGTGGTGCCCTATTTCACTGAAGAATGACTGAGGTTGGAAGGGACCTCTTAAGGTCTAGTCCAGTCCACCCCTGGTCAAGCAGGGTCAGCTAGAGCAGGTAGTATTTGGTTAGTCTTGATTATTGTCCACGTAATTTTGGGGTTACCAAATCTAGTCAGTAGCAATCCATTTAACCATCCATATTATCAGAGTCTGTGTTGAGCACTATCATGCTCAATAACCATACTGCTCAGAGCTTGTTTGCATTCATGTAACAAGTGTCCTTTGTTGCTTGACAAAAAAAGCAGTAAAAAAACCCAGGTATTACCTTGCATAGGAGAGCTAGCTTTAACTCTTTTTCAGAAGCTAGGTAAAAGCTGTAAGATCTCCCAGATGCAGAAGAGGAAAGATAGTTAAGTTGAAACTTTTTTTTGTGCGTGTGGAGAAAGGGAAATGGGAGGTCAAAAACTGAGAGGAGCTACATGCAGATGAAGTGCACTTGTTACCACCTCTCTCAAAAATACAGGAGACGGATGCTCCTTGTGGCAGCTGAGGTTATTTCAGGTACCTGAGGCATCCAAGACCCATAAATCAAGGATGCAGATGTTCCAGCGTTATTTAGTTTTTTTGAAAGAATGTATCACTTCAAATTTATCTTGTTTCTTTTCATCCTTGCCTGTGGCAGACAATGTAAAGCAGGAGAGGCATCCTAGCAGAGGTTCAGCGTCATGGTTAACCTGTGAATTGCACCATTCTGACCTTTCATCACCAGCAATTTGAACAACCCTGTCAATAAATGCAGCCTCTCCCATTGGGCTGCAAGTGCATTGTCTTAAGTTCACGAAGACAGCACATTACTGTGCTGCACTGATTTCTTTCACACAACTAATACTGCAAGCAGACTATTTTTTATCCAAGAAAGCACCAATTTAACAAAACATGAAGGCACTCCAGAATCAGAAATACTGAAAGTTCTCTCTTCAACCTGAAGACTGAAACCAGTCCCTAGTGATGGGACCCAGACGAGTAATGCAACAAATTCTTTAGCAATCTCTCTGGTACTCCCATAGAACAGGAAGGCTCCTTCTCCTGTTTGTCCTTGTCTGGAAAGCTTCGCTTTTCCTCCACTTTACCTGCACTTGCTATCAGTTAGAAAACAACCTTAATTTTCTCCAGAATCTGTCAAACTAATGGATGTCCTTCAAGTAAAAGCAACTTGCCATTGCACTTTTGTAGTACCTTCACTCCCCCAGTATGAAGCAGAATGAAAAGCAGAGGATCAGACAGAATGGTTTGCTCTGATTTTTGTGCTGATCCTCTGCTGAAGCAGCTGCATGGCCCACACTGCCTACAATAAATGGTTAAAAAATTTCCAGTAGCTTTTGAAATCAACATTTGAAATGATAAATGGACTTTCTCCTTGAACAGCTGTGGAACTGTCTGCTGATGATATTCTCCAGAACATCCTTTACCATGAGTGATGAGATTTTGGAATCTGCAGAAGATGGGTGGGCATTCTTGGCCTCCATTATTGCTACCTCAAACTGAGTATAACAGAGAAAGTAGATCTTTCGTAATGGATCTGGAGAGCTATGTCTTCCTGTTCAAGTTTATACTCCACTCTTGACCCTCTTCAGGACTGTTATCACAAATTACATTTAAACAGGGAGAGTATTTTTTTTTTCAGGTAGATAATACAGAAAATATTTTCACTGTCCTTCTTCCTGATTACAGGGGAAAAATAGAAGTCTTGTGTGGGATCACAGAGACTTCTCCAAGTAATACTTTAGCTTTTGACTGTTCTTCACTTCAGATCATTTAGCTTCCCTACATCATTCATCTTGCTTCACTTATAAAAATCTTCTGTGAATCTGTGCATAGAAAAGACAATAAGCTGCATTATGTAAAAGACAGCTGCTAACAGTTTTCAGTGTTTCTACTGACTATCTGAAAATAGCAAGACTAAATTACCTACACTATCTATTGTTTTTGAAGACAGACCCAACAGAAAGCCAGGTCCAGTTTAAAGACCTTCAAAGTGATAGTGTTAGAATACTTGTGCTGTTAAGAAGCCACACTCACTGGACGGCATAAAGGTTTGTTTAGTTTCAGCTTAAGCTGACTGAACAGGCTTCAGCAGAGTCCCAGCTGCTGAATTTTCTAGAGCATCCACATTGACACTAACATCAAGTTTAACAAATCATGTAGAGGAAACAACTGTGCAAGCTCTTCAGATTATCTCACAGTACCCCGCTGCTCTTGAGACCCATCTGTCCAGAAGTGTTAGGAGAAAAAAATGGTCTCTTATTCTGCAACAAACAATGATTCTTCATAGTGCCGCACACATCTGCCTTAAAGCCCCCTGTCCCTCCTGGTAGTTCAGAGCCAATCATCTGGCCTTGCTGGGGACTCAGAGACCATCCCAAACTGTAAATTCCCAGGACCAGAGTGTGAGGGTGTCTAAGATCTGCACTGAGTCCCTTGTACATAGTGCTAGAGCATGTATTCTGGGCTCCCACATGAAAAGTGTATGTCAGCACACAAGTTACTAAAAATGCCACAGCCTCTATAAGAAAATTATTTCTATGGTTAAAACAGTCAGTAGTAACTTATATTTGCATGATCAAATCAGTTGTGATAGCTGTTCCCACCACAAAAATAGTTATGCTTTTGTTTAAACAGAAGAGGAGCACAGAATGGAAAAATTGGCAGAAGAAAGACTGAAATCCTGAAGGGGTTTTAATTTTCACATACTCTTCAACTCATGGAGCCTAAATGAGCTTAACATTTTGGCCAGTTGCACAATTTGGAAATTTCAACAGTGAATGGTTTTTGGACAGAAAAAAAATGTTCTCACAAATATGAAAAGTGAACAGATGTTACTATTGGTGCTTCCAGCTCCTACTGACAGAAAACATCTGTGTTGAACTTCCTGAATTTTAGGATCTTGAGAACACTCCCACACACCACTGAAAGCCATTTGAAAAAAACTGGGCTGGCAGAGCAGCTCTCGGGTCTATGACTGAATGTTCTAACACAAGCAGGTGCTGGTTGTTGTCTTGTCTTGAGGAGCCCAGCTAGCCAAGCAGCTAACTTACAGCTAGCTACCCAACCCAGTGTGTTATGCAAGTCCTTAGCATTTCGTGTGAACTGTGATTTTTTAAAAGTTATAAAAAGCCGTTGATCTTAATAGTATGATCGTAATAAAATGAATGGAATGAATGTAAATTATGAAAAAAAACACCTCTAAACAATTTTTTGTGTAGATACTAGCAGATTAGGAGGACTGCATTGCATTGTATGGTGCCCTGGAAAATGTCTGGCTTTTTTAGTCCTGTCAAAACCCATGTTGAACAAACAGAATTTTCTTCTGTTTTGAAAACATACTCATTGTGCTAAAAATGTGTGAGGTATTCACCCTCCCTTAAAATGCTTAAATGTTTAATAGGTACCAATGACCAAAGTCGGCTCTTTTACATCAGTGTGATAAAGCAACTGTCACAGAGTAACTGGGAGTTCCTTGCTTCCTCCTTCTCCACACCAACCGTCTTGATATTTGTCTGGTTGTAAGAGCAAATTTGGCAAGTCTGTTTTCCTCTCTGGTGAATTTTTGGTTGGCCATCAAACTCACATTTTCCAATTAATTAAATAGTAATTAATGTTTTGCAAGGATAATCTATGTCATTTTAGCATTCTATAAAACATTGTCATCTCATGATCTCAATTTCAAGTTGACTCGAAATAACATCTCTAAGTTATTTTAGTTATCTTCTTCTTAAAGATAGTGCTTAGTTGGAAGTCAGAGGGACAATATTTACACCATAGAAGTAGTGTTTTCTGCCTTGATAATTTTCTAGGTTGGTACTCTCAGTTTAACCAACACAATGAGTAGCTCCATTAATTGCACTCTCACTGTAACCCAAAGCATGTCCATGTTGCAGTGTCAGGCAGCCCCAGCTCTGAAGTGTTCTGAGATCTGAAGAGTTCCCCATGATACCCTTACCTCCTCCCAGAGCCCCACACCAGAATTTTAACAGAGCCAAATGTAAGCAGAAATCTTGTTCCACCCTGAGTAAGGATGAGAGAAACCGAGCTAAGAAGCTGTATAGAAGTGCTGGTGTTTATGTGGCTCCTAGCAGGCTAATAGAAACATGTATCTCAGTGGCCAAAAAGGAAGCAAGGTAGGGGCCAGATGATATACTTGGAATAAATGGATGTGCTTTTGAGCACACTATATGATCATCTGATCCCTTTTTTATGCTGAAAAGTTTCTGACTTCCTAGAAAATCCTGCTGTTTTGCACCACCAGTAGCAAGGGTTCTGGCATACACTGCCTGCCAAGTTTAGTACATTTATTGCATTTATATTCAGCTCTTTTTCATGCAGCATAATTTTCATGCTCAAGTTTATTTGAGGCTTAATTCTAACTGCTAAATCCACAATGCCAGGACTTCATCTTTTGGGGAATTTCCTTTTTGCAGAGTTCAGAAAGCAGTGATGTGGAGGTGAATATTTGAGCTAGCGACCTAAGGTCTGTTAAAAAAATGAACACATTCAGGGTGCATTTGTTTGACCTAGTTTGAGTATCTTCATTAGGCTATATCATGCCATAAGATGTCACCCCAGATAGAAGCTTTGGATCACTACATTGCATGTAGGTGAATGTGTACATCTGTTCAATAAATGCAATCCTTAAAAAATTGTGGTGCCTTTCAAGTCACTGAAAGTCCTATCACATCATTCATTCGAGCATTCTCACTAGATAGATACATTTGCTAATACATGTCTTAATTCTGATCCCAAATTCCCCAGTTTGTCTTTGCAGCCATACTTCAGCAGAGACACTGCTTTGGACTTTCAGAGCTATCCCCTTACCGAGTCTGCAAACAAAAAAACCCTTCCCCACTGCTTCCTTCCCACATCTTCTCCTTCCTCTTCTCCATTCCTCTATGCAACAACTTTTGAAGACTTAACATGGAAATCCTCATGAAGTTTTGTCTAGACTTGCCCTTTCTGGTGTTTGTCTTAGAGATACCATTGCCACGGTCCCAGTATGTTTCTTTCTGCAGCAGCTCTATGAAGTACAAAAAGCATTTCTGACTAATGCTCCTATGTATTTTGTGACTTTTAACTGGTCCTTTTGAGTGCTTGCCCTACATTCCAGGGTGTATTTTCTTTGACGCATGTTTTATCTTCTTGGGTGACAATAGCAACTTTCTGGAAGATCACAAATTAGATCAAACCGTGGGAACACGAAACAGTACAAAATTATTACATTTACTGAGTACAGAAAAGGGCTGTGGCTTCTGGTAAAGAGAATGCTTTCATAGTTCTTTTTTGTGAAGACTGAATGTTTATTCCTTCCTTAATGAAAAAAACCAACCCAAAAAAGCCCCAAAAAGACAAACAACTTCTGCAAGTTGAATCACTGCTCTGGAATTAATGTTAATGTCACTTGGTCACTGCTGTCCTGAGAGAAAATGTGGCATGTCCAGACAATGTAGTTGAAAGAGCAGCAAATTGCTACCATGCCACTAGGCTGAACTAGGCTCGTTTTTTTAGTTATTTTTAACTTAAAGTGATTTTTTTTTACATTTTTTTTTGTTTATTTTTTAGTATAAATAAAAGAAGCTTTTTAACAAATGAGAAGGAAAGTTGTTTTAATTTTTTTCTGAGAAAATGAGCTGGAATGTGAAACTCAGCTAAATAACCTTCTCTGAAGTAGCAAAAGATAAATTAAAAATAGAAATAACCATTAGCTATTTCCTCTTTCTTAAAGCCTGCTGACTCTTTCAGTGCTACTCTGTGTTTGAGAATTGAATATCACACAGCTCAAGGCACATATAAAAGATTTGCTTCATTTCCTTGTCAATATACAAGATAGATCATAGAAGTCCATCCCTTCCTAATGCTGGTAGCTTTGTGGTGACAGAAGCTAATGCCAGCCCTACAGTAAAATACAGATTCTGAACATAAATTTGAGAAGATGCAGGCCTGTGACTTTAAATTAGCAGGCCACTGGAGAAATAAAATAAGTTTATCTTCTTCCTCTTAGAAGATCAAGTCCTTCTACTACATGAAATATAGGGTGAACAATATAATATGGGCACTTCAGGAAGCCATGTCACTTGGTTGTGTGATGGATTTAATCTCGTTTCATTCGCACTACCCCAGCTATCTCACTGCTAGATGTTTTGCATGAAAGCTTCAGCTATTGTTGCCTTAGACCTTGCACAACAATGTCTTGACCTTACCTGAACTCCTTAACAGATTTCCTGAAGGTTATGATATGCTCTGGAAAGGTGCACCTGTGGTTGGTGAGGCTGCATGCAACAGCAGTGCCTGGTGCCATCTAGTGAGGAGCTTCTGAATGCTCGCTGCAAACTAAGATTGATCATGTGTTTTTCAGAAAATAGTCATTATTACAGTCCTGAGAACACAGGAATAAAGTGACATGCTAATATGTTCAACAACCAAGCCTGCACAGACTTCAGCATTTTTTCTCCCAGATAACCTGTCTTTACAGAGGTAGCAATAGCTGTGTTTTGCTCCATGTAGTTGTATTTTCTATCATTCCACAGATTGTTTTGACCTGCTTTTCTCAGATGGAATTGCAAAAATGTTTGAATCTTGCAGAAACAAAACTCTGAGCTGCTGAGGTGAAGAAAACCATTCAAACTACATTTTCAATGTACAGCATAATGATGCATGGTGTAGAAATATACCAGTGTCTTCTGCATCATGGTAGATGTGCTCATCAGTGGCTAAAGTTGTACCCAGGGAAGCTTTGAAAGTGAGGTGTTCTAAATTGGCTTTATTCCTGTAACTACTGAGAAGTGTGGGTAAACAAAAATTTTCATCTTAGTATAGCTGACTGGAAAGGAAGACTATATGTGTATCTCTGCCATATAGAGATTATGCAAAAATAGCCAGTTCAGACCCATCGGGTCATAACTTCTTTTGGAATTGGTTCTGCAAATTAGTCAGAGAGTATTATGCAGCAGGCTTTCTGAGAGCTGTCTGTACTGGGGCCACCAGAAGCAGTTGCTGTCTCAAACTCAACCAGTAGAGCTGCGACACTAAGATGCTCCATGTGGTCTGCTTTTCTCTGTGCACCACGTGGAGCTGGAACCCCAAACCCTTCCCTTATATAGTTCCCTCTAATATGTTCAATCTATAAACTCCTACACTTATGCTCTAGGAGAAATGCCCATCCCAGTCTGAGTCAGTGTGCTGCAACGGGGTTCTTTAGGCAGTTCCTTGAAGCTGATGTTTTTGGGGGTGAGGGGAGCACTAAGGTCATACATTTTTCAGTTAGGCTCAACAGTTTCTCTGCTATGCCTACCTCCATGCATGGTGCTCTAAGAGAATTGCAAATTCCCTACATTTACAACCCTTTCTCCACATTTTGTCAGCATTACATTTCAAAGCTTTTCTTTTTCTTTCCTGTGTGCCTGCAGGGATGCCTTTTCCTGGGTTAACACTTTTAATCAGCTCATTTTCCTTATAACCAATTTTATTCCCTGGTGAGTTGCTCTATGTTCCACTTGCTGGTCTCACTATAGAAGGACTCCATCAAGGTCATTGCCGTAACATCCTTTTCCCATTTGTTCCTCCTGGGACCATTTCAGGCTGAGTCCTCTTAGGAAAAGTCCCAGCTCCCACTTGTCTGTCACAGTCAGATCACCCTTCCCGCAGGAAGTGAACTTGTCCTTTCACCAGTGACCTTTTTAAAATGTCAGGGAATTAACCTCGTTTCTTCTTGTCCACTATTAAATAAATTATGGGCTGGAAGGATTGTTTTCGCGTGGGGAACACTGAATCATCACATGCCATATACCAGAAGCAGTTGCAAAATGGGAGTCTGTAATGAAATGTGGAGAAGTGGGCTCAGTGACAGTGAAGCTCTGCAGTAGCTCTTCTGTCTCCTCTTTATTGCAAATAAATAGTTTTCTCCTTTCTTCGTGTCTCCATGCTGGTAGGTGGGTTTCTTAGCAGTTCATGACAATGTACTTGTATTTAAAAACCTTTTGTAGCAGATATTGTCATTTATTGTATCTTTATTTGTGTAGCACCTCAAACAATTGGTCACTTTCAAAATTAGTGCACCCTCCTCTGCCAGTTTTGTTTCCACACTGTAAATTTAGCAGTAAATTAGAAAGAAGAAAGTATTGCAACATGACATCTCTTTCACTTGACTGATCCTGAAAGAACTGGAAATTAAGGTTCAAGCTGCAAAACATGAACATTCAACACAGATTTAAAAGTCTGATCAGGATCTTCTGAAGTCCACGGGGACTTAATTTCAAAATGCAGCTATTAAATTCAGTTACAACCTGAACAGCATTTTCTTTCATGCACGTCACTGGACAAGTGACAATGTATATGCAACATTGCAAATATTTTCTGGGAAGATTTCCTTCAGGCTTCCTAAATTTCTGACCTTTGCTCCTCTCTGTAAATAGCTTTAGCACATGGCTGGGTCAGCCACACAAATTGTGCGAGACCTCTTCCAGTCAGCTGAAGTCACATGAAGAGCAAGACAGGGACAGCCTATTTAGCAGTGTATCCTGACATTGGGAGCTTTCCAAGTCATCGAAAAAGTCGTGAAAGTTTTGTATAAGAACAAAGAAAAAATGTCTTTTCAGTCTTCAAGATACTCCATCAGCCCACTTTTTCCTTTTCATATGCTTCCTCCAACATTCTGGCCATAGCATGTCATGCACCCTTAGATAAGCTTCTCAACACTGGCCTGAAAATCCAGTGGTGCATGCTATGGGGAAATCATGCCATGTTCTGCGTTCAGGAAGAGTTCCAGTTTAACCCAGAAAAATGGAAAGCCTCTGCCAGAGAGTACCATAGGCCAGAGCACATTTCTGCAGTGCTTTATAGTTTAAGAAAAAGGAACACCAGAAGAAGTACTTTGGGAGTTGTCTAAAATATGACAGGGCTAGCATGTTTCCTTAGGCTTGCTTTTTTTGTTTGTTTGGGTGGGGGATGACTGGGGCTTTTTGTTTGTTGGTTTGGTTTTTACCTGGAAATTTAATCCAGACTGTGGAGAACAGCCCACACAGACACATTTTCACGGCTTTGGAGAATTTTGTAGGATTTCTGACCCTCCAGGAGCACAAGCAGAGCAGTACTGTTCCTGGTGTATTTCACACAGGGGAATTCAGGACTCTAATAATTGAGTCATGCTTTCTTTGACTAAACCTTTCAAATTGATTGTCTTTGCTTAAATCTCCTCGATGACCTTTGCAGAAGAGAGAATGTCCTTAGGTCATTTGCTAATGAAAAAGGGACATACTTGTTCAACAAAAGATGTAACATAAAGAAAGCAGAGTAAAAGCTGGCAAGTCTGAGTTAATGAAGGTTAACAAAGTTATTTCAGTTAACAAGCCAGGGTACTAGTTGGCTGAAGAATTACACAAACATTGTCATGATATTAAGTACTTACCCAGCTCTGATTCTAGCCTCATGCTAAACTGGTCCCAGAAGGATCATTATTTTGTCTTCTTTGCAAATGATATTAAATAACCCCTTCAGCAATCGACTGAACAGATAATTGCCAGGAAACCATGGGAAGGGGCACTGGCGTTGCCCAGATCTCTTCCTTGTATTCCATTCCTTGTTTACTTTTTGCTCCACACCAGTTAGGAAGATGGACTGAAAGTGGGAGAGTGATGTTTGATGTCGAAATTAGAGAGTTAAGCATGTTAAATGTAATGTCAGCATTGAAGTATTGCAGATCTGCACAGCTCCTGAAGAAAGTCAGGAACAGATTTGACAATTCTGTATAGTCAACATTTTATCAGAATTGACAATAAAATGTTTTACACACATTCTGCCTGCATCTTGCTGCCCTCAAAATGGGGATAGATGGACACGACAGAGGTGGTTTGCATATCTCAGGTGGATGAGCAGCTTTTGTAATTTATTTGACTTCTTTTGGCTTTCAGATACTTCAGAAATGAAGCTGCATTTTCAATGTACAGGACCCATGCTTTCCTTTCTTGTGGAAGTGACTGAAACATTTGTTTTCAGAACCTCTCAAAATTAAATTGAAACTGGACCCAACTCAAGCCTCTTCAATTGAATTTTATTCATCTTTCTGTGTCCTTCGCAAGTGTATAATAAACATTTTCATGATTTTTTTTTTTTAAAGGTTCCTGTCTAGATTTGGGGGTACATACCTAGTAATGCACATGAGCAGGCTTGATTTAGAAGTAGGGATGGTGTATAAATTTGGGCTTCGTTGTAAGCAGAAGAGATTCTCTTTCACACTGGGAGCTCAAACACTTAAATCCATCGTGTCCTTTGGCGATGTTCCTAAACCATCAGTTTTGTCAAATGAATCATGCCAGTATAGCAAACAATCCATCCTGTAGGAGATCCATCATAGTGGCTTGTCTCAAGGAACTCCATGTAATTAATTCTTCCTGTTGTCTCGTTCCTAGTTTTCTTGCAAGAAAAAAAATAATTGCATTGAGTTTTGTACTTTGTTTTACTATGTCATCTTCTCAATGTGGACTCATTTGATATAATACAATAAGATTCAAAATATAAAACCTACTCCAACTGTTGTGGCAACCATTTTCCACAAAAGCAGTGTGAAAGATTGATTTGTTTTTAAAACTAGAAGTAAGCTTTGTTTCAGTCATGTCTGTTTTCAGGCTTGCGATATCAAGGCATAGCAGCATAGATAAGGCAGGCATAGATAAGTGTTAACTACAGATAGATGCTTGACAATTAAGTTTTTAAAGTGTGTTAGAAATGTTCCTGTCCTTTAGTATAAGAATAAAATAAATTTTGCCTAATATCAGTAAGGCATTGTTCAGTATCTTTACTACAACTCGTGAATACAAATAAGTCAGGGTATCTTCAGGTTCATTTCTTCAAGTCTTTCTTCACTCCTTCCACCTCAGTGGCATTCAATGAACTTGAACTTTTATCATTCTTGGACAAGGATTGCATTCATCTCCTAACCTTATTTCCAGGCATGGGCGAGACTGTAAGTATTGTAAAATAAAACAAGGTGCTATTTTTAATCAGCTTTTTTATATAGATGTATATCTGTTTGTTCATGTTTTGCTGTAATTCTTGTTTTGTGAGATATTGATGCTGTTGCAGACTGGTCTGTGAAAAAACTAATTGCCTTTTAAAAATACTTTAATTAGAATTGGATTAATTAGAAAGTCTTAGTAAATGGTGCTTTGCACCATTGAAGCCTGTTTCTCCAGAAAAGATTGCAGCGATTTACTACTAGTGTCATTAGTGCACTGAGCACTGTAGAGCATGCAAAACACATGTGCCTTCAATGACACCATGTCTGGAATGGCTTTCAAACACTTTGGTTCACAGATCTCAGACATACTGTCACAACCCATTGCTTAAACCACCATTGTGTCATTTCAGAATGATTTTTTCCCTTGTTGAGCCTTGTGATGTTGGCAGTCAACAGGGGATTATTTTTAAACAATGTTTGAAGTGGCCTGAAGAGTTGAACCAGTGCTGGAAGGGAGAATGACAAGGGAGCCCTGCATGCAAGTCTTCAACCTGTGTGGGTGCATGCATGTCTATTCATTTTCAGGCTCCACTGATAAGAAGAAATTTCATCCCCACAGACACAGAAATTCCTGCCATTAAATATCAGACTGTATTTGTAAGAAATACGACCATTACGCATATTTTACTTCCTTGGAGCATAATTGCTTGTGTTGTAGGTCACTGAGAATCACTCTTTGAGAAGCCTTATTCCAAAAAGTCCACTTTTTTTATGAAATAGCAGTGAATATTCAGGTAGTGAATTCAAGTGTTGATTTCCACTTACTGATTTTATCATGCATAATGCAGTCGCTGCTGCAGGAGTTTCTCTGCATGGTGTTTCCAGATGATGTTCATCAAAAGATTCTTTACAAGAGATTGACTCCATTGCAGCAGTGATAACTTATACAACTTCATATATCACACCTGTTTCTAAATAAATGCTTTTTTTCTTCTTTTTTCTTTTTTTTTAATCAGGGCCAGCCAGGACTCCTGGGATCACAGGGATTCACTGGACCACCAGGATTGATGGGGATCCCAGGACTGCAAGGTCCCAAAGGTCACAAAGGTGAAAGAGGACAACCAGGAATAAGTGGACCCAAAGGAGAAGTGGTAACTTTTGAAAATCTGTTGTTTTAGCTAATGAGCAAAATATTGGGCAGAACATTGTTTTAATTGTACTGTTTCACTCCAGGGGCAAAGAGGAGTCAC
Source organism: Chaetura pelagica (assembly GCF_000747805.2). Lineage (NCBI taxonomy): Eukaryota > Metazoa > Chordata > Aves > Apodiformes > Apodidae > Chaetura > Chaetura pelagica. The sequence goes on along the minus strand of NW_009953295.1, from coordinate 5,828,880 downwards.
TGGATTCCCTGGGGCAGATGGCATTCCTGTAAGTAGCCAGTTACCTCATCTTTAAGAAATCACCAACTGCAAATACTGCAAGCTAGTTTCAAGCCTTTGTACTTTAATTAAAATCTATGGGCTAAATTCTGCATCAGCCACGTACACACTTTTAAGCTAAGGGCATTTGTTGAAGTGAGTGGAACTGAAGACGCACAAGAGAGCAGAACCTGTGCTGATAATTAAAGTCCATTTTCTTTGTCCTCTGGAGAAATCCCCTTGTAAAAGGGAACAAGAAAGGACAGAAATTTCCTGTGTCTCTAGAGGTTACTCAGCTAAGTATGTTCTTTTGTAGGAAAGAGCTCTGAGATAAGTAGTTCACATCCCTTAAGCTTGTGAACGAAGGACACCAGTGGGTCATTCCTTAATTATTTCAGAGGTGCAAAGCATGAAGAAAAACCAATGATTTTTAAGAATACATTGTTATTTGTTTTATAGCCCATATGACATGCTTCAGGTAGTCTTAAAAAACTTACTGAACACTAAGCAGTGTCAAACTTTGAGCAAATTGACCAGATCCATGAAACTGAAACACTCAAAGAGGAAAACTGGGTAAAGTTCACAGCACAGCATTTTCCCAGCTTACAGTCCTTTACATCTTGTGTCATAAAATAACAAAGAAATCTGAGTCACTGGAATCCCTGGACAGAGTTCCCAGGCTTGGGTTTCCTTTGTAGTGCTCCCTGACACCAGGGCCCCACTCTGCAGCCCACGCATCCACATCCACTCTGCTTTCACCCTTCTTTGTTTCCAGAAGAGCTCCCTATCGAGTTTCAGGGCTTTCTCTCTCACACTCTTCCTCCTCTCTCTCTTTTTCACTCTTAAAGGAAAAGCAGAAGAACCTCTTTCCTATTCCTATTAACACTCCTGCAGCCAAGAATCTTGTTCATCTCACTACATCATACCGAGTTGTTTCCAAGCACTCTGGTGTCCTGGAAAGGAGAGTGAATCCCTCCCCTGTGAAACTCTGTGTTGCTGTAGCTGGACCTCTTCTCTTACCTGAGCAAGTTTTCATTTTTAGCCCTGCCTTCCCGACCTCTGCACATTGCATTGAGAGGGATAAATACCTTCAGACAGTGCTTGAACCTGCATGCTCCTTGTGTCCTATCCACAAGGTCCCTTGCCCTTCCCACTCACTTGCGTTCTCCAAACAGTTTCCTTGGGCCTAGGCTTAACACTGACCATCAGAAGGCAAGTAGATAGATGCATGTACAAACTGTAATGGCACAGTTCTAGGATGTGGGGCTGGAGGCCAAGAGAGCGTAGTGGCAAGCCTGAATCTCTTCTGGAGTGAGGAATGCCAGTACCTGATGGAGTTAGGTAAGGACATGGACAAATTTCTTTTTCTTCTAAGCAAGGGAGCGGAAGCAAAGAGAAAACTCTTGCTCTATAGAGAGAGATGAGAAATGGTATGTTATGTTGTTTCTGGGTTTTCTGGCTGAGTCCACTGGAAGAAAGAGCTGTTCATGGGCAGGTTTTCTTCTCAGCAGCCTCATTTCAAAGCAGAAACAACAGCAATTAAGGTGAATGTAGGTACAGCAATGGAAATCCAGTTCAAGACAGAAGTAACTTTTCAGAGGCTTCATGTGCATGTTCTGCAGTTTCCCTGGCTCCCTTGCTTTGAACCGTGCTGTTTTCTTCCGTACTTAGAAGTCTCATCACAACACTCAACCTAGCTCAAAAATAATCGCTGACTTTTTTCCCAGCATGAAATCTGTTCAAACCCAGGGAGCCTTTCTTCCCTCTCTTCCAGTTTGAAGCACTGAAATGCTTAACAATCCCAGTTCCTGGTGGCTCCCTGTGCAGCAGCCTCATCTGGCTTAGTTCTCTGCCTAACAGAGCCTGCATTGAACATAGCTTTCTTACCCTTGCTGAAAGGTCCTTGACTACTCATTTTTTCATGCTGTCTGGGGCATCTGGTTCAAGCTGCAGCTATATTAAAAAAAGACACTGTCTGTTTCTGTCTTTGAAAATCATAGTTTCCCATGGATCCAAGCCTTGGGCTTAATGTGAGAATGTCTAAATACTGTGCGACTACAGGAAGAGGAAAACTAGAAACAGATGGATAGATAAACACTATTATTTTTTCCTCAACAGGGTCATCCAGGGCAGCCAGGATCAAGGGGGAAACCAGGTCATGATGGCTGTAATGGGACAGTAGGTGACCCTGGTGACTCAGGAACTCCTGGATTCTCTGGTTTCCCTGGCACCATTGTAAGTTGCTGGCAGTAAGTGAGTACCTAAAGCTAAGATCCTGGCTGAAGTGAGTTTCATTCATGTGTTTGTTGGAAGTGAATGGGACATCTCTTCACAGAGCTCCCTTTGGGCCCAGCAGAGCATCCATGCAGACTTACTGTGGACACTCTGCACTGTGCTTAGCTATTAAATTGCAGCCAGGGCTCTGCCCACAGCTGTATCTGTCATGCAGGTCGTGTGGGGAGATGGCTTCAAGAAAACCTGTACAGCTTTATCGAACAGCAGTAAAAGAATATTAAACAATTCCCGATTAAAATAACCTTTTTCTTCCCTGCCACATGGCCAAAGTATTGGCTTTCCATGGCATGATATGTAAGATCATGCTGAGGTGAGCAGTGGGGCTCCTTGCATGTACCAGGACATGTGTCAGCCCTGGGGAGCTGCAGCTGCTGTTTTAGGAAGTGCTACCGCGTAACACTACTCCCAGGCAATGGGAATTTCTTCCCCCTGGAATCAGAAATTCATTCTTCTATGTACTGTGTGAGTTTACACTTTGTTTTTAAACCATGAATTTCCAGAACTAGGCAGAGTCTCTGCCTCTAAACAGCGGTGTGGAAATTCCAACAAATATTTTTCATTACTCTTAGCCATTTATGTGTTAATATATTATATGAAAACTTAATTCTGATTATGTTTTTGGTCACCTCCAGGGAGTGCAAGGGCCAAAGGGCCAGAAGGGGGAGCCCTACATACTGCCACCGGACATCGCAAGCCGATACCGGGTACGTCTGTAACTCCTGGGAGTTATTAACCATCAGTACAGTGTTTCAAGCAGATGATGGAGAGTTAATTTTTCTTACACTCTGATGGATGCATCCCAAGAGGCCCACTTCGATTCTGTGTAGGTTTTGTGAGGCAGTTTCTGCTTTCTCTGGTTACAGCCAAGGCTATCTGATATCCAGGGAAAAACAAACAAACAAACAAAAAAACCCCTCCACTCAGTTATTTGCAAGGAATTCCAGCCTACGGGTAGATTGCAGAGACACTGAGGATGTTGTAGTTCAAATATTACCCTCTTTATGCAATGACCATCTTGTGTCATTCATGGCAAAATAATTTCTTTGCCACAGTTTTGTCCATTGAATGATTCTATTTAATATTAACATCTTTTCTGTGTGGTCTTCATGCAGGAGTTGGGTTGACTTGGGATAAAATATGTTTCCATATATTATTTAGTTATTTAGAGAAGCCTGGCTATTCCTATGCGTGCTTTTACTGTATCTAGTCCATAAAACTTCCTTTTGTGATCACTTGTAGATTTTCTCATATGGTCTTGTATAATTTGAGGTATCAGATAAAAATAAGGGGTTACATATGCTCTTAGAGTATAAATTGCGAGAAATGTATGTAAAAAGCTACATCTGAGCTGTACTCATCACGGAAGGGATCTCTTGGCATCCTTCATGTATATTTTGTGCCAACAATGAGTGCCAAAATTGGATTTCTGTTGGCATATTTTTAAGTTGCCTGTATTTTTTAATGGAATCTTACTTGAATAAACTCTTTAAATGTGCACTTGCTAGTCATTAGGAATGATTAAGCAATGTTTAAGAATTGCTGTAGTAGTTAGCCAAGGGTGAATACTGACACCTGTATTCATTTCAGAAAGTACTTGGTTCCACATAATACTCTTGTTAACTAAACTCAAATTCACTAGGATGCTATTCAAAATGATTAAAGGTGTCTGGACTGAATACCACATTATTTATGCGTATTGGGATGTCTTTGCACTAGAACATTTTTTGATCCAATTTCCAAAAACATTTCAACATGTACTGCAGTTAAAATATGTGGTCACTGAAAACAGTATGTTCCAAATGCTTTTAGTGACTCAGAAGAGAATCAAAACGATTCGGTAATTCCCATGCAACTCATGAAAAATGAGTTTGTACATTTCAGCTAAGGTTATAACCCTAATTAAGCCATTGGTTAGATAGGATTTTTCAAAAAAGAATTGAACATGATCTGTTTTCCGATTCAGCCTTGTAATTTGGACCTTCAACTTCCCTAGCCAGCTTAATACCCTCCTACTGTATTGCTTGCAACTGTAGTACATATGGGAACTACAAAACCCATGTGGCCCACATTTGGTTATCTCAACACCTGTATTGAGAGCATCTGTATGTAATGGATTGTGTAGCATTCTATGCTATGGCTAGTTTTTTGGAATGAGAGAAAAATTGATGAGTGAGTAAAAGATTTTATTCAATTTTGTATGTATTATTTATTGCATTCTTTACTTTGTTTTATTAGGGGGAACCTGGGGATCCAGGGTTCAGTGGTTTTCAGGTAAGTAGTATTACAACAAATGTGATGTAGTGTCCATAATAACTGATATCAGAAAAACATTAATTGATGGTTGGATTATTTTTTTTTAATTTAAAGGGACCTCCAGGTACCCTGGGTATTCAAGGACCCATTGGCCCAAGAGGGGAGCGAGGAAGACCAGTAAGTACATTTAAAATAGGTTCTGTAGAAAATAAACCTAACAGAATAATTACCTCAGCAAGTTCCATGGTGTTTGATTGTAACCTAGCAAATGAATAGAAGAAAGATTATTCAGTGCTGTCCAGTTTGCATACCCCTACACTGAGTTATGAAAGATATCAGGACCACAATATGTTATTTTTTCTGCTCCTAAAGGATATCATAGAATCAAAGAATGGTCTGGATTGGAAGAGGCCTTAAAGATCATCTAGATCCAACCCCTCTGCATGGGCAAGGACACCTCCCACTACACCAGGTCACTCAAAGCCCCATCCAGGCTGGCCTTGAGCACTTTCAGGGAAGGGGCAGACATAGCATCCCTGGGCAGCCTGTTCCAGTCTCACCACTCTCACAGTCAAGAATTTCTTCCTGATGTATAACCTTTATCTCCCCTTTTCCAGTTTAAAACCATTACCCCTTGTCCTATAACTTTTTGCCCTGATAAAGTCCCTCCCTAGCTTTCCTGTGGGCCCCTCCAGGTACTGGAAGGCTGCTATAAGTTCTCCCTGGCACCTTCTCTTCTCCAGGCTGAACAACCCCAAGTCTCTCAGCCTATCTCCATAGGTGAGGTGCTGCAGCCCTCTGATCATTCTTGTGGCCCTCTGGACTTGCTCTAACAGCTCCATGTCCTTGTGTTGAGGACCCCAGAGCTGGACACAGTTCTCCAGGTGGGGTCTCATGAGAACAGAGCAGAGGGGAAGACTCACCTCTCTCGACCTGCTGACCATACCTCTCCTGATGCAGCCCAGGTTACAGTTGGCTTTCTGGGCTGTGAGCGCACATTGCCAATGCATGTTGAGTTTTTCATATGTATATTAGCTCTTCATGCTTCCTACAGGAGATTGGATAGATAATACTCTTTGTTAGTATTTAGAACACAATTTTATTTTTAAAGTATTTGTCAGTATTTTTTTCCAAAATCAACATTTACAGCATTGACATGACAACTGTTACAGGATAATTATTTGGGAAAGTTGTGTTCTCGCCATACAACATTTTCTACATATTTTATTGTCGTGGTTAATAGTTTTATGGGTGAGAAGCAGATGTTCAAATCCGATGTATTTCATTTTCTTCAGGCTTGCTTTATTTCCTGTAAGACAACTTTATAGCATTTGCTTTTTTATTTGTTGTTGTGTTTTTTTGAAATTCACTTCAGATCTGCTCTACATCACTGATTTGAAGGGGGAAAAAAAAATCAGGCCTTCTTACACACAGCCTCCACAGCTGTTTTCAGGGACACCTCCCTCCAAAGAAAAAAAAATAATAATCTGGGACTAAATCCACAGCATTCTAAGCTTTTCCAAAGTTAATTTTCTGCAGGGGTCTGTTTTATCATCTGACATAAGCTACACTTTGTCTTTCAATCCTAGTCCTCCTAAAGGCAAATTTCCTCAGTCGCTTCATTACTCTTTGTCTAGAGTGAACCCACAAAGTTCATGAGCTTCACACAGGAGCCCAGCCCAGAATGCTTCATGTTCCTGGTGCTCTGTCTTGGATGTTAGGAGTGCTATGAACCATACAATTTCTGAGCACGGTGACCACATCCCTCTGGTTGTCATCTTGGCAACATCTCTTCCTAGCACTCTTCCAGAGTGAATGGATCCCCACCATTTCCAGCTCTTAACAAAGTATGTCCAACTATATTTTCTATCTCTAAAGTTGTGACTCACCATTGGGAGGGACCTGAGAGCATTTCCCATTTCTAAGTTTGCATTGTCCCTCTTCTTTTAGTCCAAAATCCTGCACAAAGGCAAGCATGGCTCCCTAAATCCCTGCAAGGCCTCCAGGCAGCATGAAGCACAATGTGTCTGCCCAGTCGATCAGGCAGCAGCTCACAAACTACTTGACCAGCCAAAACTGATTCAAAAGTAATTTTTTCAGAACCAGTCTATTGTTCCTGCACACAAAAGTACATAGCAAGGCAGAGATGCCAACCAAGTTCAGGTCTTACCTGAATGTAACTATCTTTTCCTTGCAGGTAGGGCTTGATCTTGCCTAACCTACCTTTGCGGTTCAGTAGATGGATGATTCCATCTGCAGCTCTCTCCCTTTTCTATGCCTCTTGTTCACCATCTTCTTCTCTGAATAGCTCATGCTTCTTATTCACCCCACCTTTCCTGCATTTGACAGAGCTTTTCATGAGTAGAGCCCATTTGAGCTTGATAACTACCATAGCTGACTGAAGAAAGGCAGGTTGTGTCTCCAATGAATGGCTTTCCTGCTATTCTTCTTATAGGACTTCAGCAGCTTTTTTTCCTGTTACAGTTCCATTTCCCACCATCTTCCTTTGATTTCATTCTGTCCAATACCAAGTAGGTTATGGTAGTTCATATGGTAGTTCAGCTCCCCTTACAGTCAGATGCAGTACCAAGACACCAGTCCAATGAAGCACCTAAAGATGTGCTAAACTCCAGGTATGTTACTAAGTCAGAATCCTAAAGCAAAGTTCTTATTACTTGAAATAAAAATGGGATTTCATTTGTTCTAAACTGGGAGACTGTTACTCTGTTGGGAAGGGTTACAATGTGACTTAGGTGGTTATTTTTCAGAACAGTAGACACAGCTAATACAGTGAGGATAACATATTGAATGCTGAGGAATACACTGGCTTCTAAATATATTCTTATATTTCAGACATAAAGTAACTGACCTCTGCATGCACTGGTCAGAAAGCAACAAGTAACTTGCTCTCCCTTATTGTGTTTCCCCAGGGACCACCAGGGCCCCGAGGACCACAAGGACCACAAGTAAGTCTTTGTGTCAGAGTCATTTATGTTGATCTTGTGTCACTGAGGTTTATCCAAGACCCACTTGAAGGCAGTAAAATAGAGAACCACAGGCTGCACCAAAGACTGTGTAGCACAAGACCTTCTGTGTTGGCTGCATACCACAAGAAGTTAATCTTACACTGGGATCCCCTACCCTGAAAAGATTAAACCAGCTCTAGAGCCAGATTTAATTTGCCATAGTCACACTATCTTCCCATGAACAGAGAATCCTTGCAATCTTTGCAATATCCAATTATAGCTCAGAGGGAAAAATATATGAGTTCATTGTTCCAGCCCACTTAGGTATTTTTATTTAATATTCTGTGCTATTAAAAAACTTGCAAGAGAAATGCTTGATCTTTTCATGACATTACTCAGTGAATGACTCAAAGTCTGTTGTAAGAAGCACTGGTAGCACAAGATTTTAATTTGAGTTGTCTTTCTAAATGTTTAGGTCTATTAACATACTTTTTAAAATGCTTTGAGGTAAAGCTGCCATGTTACTTGATTGCAGTTCTTCAGTGGTGTCCTACAGACTTGAAAGCCTGAAAAGGCCTTTAAGCATGTTTAAATTGCAATTTTACATTAGAAAACTGAGTCGTACACTTACTAAGTCTTGACCTATTGTTTTTACAGGGCAACAGGGGCCTTGGATTCTATGGAGAAAAAGGTGAACAGGTAAAAGAAAACTAATGAATTAATATAATTACGAAAAGGACAGGCTGATGTTATTTGCTATGTATAAAGAAACCTATTTAAAATAGTGTCTGGATTTCCAATTGTTTTATGTAATTCTAAGACGAAAACAAGTGAGTGTAACTTTTAAAGTAATGATAACCTCCATAAGGAATGTATAGCTGAACTAACTTCTATATGTCTAGGTCTATCTGTGCCCTCATTTACACCAACACAGAAGTAACACTTCTGAAATTTTACAGCCATATGAAGTGATAATCATTGCCATCATACTGGAAACACACAGGGCAAGAGCAAGTATTGCTGTGTGTTAATCCCAGCATTAAAAAAAAATGTATCTTGCTATCAATTTATTCAGAAGTATAGAACCATATTCCTAGCTGGGGCAAATCTGTATTGCTCCTTTTGTTGCAGTTCCTCAGACCCTCTGCTGAGCCACAGCTTAATGAGGTATTATAACTGTTGATAAATGTACCCTTATGCTACCCCTACAGGGCCCCCCAGGTCCTCCAGGTCCACCTGGGCTTCCTACAAGAGAACTGATGGCTGCCCCTTCTGACAAACACAAGGTAACTACAGAGTATTTTGCCAAAATACACAAAGAACTAAGAGCTCTGCAGTACCAACACTAAAATATTGTACAAATGTGCTTTTACATATAAAACTTAACAGACTTTAGCATATAAAAATATAAATCTGCTACTTCCCCACAGCTTGGATCATGAAGTATTTATTGAAACTGCAGTGGCTAAAGTCATTCAGAAAGCACTTCTCACAGACTAGAGGTGCCTCAGGCAAACTTGTTCTTTTTGTTCTGGCCATCACTCACATCTTCTCATTTTACAAACAGAAGTAACTGCTGGGAAATTATTCAATGTCTTATTTTTCATAACAGTGAGTGGAATTATCTTCCTGTAAAAGAAGCTTATCTTTAGGGAAGCTATCTGAATTATTGTGTCTGTTTACATAAATGATCTATATGGAGCAGATATTTATACACTTAAAATTAAAGCGTGTTCATACATATTGGAGAAATCTTCAACAGCAAGATGTAGTTTATTCACATCTGTTGCTTCTTACTGGTAGCAGAGGTATTTACACCTTGTACCCAGATATTCTGTATCAGACACCAACCTCCAGACCAGTAGTTTTTCATCCCAGATTTGAAGTTCGAAGGTCCCTGTGGCTTATGAAATTTCTGCAGTAAGATAAGTAGATTGGTGTGATACTGAAAGATCTAAAAAAGTCTTTGACAATCTGTAGTCTGTATAAAGTAACACACATGTTGGGATTTCCTTGACTAAGCAGAGATGTCCATGTATGAGATACTTATCTGGAGTGCCTTTGTATTCAAAGGAGGTACTGTCAATATAGCAAGTAGAATTTAGGCCATAATTTGTCTCATCCTAACAGAAATTTTTACTTTTGATCAGATAATTCACAGAGTATCAGTAGATAAAACTGAGCATTTATTCATAGGCATTGCTTAGGCACTGACCAGCCAGGCAGCTACAACCTCAAGTGTTTGGGACTGCCAACGTGTCTGAATACTTTTTCTTTATTGTTAGGGTGAAAGAGGAGATCCTGGACAAAGAGGGGAAGCTGGAATTCCAGTAAGTCAAGTGGAGAAGAACAAAGACAATCATAATTTTGGAATTAATACTGGTGCATTCTTCGTAGAAATGCCATGGAACCACATAAGCAGAGGCATCAGTTGTGTCACTTCAGAAAACCTGAGCAACATGATGTGCAGTAACTCCACAGAACAACCAGTCATTCATTCTCTTGCTGGTTTAGCAAAATAAGGTTTTCCTTCACACACTTTTTAAAATTTTAGCTTTAACTATTAATAGATGCCTTTATTACTGCTGATCTGTTTTAAAATTCCACTTCATTAAATAAGTATATAGCAAAATTTTCTCATTCCTTTTCAGTCTGTTCTCCAGCACATGCAGGCTTTTGATCTCACTGTTTATTAAGTCTGTTGAGTAAGTGGACAGTAATCCCATGTGTTGCTGTATCATTTCAAGCTGTCAACTAGGCTTGACTGAATGTGGTTTAGTTAACTCACAGGCAAACTCTAAACTGTCTAAATATCTTTGCCATGGAGTGGTTCCTTTTTACTTCCCAGAGTGATTTAAAATACAGTCCTTACCAATTAGAGAGACTTCACTGAGCATTTTGCAGAGCTTTATTTTCTCAGATGGCCTGGTCAGCTTCTCCACAAGGTTATGGGAGAAGATTGCAGTGGGAGCCTTGGTGCCCTCTGTGTGTGAAGAACTAGACAGTTCTTCAACTGAGGGTCAAATTTTACACATGCATAATTCTGTTGACCTCATTAGGAAAACCATAGATTTTATGCTGATGTAGCAAAAGGGGATATGTGTTGTTGGTTTTATTTTTATAGTAGCACAGATAGCAGCATGCCTGTGTTTGCCAGATAGCTCTCTGAAGCTACAGTTTGGGCTTAATCTGAGTTGCTTAATTGATTGTATTGCTGAACAACTGCTTTGGCTCTTCTTCAGAGTTACAGCCACAGAAGAAACAGAGAAGGAGGATATGATAGGAGGGAAACCTTGTCCTCTCCCTGATTGCCTGCTCCTGCTATTGTTATGAAGCAAGCATGTTACACTTAATTTTAAGGACAACAGTTCTTTCACTTGTAGCTATTATTAGATCATCCATGTGTTACAATGATGTTTCCTTCCTGTTTAGCTCTCATAAAACAGTGTTATGATTTTTTTGCACGTAATGAAGAAATATGTTGAACTGACTTGTAATGTTTCCTAGGGTGTACTTCTCTATGCTCCTGAAAAAGGTGAAGAAGGAGTAATAGGCTTCCCAGGACAAAGGGTGAGTCACTCATGAAAGGCAAAACTCACCCAGCTGAATGTGCAAAACCAAGTTGAGAGTTTGCCTTCAGAAACAGATTAGCAAACTATAGAAATTATAGTTCCTCAGCCCACCAGGTTGTGGCCAGCTCTGCCCTGCCTGATACAGGAAAATTAAAAGGCCATTTTGAAATAGTAATGGGAGGAGGGCCCCATGGTACTCACAGGTATGCCTGTATCATCATTGGGAAACCTTGTGCATCCCCTAGAGCTGTGTGCACTGACCACAGCTCCTGTCCTGGTTGTCAGCACAGATTGTATTTCACGGTTCCCATCTTAGCTCTTTTCAGACCATGGTTAATAAACATGAGTTTGGCTCTGGTTATTTTTTACTCTAGAAAAACAGCTAATTTAAATATGGCTACCTTGTAGCATCTACGAATGCTTTTTTTGGGTCACTGTTTCTAAAGTGCAGTAAACAGTGCAGTAAAAGTAAACAGAGTGAGAACAATACTCAGCATACATTTTTAAAAAAAAAAGGTCATCCGTCTTTAAAACCTTCATGGTCATTTCACAATGTATTGATTAAGAGATAAAAACCAAATACCAGATTCAATAATGGGTTTTAATCAGTAGGGTGTTAGGATGTCATTTATTTTGCTAAATTTACTGTGCCTTCATAGGGACTGCCTGGCATCAGTGGTTTTCCAGGACTCAGTGGAGAAAGAGTGAGTATTTCATACAAGGCTGTTGTTTCTACCACATATGTAGACAATCTCTCTGAAAGTAAGCTGTAGAAGACAAATTCTGTCTGTAATTACATGAGCTGTAGTCTAACAAATATCAACTGGATTCATCCATCATTGCAATTATGGCTCAGCTATTTTTCTCATCAGTGAGAAAAAAAATACCCCTATAATTAAAGTTTGTCTTGTTTAAAACATGAACATGTTTTAAGGGCACTGTGGGGACGTGTCATTTCCATTGTTCTCATTACTGCAACCATGACTTCTATAATTGTCTTCCTACATGCAGAAACTTCCTTTTTTAAATAGCTTTCTGCAGTTGTGTTTGAGATATATGGCTATCTTGAATATACAAAATAAAAAGAGAAGGAAACTGATAAATATACCAGTTAAATCTCTGTCCCCATGGAAACACACCCAAATACTTTAAATAGCTTTTTGTTAGACAGAGAAGAGCTCATACTCTCTGTTTGATCTCAGAAAAAAGGGCTTCTTCAGTCAGCATTAAAAGTCACTTCCATGAGGTATTCTAATAGCTGTTGGATGCATAACTTTCCCATACTTCTCCATCCTTAGTTGTTTAAGGATTTATCCTGCCACCAAGACATAACAATAATAATGTAAAACACATGGGACATGAAAGTACATGAAATACATTAAAAAAAAAATAAATTGCCAAGTGACTTGATCCCATCACAAAGCCTAGAGGTGTGGAAGGGAATATGCTGTAAGTACACATGAAGAGACTGATGAAAAACCTGCTCAGGTCTGCTGGGTGACCTTAACATAGGTTGATGCTCCAGTCAGAAAAGGTTCGTGCCTTCCCCTGTAGAAGGTGGATCATGGCAATTCTTTTAGTGGAATGTACATTAGTTTGGACAGTGTTGTTGTACAAATTGTGTATGAAAGAGGACAACCTACTCAATGTGCTGTTCAGAAAGATCTCCTTTTTGTTGATTTTTGAGCAATTTCAGTCTTAAGCAGCAAAGAAGGATGCTTAGGTCCTGCCTGCACACATTAGCTGAAGTAGCAGTTAATTAGGAAGCTTCTGGCTTTACTTCTAGGCCAGCAGCTCCACCTAGTGTAAAGAGATTTTACACCTGATGCTCAAGAGGCTTATTTTCTGATGGTGATGTACAGTTGCCATCATGGCAAAGTCTCTGAAGCCTGCGGTCCATTTTGGGGCATCTTGCTGAGAGCTGTGGTATTTTTAGTGCTTCAGAACTGCAGGAGTAACTTACGGAGCGGGTTATTAACTTTCAAGTTCTGTGTAGGAGTTGTACCCACTGTGAAACCCAGGAGATGCTGAATTTAAAAAAAAACACAACAAAAAAAAAACACCAAAAAAACCCCTAGCTAATAATCTAACTGGTGTGAAATATACCAATCTACTGGTCTCAGTGAAGCAGTGTTAATTGATACCAGTTTATGATCTGGCTGCTGTTTTGTACTAAAAGCTCACTTTTTTACCACTAGTCTTTTTCCTAAGTATATATGAACATTATCTGTACATAAGAAAAGTGGTCAAAGAGCTGAGTATAGCACACAGAAGAGATCATCTCTTCTGTATCAGCATCACTGGAATCTGCACTTCAGTCTGTGCACCTCCAGCAGCTGAAATGCACTGTCATGTGATAGGATGCACTGTGTTTTACCACCCATTTTAATCCACATACTTTGGATTGGAAACTTTTAAAAGAATGAAGTGGGCAGGACCTTACATATTTTAACATATGCTGAGGTAAGGATGGAAAATTTTCTCTGGGATGTGGCATGCCCAGGGTTGGGAGAATTGGATGAAGGCACCTTCTGGACTGGTCCTGAGTTCTTTTTATTCAGCCAGAGAACCCCTCTTTGGCCAAACAGGCTCCAGATGCCTGGAACACAGCAAAAGGGACCTGTGCACTTCAGTGCTGTTTCGCTACTCACTGCTTGTATTCCAGTGAAAATATGTCTACCTGTAATGATTCACTCATTTACTCTTCTTGCAGCAGGTTGGTGTGTTCTGGTTGCTTGGCCCACATGTCTCAGGGTCACCTGGCACAGAGGGGTTCCCCTTTCTCCTCCCCCATCCTAGAACCTCCTTGGGTTATTGAGTGTAGGTGCTCCCTTCATCTGTACCACTGCCAGGAGTGACAGAGCCTGCAACACAACAGGTCCCTCTGGCCTTTGGTGGAAGTTGGGCTTGGTCCAAGAGATGGAACATCAAAACATGAGACTTAATGGTTTTACCCAAATCACTATGCCCCAGGGAGATGAACTGCTTAGCTCTGTTGCACAGTTTTCACACTAACAAATAACTTTATTATCTCTCTGATAAAGGAAAAGTCAATCATTTTTATGTGTATTTCAGGGTTTTCCAGGATTTGATGGTCCACCAGGTGGCTATGGTCCTAGGGGTGGCAAGGTACTGCTTTACTTTCATCTGCTAGAAGCAATAAGCCAGATGTCATTTTGCTTTCTTTTCTTTCCTGTCACATAAAATCCATTGTGTTTGTCGTCATTGCAGAACCAGTTGTGCGATTGTTTAACTTGAAATCTCAGAAATTTCTTTTCAAAGTTTGTTTATTTGTGTTTCATGGGCATGCCTTTCCATTTTTAAAGAAGTTCTCTAGAATAATGTACTTAGATGTGATATTTCAATCATTGTTGACAGGGGGAGCCAGGCGAGATGGGTCTTCCAGGACCAGTTTCCTATGTTCCTTCCCGCATCCCAAGGAAAGGTACATCTTCTTTGCCTAGATTGCATATCTCAGCTGTACTTTACTACCCTTTACATAGATCAAAACCACAAAATTCAGAGAATTAAACTCCTTAGAAACCTGTGGTTTGCTAAACTATCCAAGAAGGTATAATTGCCTTCCGAGAGAGTGGCCTAATCACTTTTTGCAGGTAAGTGGCTTCTTTGTCTCTCCTGCTG
>NW_009953295.1:5796070-5813959 GCF_000747805.2 Chaetura pelagica | reverse complement strand
TGCTGAAGCTGGGTTGCTATACAAAAGGCATTCATGCATTCCTGTATTCACAGAGAAGAACCAAGCAAAAAATGGATGTGACTTTGTCATCTAGTGAAAGGAAGAATGGGGGAGTCTGTCTTCAGCATCCTGTTTTAGAGACTCTGGATAAAATGCAGCAATGGCAGCACAGCAGAGACCAGTCTTATAGTCTAATAATCAGAAAGAAAAATAAGTAGAAAAGCCTTAAGGAATAGAAGAGGATTGGTTTTCCTCTTTTTAAAATTGATATATTTCCTTTGTGATCTTTGCCCTAGGCTTGTAGCATCCACTGTCAGCAGTCCTGCAGAGCTCTGGTGGCTCTTGCTGGCCAGACTAGAAACATGTAGAAGGTGGTATCAGATTGCCAAGGCCAAAACTATTCAAGAGAAGATGCCAGCAAACAAGAAGAATGATCATATGCCATTGCCCCAGCCTGTGTCCTCCTGCCAAAGAGTTTACTAATCTTGTTGAAAGCCAGAGAGTCTGACAGTGAATCATTCCCTTCCTTCCAGAGAAAGGGGACAAGAGGCCCAAAACATTGTTCAAATCAGCCAGAATACCCCGCCAGGCTTTTAGGAGCAGGAGAGACTGTGTAGAGGGCAGAAGGAAGCAGGCAAGGAGCTGGACATGCCATGTGGCCTCTAGTGTCACTGATCGTTTGACAAGAGCACGATAATTTCTGCTGGAAATAGCTGGGTCTGGGCAGATGCTCTTGAGGAGCAGAGGAAGCCTCATGTATCATACATCTGCTGAAACAGGAACTTCTTGTAGGAGAAAGAGAGACTCTCCTCAGAGAGCTTGTCTTCTGTGCTTCCCAGGAGCAATGTAGCTCTAGCAGCATATTAGTAAGAGCTGAGGGATATTCTTTCTCCTGGGCTTGGTGTCTCCACACCATTCTTGTCACAGGCCATGCTTAGCTCTCAGGTATTTGGGCTTTACAGGAAATCTGATTTTATTCAGACTGAGGCAGCATGAGGAAGCAGGTTTTTGCTTTTATAAAGCTACCCTTAAAAACAATTGTAAATTCTAAAATTCTGCAGCCTTTGTAGTTCCATATGTTTACTTTTAAAGAATTGAGCAATCTGCAGTGTATCACAAGTAGGCATTTGTGGGTCACAAACAGCATCACATTAACATGTTTTGTGGAACTGGGGATGTCTTTCAGGTGTAAGAGGTGATCCAGGCTTTCCAGGAGCTTCTGGACTACCAGGAGACCCAGGAGAGGCAGGAGATCGTGGGCTGCCTGGTCTTCCTGGATTCTCTGATGGTAATATCCCAGCAACACGTGTTCCAACAGCTTAACTTCACAGCTAGTTTTACAGTGATACAGGATCGGGATGGGGGAAATACACGTGCAGACCATGGAATATGCAGTGCAGAGTGGTAGATAGCTAACTGGTGAGGATAAAACTGAGAGAAGGATTTTCCTTCAGCCTTGGTGGGGCTCTTTCAAAACAACTGAAGTAGAGGTGATGACAGAGCCTTGGTTCAGATCTACTCAAGTGAAAAGTGCAGTTACTATTTTTGCTCTATGCTAAATATCTCCATTATTCCTTGCACACTAGATGCAGTTACGTGATCTTTCCCTTCTGCTACATCAACGGCTCTTTCAGCAGCATTTTTAACAATTTGTTCTGAATCTCTTCCCTGGTTCTGTTTCAGTGGATGCAGATAAGCCAGGCTTACCTGGAGAAATTGGCCCAAAAGGTGAAAAAGGTGAAATAGGATCTCCAGCTTTTCAGGCAGGCCCGCCTGGGTTTCCGGGTAAGCACGGCACGCCAGGACTCCGTGGTCCACCTGGTCCCGCTGGAGCCCCTGGTAAGTTCATGAAGAGAAATGATGAGAACTCACTTGAACATCTTTGCTTATTTTAAAGATAGCTGTTGGCAAGGCAAAATGAGAAAGTAGATTGAGGGAATGAAATGAAATTCAATGGGTGGCGGGGAGGGCACGCAAGTGAGAAGTGTGGCATGCTCATCAGTGCAGGAAAGGTTTGCAGGTTTTTTAAGCATTTCTGGCAACATTTGAAAGAAAAGATCTGTACTGGGCTGGGGAAGGGATACGAGTGTCAAGGAGTGTCTGAGAGTGCTGGATTTTTTCCTTAGTCTGGAGAAGAGAAAGCTAAGGGGAATTTTATTGCCATCTTCCCCTACCTCTCGGTGAGTCATAGGGAAAATGGAGCCAGATGCTTCATTAAGGAGCACAGCGACAAACAGTGATCACAAACTGCAACAAGGGAAGTTCTGCTTAGATATTAGGAAAGCCTTTTTCACAATGAGGTTGGTCAGATTCCAGAAAAGGTTGCAGGAGGTGATCCCGAACAGGTTGTCTGTGGTACTACAAAGTAGGTTGTGCTGAAAGGAGCAAAGGAATTCAGGATGTGAGAGAACAAAGAATGTCAGGGATCATCTGCCACACCAGATGAAAGTTACTGAGAACAGGTGTGGGAAGCTGTAAAAAGAGGGAGAGGAGGAGAGCAGGGAGCAGACAGCAACAGGCAGGGTTAGACAGTAATAACATTAGGGGAAACAGAAAAGGGCAGATGCAGTGTGACTCAAAGGAATAGTGAGGAAAGAGAAGAACAGTAAATCTACAGTAGATTAATTTATATTTTTATTTAATTAAACTTCTAGGTCCTCTCTTTGGATTAAAGGGACACGAGGGGACGCCAGGTAGATTTGGTGCGCAAGGTTTCCCTGGGCAAAGAGGACCCAAAGGACCTAAAGGTAGGTTATAAAAGATAACTTGATAGTTAATCTGCTGTCAAGCATTGTGTAAAGCTCCCATTGTATGGAGTCTGTTTATTGATCTATGATGTGCTTGGGGACTGATGAATTTGATCTGGGCTTCGCACAACAAGAAAACATTGTGTTAGTTTCTTGTAAGAAAAAAAAAAAAAAAGGTTATTTTCTCAAGTATTTGAGAAACTATTCAAGTATTCTTGTCTATATATAAAATGGATACAGCTGAACATCTATTTGTTGTGACAGAGCATTCTTTCTTCTCTCTTCAATCCTTTCCTTAGGCGAAGAAGGGGATTGCAGTAAATGCCTTGTGGATGAGGAACTCAGAAGGGGCTCTACTGGTCCCCCTGGCCCTCCTGGCTTTCCAGGAACCCCTGGCCAGCCTGGGAGGAAAGGAGAACATGGTGATCAAGGACCACATGGTATTCCTGGCTACCCTGGAGCTAAAGTGAGATACTTTTTTCTTTATTGTGCTGTTTTATATGCCTGGAAGGAAAAAACAAAACAAAACAAAACAAACCACAAAAACACAAGCTATTCTCCATGGAAAAATGATTAAAAGTATGATTCCTCTCTTTCTGTGCCACTTGAATAGCTTTCAGATTGCTATCTACAAAATACTGAAAGCCAAAAATGGCTAGGATGGAGGTGAATATAGGATATTTTGGGAAGAGCTAAACATTCCTACATAATCCAAAGTCCTCTTTCTACTTAAACGAAGCTGTTTCAGCAGAACTCTTTCAAGCAGCTGTAGTGCTGGGTATGATCTGGCTATCTAAAATGGTAACAACTGCAGTAGTAACTTGCTAGTAAGATGCACATGTCAAACTGATGAAATGTAAGGTTCTTGTTTACAATACATTAAGTCTTCCTAGCAACCACCATTCAATAACCTTGAGAAAAGAGCTTTGCTTGTAATTGCTTGCTTGTCATTTACAATTAAAGGTGCTGTAATTTATGGTATGCCAACTGCATGCACAGTCAGAACTGACTTTAGGAAGTCGTATCTCTCAAGATTTTAGAATGAAATCTTTGTACTACTGAGCCAAAGCTGATTTTGTTTATTCAAAGACGTCAGAGCAAACAGACATAACATTTTCAGTTAGTGCTTTAGGCTCTTCTGAACATCAAAACAAGAAACTCAGTCACGATTAGCTTAAGTTTGGGACTTTTTAGAATTAAAAGAAAATATACTTTGAGTTGACTGTGGCTGTCCAATGTGTTCTCTGGCCATCTCATTGCCCATTCTTCTACCCCACACTTCCTGAGCTTGCTCACAAGGATGTCATGGGAGACAGTGTCAAAAGCCTTGCTAAGGTCAAGGTAGACAACATCCACTGGTCTCCCTGCATCTACCCATTCAGTCACATTATCCTAGAAAGATATCAGATATTAGGCAGACATGATTTTCCCTTGATAAATCTATACTGGCCATACCAAATAACTTTCTTCCCTTTCATGTGCTTAGAGATGACTTCCAGAATGAGCTGCTTCATCATTTTTCCAGGGACAAATGTGATTCTGACTGGTCTGTAGTTTCCTGGATCATCCTTCTTGCACTTCCTGAAGACTGGAGTGACACTGGCTCTCCTCCAGCCCTCAGGCACCTCTCCTGTTTTCAATGATCTTTCAGAAATGATGGAGAGTGGTAGAGCAAAAACATCAGCCAGATCTCTCAGCTAAGGATTCAGGCACAAGAATTGGGAAAACAATGACAGAAAGTAATAGGAAAGCAGTAAAATTCAAGGACTTTTTTTTTCTTTTAAGTAGGACAGTAAAAATGCAAATCTTGATTCTTATTTTTTAACTTATTCTGCGTGGGTTTTTTTGTTGATTGTTTTTTTGTTTTGTTGGTGTGTTTTGGTTTTTGTTTTTTAACATCAGGGATTTTCGGGTCCAGTTGGATTTCCTGGACCAAAAGGACAAAAGGGAGATTCTTTGCACATAACTACTAAAGGTAGAGTAAAAATTCATATAATTTGCATTTTTGTATTAGTTGTAACTTTCATGGGAGGTTGGTCTCATAATAAAAGGTCTCTCCTTCAGGCACCAAAGGAATCCGAGGAGATCCTGGGCTGCCTGGTATCAGAGGTGAAGATGGTTTCCCAGGCAGAGATGGATTAGATGGTTTACCAGGACAACCTGGCCTTCCAGTAAGTGGCAAATACAGCTAAATCATTTCCACCACACCCAGTTACTTATGCGTATCATTCTGAGGGGTTATGATCACCAGGCGATCCTTCTCTCACTGATAATGATGCACAGCTAGATTGGATTTGCTGGTTATTGATATATTAAACATCAGGTTTAATCTCAGGTTTTTTAGAACAATCTTTCACTTTTATTTCCATTTTATTTAAACAACTAAGTAGCATTGTGTACCCCATTTAGGCCAGCTTGTTATTACAGAGTATTTTGTGACAATCAGTGGCTTATTAGTGACTCCTTCTAGCATTATCAAGGAGAAAGTCTGTGTGACTGAACTTCAAGACCTTTGTTACAACTGAGTTAAAAGCAAAATTTACTATAATTTTACATCTTCACAATGTAGGTTGTGTCATCATATATGTGTTTGATAGCACCTCACCTAACTGACTGTAGCCATCTAGAAGTTAAACATGAAGTCTTAGTTCATTTTCCAAGCTTATTCTGTAGGCAAAATAAAGTTGAATACCTTGCAAAAAATAATTTATCTTGTTCATCATAAATGCTGTTTTGGGCCACTGGGTTTCTCTTACATCATGTTTGATGATGGGTCAGAGCCATATCATCCAGTCTGTACCACAGGGCTTTTTACTACCAATAAAGATGGTACTTTATGATACTTCTGAAGATGGAAACATTTTCAATTGATGTTCATAAGATGTTAATAGTGTAGAACTATCACTAGAGGAACAGACGAAAAATCTGCCCATTTTGGTTGCAGTTTTTTGTCAGCTTTTCCCAAGGTCTCAGAAGTAAATGCCACACCAGAATATCTCCAGCAATGCCTGTGGTTTCCCCAAAACCCAGCTTTTCAGACAGGGCAGCAAGCCTCCCCACAGCAGCAATTTATGTTGGCCAAGTGCCATTTAAGCCAACACTTTTAGGGGAATGCTCCCTCTAAGAGTGCTTCTCTCATGCCATATTTGCCATGGGATCTAAATGGAAGTCAGATTATTTCAAATATATTTTAGTTGCAATATTGATTTAAAGAGCTGGGATGCTGCACCTGAGGAGATGCTGCCTCTAAGATATTACTCATTAGAGTAGTTCAACTGTTTGAGTTCTGTTTGTTTCTCAGAAAAGTCAAGAGTGACCACCTTCCATTCACTTCCTGCAGGGTGATGCTATTAGAGGTTTCCCCGGCGACCCTGGTTATCCTGGAGAATTAGGTCCAAAGGGCTTTCCAGGAGAAGCAGGCCTGCCAGGGGAAGGACTTCCTGGTCCAAAAGGGTACCCAGGTCCTCCAGGTGACCGTGGACAAGATGGAAACCCAGGACCTCCAGGTCTGCCTGGTCTGCCAGGAGAGCCTGGCCAACTAGGTAAGAGACATCACTCTGACTTGTATCAAAGCCACAGGAGATCGTTGCTGACTCATGTGCAATGTCTGTACAGCACACTGTTGAAAAGGTAGCGTTAAGTGGGGATTTATGTGGGTAAAAAGGCATTGCTTGTATTAGTTGTCCAGAAATCTTAAAGAAGGAAATGCTTCAGAAGTCCCAGTAGTTTCATGTCAGTTATTAAAGCAGCGTGAACGAATCTGTTAGTGCCAGCAAGTAACGTCTTTCTGGCTTCAAGTAGTAAAATTCAAGGACTCAATGACCATGATGGAGCAATGACCATGATGGGGTACTCATAGGTAGTTTTCTCTGGTCTTCCCCATCCAAAATAAGCTTTCAATAGACCAGAGAAAGTCATGTATCCATTCTTCAGAGCTCTTTGTAGTATCTCTGCAGCTTTCCAAGTCCCTTCCAGCATAAGAATGCCAGGGCTACATTCACAAGAGATCAGGCTCTGAGTTTTCCTGCTCAGCTTTGAGATGCCTGGCAGAATATTCAAGCCAGAAAAGGCACTTGCCAACCATACACAGTACATGGGACACAGCCTTGCAGATCTGACAGGGTTAGTTTCAGGCCTGGATCGAATTAAGAGTCCCAGTATGTTACAGCAAACAGTTTGTGTTGTATGTATGCATAACACATAAGAGAATACATCTTCTGATGTAATAGACATTGCAGTTAGAATTGAGAGCATTTTATGATTTTGCTCCTTTAAATAAGAACTTTCTTTGCTTATAGACTGTGGGCAAGTCATTGAAGACTTTTCTAGAGGTGATGGAAGTGAGCCAATATGGTCAGGTACTGTACATACAAATGGCTTGAATATTTTTTTAATATTTAGTCTTATGCTGCTCTTATGGCTTGGTATTTCCTTTCTGATGACTGCCTTGGATGCTTTTGATTGTGAACTGATAGTGAGCATCAGATCACAAATAACCATGCATATACTGTATGTAGCTCTAAAGCAATTTAATCAAACTGAACATATTCTAAAATTATTGCATTTTCATCTCTGCAATTTCAGAGATTTTGTCATTCCTGAGTGTTTATTGTGACAAAATAATTATAACAACATTCCCAGAAATTGAGTGCCCAAAAAAATTGAAGCAGCTTTTTTTAAAGAAGAACTTCAAGTGAAGGTTTTAAGTGCAGTTTGCCATGTAAAGAGAAAAACACTTCATTTGTACCAATAAATGACTTGATTGCTTCAGGATTAGGAATTGCTCTCAGGGAAACAAAGTATCTTTCTTACTGTGAAAAATACAGTCATCCATGAGGTTGGACTACCCTTCCCATGCTGGTCTAGCTGGAGCATCCTCCATAGTCCCTGTAAAATAGGCAAAAAAACAGCTCTTGGAGTAGAGCTCAGCTTGATTGCTCCCCTGAAAATGCCACCTGTGAGCAAGATTTTTTTTAATGAAGAATTTTATTTTTTATTTTTTTTAACTAGGGTTCACCTGTTGATGTCATTCAGCTGCTTTAATGATGTTACCTCAGTTGCAGGTGCTGAGCTGAGGAGAGGCAGCATATGAACTGATATGGTGTGATTAACCCTCTTTGTTTGCAGGTGCAGGCTGTGTGAGGCCACCAAAGGGATCCCAAGGCAGACCAGGACTGCCAGGAGCCATAGGTAACATTTTGCCTTCACCTTTGTTTCCCACATACACTACATTTTGACGGAGATCTTGCCAGATCAATTAAAGCTGAGCCTTAGCAGGCAGTGAGTTTTAGAAATTACAGTGGAGGACAGTGTTAACTAGGAGCCAGCGGAGAGATCCTAGCAGCATACAGCCCACATGGCTGCACCATCCCTGAGTTAATTCTGGCTTTGCTACTGAGCATCAGCCATGAAAGAGAAGACAGAAAGGACAGCCCATTTGCTATTCTCCAAATGCAAGTAAGTGAGAGTGTACAGAGAGTCCCTGACGTTACTGGTAGAGAGTGTAACAAGGCCTCTCAAAGCTGACTGGGCATCCTCTCCTCTGGGAGCAGGGTGATCAAAGGTTCCAATGGAGGACTGTGGCAAATCCTTCTTACTGATCTTCTTTCTGTGATACACAGACCCCCCCCCTCAGCAGGTGTGAACCTGAAGTCTTCAATGTGGCTCAGTGTAATGGGATAGTTGTCTGATGCAGCACAGTTGTGCTGTCTGCAGCCATGCACTCCTTCCTAGCAGAGCTGGTCCACTAGCCCAGAAGGACCATCTCGTGATCCTAGCCTACCCAGTGCCAAGAGTTCCCCACCTCTTTCCAAAAGGAAGACGACGAGGAGGTGTTGTCAGAGTCTGAAGGACTGTGTGAAATGGGAATTGAGAAAAACTCAAACAAGGTGTTGCTGAGTAGTCATAACAGCTGAACTTGAAGAGGGGACCTCTGACCAGCACTGATAGTTCCTATAAGCTTAGGTACTCCCAGCCTAAGCTATAAAGCTGTTTTTCGGTAAATATTTCTCATGAACAACTGTAAAGATGCTGACAAAACCCATACCTAGGTCCTTCAGAGTTTGGGAAATACAAAATTTGTGATGCACCCCTTCCTGTGCCCTCTATGCTTTAGCCAAAGTCAGAGATCTGGACTATAAATTTTAAGGTCAAGCTTTTTTTTTGCTTTTTTTTTTTTTTTTCCCCAGTTCAAGGTTTATTATGGCTTGCATGGATTGATGAATTTATTTATCACAGACTAATGGATCTTGAAAGGGAACATTTTTTATCTCTGTTGAAAGATGATGTGTATCTGTGATCTGTGTTTCCTTAGTCATAATGCATTAGTTCATTGTTTGGATTAATGCTTCTGAAGGTTGTTTTCTTTGCCATCTTTGTAATTTTTTCTGAGTACAATGATTTGTTTATTCTTTCATTCATATGAGCTCAAAGGTTTTTCTTTCAGTGAATACAGTCAGATTTCACTCCTACCCATAAGACTTCTGTAACACAAGTGACACTGTTTTTGCATGGTTTATATTTTGTACTCTTGGTTAGCTCTTTAAGAAATCTTTCTCTGTCTTTCTCAGCTTATCTGCCATAGCAATTATAAGATTTTTTTGCATCCCTTTCTTCCAAAAACTGGAGAAGGCCCCTTATTGAGCCCAGTGCAGAATTCTGTTTGTAGTTACTTTTCAACCTGAGACAGGACTGAAGCTGGAACTCAAGGAGGAAAAAGCTATATTTTATAAATTTTCACAGCTTCTTGTCTGTGTCAGTCTAGTTTCCTGGAGCATAATTCCTACAAACATTCTCTGGATTGACACAAAAGCACCCGGACGTCCTTTACAGTCTTCTCATGGGCTGCTTAGAGTGTTGTCATTTTGTCCACAAGATTTCCCATCACCTTTTCAGCCAAGATGGAGCTCTGCTATAGACAAGTCTCTCAGTGTCCTAGGTGCTGATGACACCCAGCACTTCAAGCAAGGAGTCATCTTTATAGTCTCACACCCTCCTGTCCTTGTGTTCCTTTGAAGTTCCTGGCAGCATACGCAGCCCACTCTAAGTTACATCTTGGTTATTTATTAGTCTTAAGACCTGTGTGTTCACTATTGAATAAAATTATTAAGTTGTTTTCTGTTTCAAATGTACACTTGCAAACTCAACAGCAGCGTAACATAAAAATTTTTCCTTACTGCTGTTTGGTACAATGTGTTAACACCAATTACTGAAATATGTGGAAAGCAGTGGTTGAATTCTCCATGTGCTGCCTTCTTTCTCTAACTTGGCTTGTCAATTAGTGCACTACTGAACAAAGTGAATAAAAGTCAGTTATTGCAGATGGGAAACAAATGCTGTGTGGGTAAGAGGCACAGTAGAATTTTTCACTGAGACCTGAAAGCCCAGGATTTTGCCTTTTACTTGCTTTCTCAGAAGTTATTGTTCATATCAGGGAGAGAACAATAGTCCTATGTGGCACTGGGAAAAAACTGGTCATTCTGAATTTGTCATTTATGTGCACCTTATTTGTGGTCTTCTTAAAGGTTTTCTTCTCCCCTTAACAAACAACAGCTAAAACTGCAAACAGGCATGGCTAAAAAATGGAAATTCAGAAAACTAAAGTGGAAAAAAGTATCAAAATTCAAGTGATATTTTCCTTGGTTTGTCATAGTCAGAGATGGAGAGAAACTTATTTTCAGTGTAATAAATAAATGAGTTGTAATCCACAGTGATGCTAAGCAACAACACCTAAAATGTTAAAGCATGTTGTTGACCTTCAAGCCTGAGCTGGGAATTTAAAGAGTTCAAAGAGCTGGGGAAGGTAGGGAAACAAAGCACTCCACGGGATTTATTCTCAAAGAACTTTACAAAAAAATCTTTATCTTGGAATACAATTAATTAATGAGGCTCATATAATAAAACTACTGCATGAAAAAAAAAATAATTAAAATGTAATTTCAAACTTAACAAAATAATCCTATAAAATTACTATAGGTTTTGAGATGTTAAAAAACAGTAATATTTGCCCTTATCCAAATGTCAAATACTACATCACAGGGAGGCAAGGTCTCATTTTACCTGTTAGGAAGTAACTCGGTATGACCCTGAGTTTAGTGTCAGAGGAAGACTTTTTCAGGGCACAGCCCTTTTACTATCAAAGCTATAGACCTGTACTGTTACAAATATAGTAAGTAGGCTAGTTAATTTTTATTCAGTTTCTAGGATGATTAGATATAACCTTTAGCCTTACATTTCTGTTTTGTGGTTATCTAAACCAGTCTGCTCTTGTTCTGTGATCATTTTAGCAGGGAAGGGAAAAATTTGTTCCTCCTACAGCATCTCATCCGTTTCTGTTGAGCATTCTTCTTTGACATTGTCTTTTAACCTTAAGCTAAAAGCCTTAATTTACAAAATACCAAAAGTTCATCATACTAATTACTTTCACCCTAGTAGTCTCCACATCATTAATCTTTATGTCAGGTTAATCCAGGTTTCTGAGATTACTTAGCCTACATTTTTGGTCCATGTCTTGGGATCTTGAATACTGCTATGGAGCTAGAATTTCATTTTTACATCTGGAAACATGTCATAATGATATTTACCCCTTCCTTTGCTTCCTTGGTATGCACATTTTTGTTTGTTAAGATCAAAGTTTCTTTCTTTCTTTTATATAATCTAGGTGGAAAAGGTGCAAGAGGATTCCCAGGTGATCCAGGTCCAGTGGGATTCCCAGGGCAAAATGGTACACGAGGTGATCCAGGTCGAGAAGGACTCCCAGGTCCTCCAGGTAGCTTGAAAAGTCATTCTTTTTATAATTTTGACCTCTTTATTCCTGTCACTGAAACACAAAAACCATCATCATGCCTTTATATTATTGTATCTAGAATATAAAATCCCAACATTTGTAGTGAACCCTGGTTTTATTTATAGGTTTTACTGGGCCCAGGGGAGACAGGGGCCCCAATGGTCTGCCTGGACTGCAGGGACACCCAGGCCTTACAGGAAAACCCGGTGCTTCAGGAGCAACAGGACTGAAGGGCCTTCCTGGTGATGTCTTAGCAGCAGTACCAGGTCCTCGAGGGGATCTTGGGCTGCCCGGCTTCCCAGGGTTGAAGGGCTCACCAGGAGATCAAGGAGTACCAGGAATTAGAGGTAAAAGCTACTGCAAATTAAGGAATGTTTGACTACGAGTGTGATGTAAATGTCTCCAAATTACAGAGATGTGAAAGTAGTAAGAGACTGTGTTAGGACACCTTGGAGGTACTGATGGCTCCAGCATCAACCCCCAGGGTCTGATGATCTCACATTGGTTCCCGATCTACCTTAACTGTTAACCAATATGCCTAGCTCCTCCAAACACCTTCAGGAGATCCATTGCTTATGGCCAGCACTGATTGCACTTCATGAAATAACTACAACAGGACAGCAGAGAACCAGATTTTACAAATCTTTGTGTTTAGATGTACTGTTAATTTTCCCCACTATAGTTAAGGAAATGGTGATGTAGTTATTGCTCTCACTTTTCACTTACATGCTGCATAATACTGAGATTGTTTCCCATGCCAGATAGTACATGGCTTTGCAGAATAGTACATTAGTACACTAGTGCAGAATTAGTACATTTTAACTAAGAGGACATAGTGTTAAGTAAATGTTAATAAGCCATTTTACCTGGTCAGTCTGTGGGCAATTAAGAGCAAGAAAAGGATTATATTATATACTTAGTCATAACTTTAGAATGTTCATTTTATTTCTTTTATTTCACAGAGCTTAAAAAACAGAAAACCATAGTTTCTCTGCAAAAATCTCATTTTGTCACTATCTGAATTCTGGGGAGGACTGTGAAAAGCACATGTGGGAATTAAGCATCCCCTGCTACACAGTTTCAGTAGTGTTTCTTCACATAGTTAGGACTGCTGATTACCCTCTTGCCCTGTTTGGAAGTAAGAAGGGAGCAGTAATTTTGTAACTAGTTCAAAGCAAGGAGGTATATCAAAGGAATCTGTTTCGGAGACTCATTATTTCCAAGAAAAATAAAGAAGACAAAGAAAAGTACCATCTTACTTGAGTTATTTGAAGTGAGAAGAGCTGGTTTCACCTTCAGTAAAGCCCCAGAGTGAAGGAAAGGGGTGAAGACTGCTCTGTGGCACTTGACAATTTTGAAAAAAGGCAGAAAAAATCACTAACACCTCTGAAAAGGGGAAAAAATTCAGAGTAAAATATGGATTGAAAGAAAAAAAAAAAAAAGTGTGACTTTGTATCTTCTTTCTAAGCATTTCTGTAGAACTAAGTTTTCCATAACAAAAAAAAATATATAAAAATAAATAAATAAATAGTACATTGAAAAGAAAAAGCATTACCAGTTTTTCTGTTCTTGTTTTATTTTACAGTTCAAACAGAATGGCTCCAAAATACACACGAATTTTTTAAGAGTCTTTTTTTTTTATTATTATTATTTTAGTTTTATATGAATTGGCTAGTGATTCCTTTGTATCATCCTTGCTGCTTAAACTTCTAGACCAGAATAGGGGGCTAAAGCCTGTATTCTGTTGCTGAGAAAGCCTTCTGTGACCTCAGTTATAAAGCACACTTAACTACAGTCAAGCCAATGGACCTAAACCTGAATAAAGAGAAGCACTTGACCTGGATTTTAACTGCCCTGTGCTTTTGAGGTCTCGTACACTGCTGCTTCTCCAACCTGAATGCAAAGCAGGCATTACCTTTTAAATCTTGACACCCTCTTTGCTCTTACATCATGGAGATGTACGTTTTCACCCAGTGCAATACATTGTGCAGAATCCAGGCCTTTTTGCTTGGAAAATTATATTAATCTTATAACAATGCCTTGTAAAGACCTTACTTGAAAATTTCTTAACAGTAACAAAAAACCAGAGCCCTTAATGCCTTAAATGTTCCCATTCCTGCCAATCACACTTTAGAAAAGATACAAGAGTATTATTTCAGTGGTTCAGTCAGCTTCTTGACTCGATTCTTAGGAAGATGTATGTGATAAAGAGAGAGATCAGGAATCACAGAATTACTGGGGTTAAAAGTGGAATCGACCTGCTCAATCTGTATCCACTTGGTAACAAATTGTTTCCATTCATTTGAAAGAGCCAGAACCTTTCCAATGCGAATATTGAGATCAGTACTGGTAATGTCAATTATTTTAAAACTAATGAGCAGTCTTTTAATTTGCTATTCCTGTTCTCACAAATTTTCAGAGGAAAAACATACCCTGAAAGATACGTACACAGAAGTGATATGTAATAATCAGCTCCCTAAATATTGATGTTCTCTAATGTATGATTGTGGTATTTTAGGAGCGGATGGCAGCCCAGGTTTGCCAGGACCCAAAGGAGATCCAGGACCACAAGGTCTCCCTGGTTTGATGGGATTGCCGGGAAAACCAGGAACACGTGGCTTCCCAGGGCTACCAGGAAACCCTGGGCCAGCTGGCAGGCCTGGCTCTCAAGGACCTGTGGGTGAGGAAGCATTACAGTCCTGTGTCACTCCTCCTGTCAGGTCTCTGTAGCAGGGCTACTGCATCACTTTCCACAGCACAAAGTTAAGCTTGGGGTTGTGGTACCTGCCATACTTTAATTCCCAGCCAGGGAAATGACAGTAACAGTGCAGACACTGTGACTACGAATTGCACTGGTATCACACATGGGAAATAGGGGTGATGATGGTCCTTGCTGGCAGAGCTACTGTTTTTTCTTTCTGTAGCCATCTGTCAATCCAGGTCAGAGCTTGCTGGTGGCAGACTGGGAGAAGGAAGCTACCAAATGGGAGCAGTCTTACGGAAAAGGGGCTTAATTCTTGAATTAAAGGGGAGGGGAAGGTCCTGTTGCGAGTGGACACAGAACCAAGCTGGTGGCAAGAATGAGTTGTATTGATGAGCTGCTTTGTCTTTATAGTAGTTTCTGCAGTTCTTTGCTGAAAAAAAATCCTTATTTCCCACCCTGAACATGCAGTTGGCAGGACAGCAGTTCTCTCCCTCTTGAGCTACCTGGTATGAAATCATCATGTGTGTCCAAACGCTTTTTCATCTCCCTGTTTGCATGTTCACATGGCAGGTCCACCTGGTGCTAGGGGAGAAGATGGTGAGCAAGGTTTTCCTGGCCCCGTGGGCATGAAAGGTCTGTCTGGTGACAAAGGTGAAACAGGTTACCCAGGATTACAAGGTGTACCTGGCGCGATTGGTCCCCCTGGCATAAGCGGAATGGGTGGCTTTCCAGGAGATAAAGGTGAGCTCTGGGCAGCTGCTTTGGAAAAAGTAATGTTGCTTAAAGCTGTTTTGTGCTGAGATGAACAGGCCATGTTCTCTGCTGGGCTACCTCTGGTTAAAACAGAAGAATTAAAGTCATATGCCTAATACATTCCAAAATCACTGCCTGTTTTCCCCTGCATTGTGCTTGGCAAAATGCTAACTTGTGGCTTGCAGCCCTGTGTAGAAGGGCAATCAATGTTTTATTTCTCCTTTTAAAAAAAATATTTTTAGAAGGATTTACTCTTTTACCCTCTCCAAAAGTCTTTCCATTGTCCCAGCCCCAACCAGCTCACAGGGAAATTAAAGAGATGTTTCCTCAAACCTTTGCTTTGAAGTTTCTTTAAGCTGACAGTTGTGTATTGAGAAATGCCAGACACAAGACCTTGATGTTGACTTTTATCAGGATACTAATCTTACGTATAGAGAAGGTGAGATTCTCACTTTCCAGGCTCAAAAACCCCATGTCCAATGACAGTTGTCTACATCACCGGAGAAGTTTCAACAGGATTCAACTCCACATGGAGCTAAGTTAAACACAAGGTGGGGTGCCTGCCTAAGACAGCATGTCGCAATTTCATCAGTTGGAAAGAAAGGACTTTTTTCCTAGGACAGCTCAGGAGCACTGATTAGCTCTTATTTGATGGGAATGAAGATCTGTTTGTTAGCATGACCCATGTAAAATGGCATTCTTTTGTTTAGAAAGAAGAAGTATAGGAATTTTTTGTGACAAAGGACCAGCCAGTCCTAGACCTATGATTTGTATTTCTACACATTGACGCACAGACTGACTAAAAAGCTTGTATGGAACTGGGTTCCTTTCTCTAGTTTATCTATAGGAGAAGAGTTGAGATCTTTCAGAAGAAGACACTAAATTCTGGTAATCCCCACAACATCTCTTGGCCAGTTGAGGCAGCTCAATGTTCCCCTGCTCTTCTTGACCACTCAGAGCACTGGTGCTCTGAGTGCCTGATCTAGAGTTGCAGATTGCCCTAGACATCAAGGCACCCAAAAGCAGCTGCTGCTGCACTGAAGTTTTCATACCATTTAAGTCATGCATTTAGTCATGCATTCATATTTATTTAGTTTGCAGGAATCTGAGTGAGGTGACAGTTCTCTTCCTCTTCTTTCTTCAAAGGTTCAAGAGGTTCACCTGGCATTGATGGTTTCAAAGGCATGACAGGCCTAAAAGGAAGACCAGGCATCAAGGGAATCAAAGGAGAATTTGGCTCGTTCGGACCTCAGGGTGATAAAGGCTCACAGGGCTCACGTGGCTTTAAAGGTATTTGCTTATGGGTGGTACCAGTATGTTTGCTTTTCACAGCTGGAAA
Organism: Chaetura pelagica; assembly: GCF_000747805.2. Taxonomy (NCBI): domain Eukaryota; kingdom Metazoa; phylum Chordata; class Aves; order Apodiformes; family Apodidae; genus Chaetura; species Chaetura pelagica. Next base: position 5,797,631 of record NW_009953295.1, on the reverse strand, counting down.
ACTATTTTACAAGGACATGAAGACAAAGAAGACACATTTTTCTCTTGGTAAATTTAGCTCAGACATTACTCCACATATTTCACACATGGGCCTCTGGGCGAGAGGCCTGGATTTTAGGCTCAGGGAAAGGTTACCTTTTGAATCTTTATATCTTTAGTTGGAGACAGATGTCTTGTTATTCAGCTGAGCTCAGACAGTGGCACCGCTGGGCATGTGCATATTTTAACAGCACCTTTTCCCAAGAAGCCTAAGGTGTTTGGGGGAAAAGATTCAGATTTTGCCCCAGTTGCACTACAAAGGCACCAAAATGTTCAGAAAACGAGGCAATTAAGTAGTTAAAAGGCAGAAATATGTCAGTTGATATCAGTTAAATGAAAACTCTAATTCTGTCCTCTTTTATGTATTTGCATACAATTATCTGATTCATTACAATGATCTTCAAATACATGCTTTACCTCAAGACATGAGGTAGGTGCTTAGTAACAACCAGTTTGCAAAAAGGTTGCAAAACAGTGGTCCCAGTAATTCAGGGTAGGTCTGAGCAAAAAGCAAGTGTGAAAACAGCCTCTGCGACGAAAACTGTCAATGTACTTCTTGGTGAAGCAGTATAAGACAGGAGCCAAGTCTGAGAGGCTGGCCTGTCTCTGCATCCTCCAAAGAACTAAAGACAGTCATGCAGTCTGTTTGGGTCCTTTCTTCAGGATATTATTTGGTGACTGGTGTTACCAGTAACCTTCAAATCAAGAAAAGGAACATAATAACTGGTAACAAATGAAAACCCTTTATTTCACCCAAGGTTTTTTGACTGAGAGTTTTCCTTTCACTGGAAATAACATACTTTTCTGGACTTTTCTCCAGTATGCTTTTTGTTTTTTTATAAACAATGACAACTAACTGATCTGCTGAGAGGTAAATTATCTGTCACAGATGAATCTGGGTCCAGCACCCCAGGATTGTATGTACAAAAGTTTTAACACAGTTTTGATATTTTCTTCTGCTTGACTCTTCTTCTGACACACTGTATTTACACAGGTAACTTTTTATGCAAGTGGATTTTCTATTACTTATGCAAGATCGTCTGTCAATCCCTTTCTGCTGAAGTTACTCTTCTGTTCACTTTCTCCAGCACAGTGCCACCAACTAGCTTTTTGTAACATGGTTGGTTTTTACCCGTTAGGTGACCGTGGGGATCAAGGACCCCCAGGAGAGCCCCCAAAGCTCAAGCCCGGCATGATGATGGAAGTTAAGGGTGAAAAAGGAGATGCTGGAGAAAGAGGCACAAAAGGATTCTTTGGCTTAAAAGGTCAGTATTCACAGCAAAACAAAGCAAGCACATTCATGAGGGTCGCCCAGCAATGCTTCATGGAGGAAAGTCTTGTGGGGTTATGTCACGTGCGTGTGCTGCCTCTTTGTCCTGGCACATCGTGGTGCCATGTTTCAAGAAGGCCACTAGCAGGAAAACTTACACACAAGCAGCTGTGTGTCAGCCTTCCCGACTTTAATAGTTTAAGTCTTCTTTATTTTTCTTCTTCCTTGCCTGCAGGTAGCAAAGGAATGCCAG
>NW_009953295.1:5789644-5795976 GCF_000747805.2 Chaetura pelagica | reverse complement strand
AAGACAGGGACTCCTGGGTCTCCTGGGCATCCAAGCTACGTGGCTGGTGTGAAAGGGGACATCGGTGCAAAAGGGCTGACAGGTCTGAAAGGGTATCCTGGACCAGCTGGTTCTCCTGGCATCAGAGGCTTCCCTGGCAGCACAGGAGGCAGGGTGAGTTCATACCTCTAAGGGAATAAGGGTGTCCTTGTGTTGGCATTCTGCTTCTCTAGGGAGCAGCATTCCCCCCTTGAGATTGTTCTGAACAGCTACAGTGCAAAGACAAAAATGCAATAAAAACCAAAAAAAAATAGATCAAATATTTTTGCTTGATCCCTCCGACGTTCATTAAGCAGAGTCCTTTCTTTTCTCACTGGGAGACATCCAAATTTCATGTGCCAGCTTTTGATGATGTCCTCAGTTCCTTCTAGGTCCTTGGTCCTGTTGCTGTAGCTGTTAGTAAAAATTATTCTCAGTGCTGGGCTTATTCTTCCCTTTCTCCCAGGACTGATCATACCACTGCCAAAAATTACTCACTGACACTCATTAACAGTGAAAGAGTTTAAGAATCTCAGCTCTCACAGGGTAATTGACTGCGATTCACTTTGGCTGCAAAATTGTACTGGAAGAAACAAACTCTTACAAAAGGCTTGACAGTAGATTGACAGGTATCACTTATGTAAGAGATCCAACAACTATATGTCCCTTCCTCAGGTAGCTTTGCCCTTAGATTTCAGTAGGACTTCTTCCTGACCGGGGACGGCAGGACTCACTACCATATATGCGTAATAGGATGTTGTCAATTTCAGACTTAGTCTTTGCATACATAACTTGGCCCTTGGTTAGCTTAACTGATTTAGTTTGACTGGTTTCAGTCAAATGACTCTAAATTACAAAGTGCTACAAAAACTCAGAAATGATAAGTTGAATAGCTTTTTATCAATATTTACAAACTGCTGATTGGAAGGTGGAGTAAATCCTCACTCTCATTAACTGATACCTGTTTTCAATCATCTGATAGGGTGAAAAGGGTATTCCAGGAATTTCAGGCCATTTTGGTACTCCTGGCTCACACGGTGAAATAGGTGAGTTTGCTCTCTTGGTTTTCATTACGCATCAAGTGCTCACCTTTGAGTTAAGAGTCTTAGGAGGTCTTCAGTCTTACAGAGTCTTCATACAGTCTTACAGAAAGATATGTAGGAGGCTGTGAAGAGGTTAATGCTGTTAATTTCATGCAACATGTGCTGTCCATGAATAAATCCATCCATGACAGGGAGGATGCCTGTTCTAGTGACTTCATGTTTTTCTTCCTTTAACTTACTCCTTTTTTATTCTAGGAAAATAATAATTACTGAATTTTGAGTTGAAGGTTGCAATTCCCTCAAAACAAGAACAGGAAATAACTGTTGAAATTCAAGCCTTACAGCTCATGTGTTCATTTTTGCTTGAAACAGGTGAGCGGGGAGATACTGTAAACTTACCAGGAATGCCAGGCCTGAAAGGGGAAGTTGGTGTGCCAGGCTTAACAGGTATCAATTTCAAAGTTGTTCTGGGTATATTACTTTTCACATACTAAAGTCCACAGAGGAAGGAGGGAGAGCTTACCATGGGCTTTTGATGGCTGCTGAAACTGTGCTTTCATGACAGCTCCTGAAGAGATTCACCTTTTCTTTATTGAAATGAGTATGTGCTACATTTACCTCTTCAGCTGAAAGTACAGTTACAGCAGTAAACAGCAGTCACTTTCAAATCCAGTAAACATTTTTGTCTAATTTTTTGCCATTGGTGATAAAAGGAGCAGTATCAAGCTGTGATTATGCAAGGCGGGATAGCAGAGTCAGGTCAATTTTGACAATGTTAGGTACTGTATAAAAATCTCCCTGCACATGCAGCACACTTGAACATCAGAGTCATATTCCACATAATTTGGGGAGTACCTTTAAAAACAAATTTCATGAAGATTTGGCCAGCATGCTGTAGATCACTATTCATTCTCCCTGATTATGCAAGCACCCTGACTAGAAGAATGTCTTTATGTGGCAAGATCAGGATCCATTCAGTAGCCAAGTTCACATTACACTTGTTAGCTTAGTGTTGTATAGACATTGTTAAAATAATATACTGGATTTGTCGTTTTCCAGGCATAAGAGGAGGCACAGGACAAAAAGGTGAAGGTGGTGATCCTGGTTTCCCTGGCATTGATGGCCTCAAGGGCACCCAGGGTGTCCCTGGCTCAGTGGGACAGGAAGGTAAAATATTCTCTTTAATGATCCAAAGAATAAAACTGTTTTAAGAAGAGAAAAAAAAAATAAAAAAATCTTTTCCCTTGAAAGAAAGTAATTAAAGTATCCTAATACTGTCTCAGTACTGCAAGGAGGTGGGCTTTTCAATGCTCTTTTCTGCCATAAATGAAGTCAATATCCCTCAGGACCCAGTCACTCAGGGGCTTTTGAACCAGGCTTGTTGGACAACTGCACAAGAGTACTGGGGAACTGATGTTAGGTTCTTCTCTGGCTGGATCATAAACTCGGAGCTTAAGAACATGGCTAATGCTCTGTCAGAACAGTTGCTCCACATTTCTCATAAAATTATAGGGCTTAGAAACTCCAGCCATTCTGGAGCAGTTTCGGTAGGTACCTCACTGGGAAACAGTCCTGCCTTTCCGCCAGTCAGAAAGGCAAAACAGATGCTGCAGAAGGGGAAATTTAGGTGAACATAAATGAAATTACTCATTGTAACTCACAACAGAAGTAAAATTATCATTTTAATAAGAGGAGCCCACTGTATTTTTGAGGTTATCAGAAACCTGAAGTTTGTAATGAATTGTTCTGTTACACCTTGCTTCTCCTGCCTTTGATCTCTTCCATTTTCTTCCACTTGGATGAGTGGTGCAGTGTCATACAATGACATTCAGAGGGAAAAGCCTTCATTTTGCTACCTGGGAAAATGAAGGTAGCACAAGTCTGTTTTGGGCTACTGGTTTTAAGGACACTCATAAGCAATGATTCACCCTTGTCACGCAGGTTTGCCGGGACTGGTTGGCCCCCCAGGGCAGCAGGGAAGCCCCGGGACTCCTGGATTGCAGGGTGAAAAGGGAACTCCGGGCTGGCCTGGCTTACCAGGACAAGCAGGTATTCATACAGCTTCAGCTACTCAGTCATTTCAGCATGAGCACTTGCTGTTGTTCCTTTGGGGTAAAGAAGAAGAAAGGGGGGTTTTTGCAGTTCAGAGTGGCAGAGATGTCTTTAGTAAGCATTAATTGCTCATAAAGTCCAGGTGCATTAAAACCTACATGGTTAATTTCCAGTTTAGGACTTCAAAAGGACTGGCATCTACTGAGCTCACTTAAAATGCTGATAACCTTCTTCAACCAGGAAAGCAGTTTTCAGGAAACATTTTCATTTTTCATGACAGCTCGAAAGAAAAAAAATAAAAAATATTTAAAATGCAGGAAGAATAGTGTATTATAATATGGCATTAGACAGCAAACAATATACTTGCCCTACCTCATCATTGAAAACTGTGAACTGCAGCAATGTCTGGTTTTAAGAATAAATGACTTACGGATCAGACAGAATTCTGCTATCAAAATAGAGGTGATAGTTTCAAATGAAGCTGTTTGTATCACAGAATACACACTCTCATTGGCTGCCACCTAATTCCTTAATATATAAAGTTAGCAGAGTTTTTTTCTACAGTACAGCCAGAAATTGCCCTGCTCTGACTAAGATTAATCTATCTGAATCTGCATCAAATCCAAGCTAATATAGTTATGAAGGCTGCCTCCATAGACAGTGAAGAGCGAGACAGATTCTTATTTTTATGAAGGTTGAATTGTCCTCCAGAGCTCTGGCTATTGATTAGAGATACCTGTCTAGCTTTAACATCATGCTTAACACTTCAACAGGTACAAATAGACGGGATAAATTTTACCTGTAGCAGCAGCAGCAGCAGCTACTAGACATTTTGTTAAGGTCTTGCTGGGTTTTCTAAATGACACAGAGTGAATTTCTCCTGAAGAGAGCTTAATTATAATCACATGTAGAGCCTACAATTATGCCATCATTGTCTTGGTTAGAGTATTTTTGAAAACTAAATGGTTATTAACAAGATTGTAGTAGCAAGACTGGAACTAATGGCATGCTACCAGACAGATCAGAGATATTTAAAAAAACATCTCATAATGAGTTTATTGGATAATAACAAAATTTGCCAGTCACAAAACCATGGTGTGGTGTATTTCACAATAAGCTTATTGTAATGCATTAATTTGCATATAATATTCAAGATTTTGACAGATAATATTATTTATTCAGGCATTTGAATTTTCTGCCCAGGAATATATTCAGACTTATAGAAACAATAACGCTAATCATAAATGTAATTTTAAAACAGGATTACCTGGCTCAAGGGGAATCGGTGGACTGCATGGCTTACCGGGCACTAAGGGCTTACCGGGTTCACCAGGTAAGTGAGACTTTTATTGCCTGTTCATGGGCACAACAGTGTGCTGGCTGCAAGTTTGGTCACTGAGATTTTTGCAGGGTCACTTCCTTAACTGTGTCATCCAAAGCCCAGCGTGGAATTGCCTCATTATTGTGGGCTCTGGCAAACAACTTCATACACAGTGTGTTGCCACACAGATGGTTTAGAACACAACTTCAAACCATTATTTCTTTCCTTTTATAAAGTTAAAGCCTCAAGGCCTTTTTTTCCCATGACGAGCCATTTTTTTCAATGTACTTAGTAAATCCACCTGCTCCATAGGTGTATTAGCATGCTGATACATTGCTACCTGCAGAAACATTCCAGCTTTCCTCTTAATTTTTAAACAACTCCACAACAGGTCCAGACGGCTACGGCCCTGCGGGTTTCCCAGGTGCAGTGGGTGACAAAGGGGAAGCAGGAGAGCCAAGCAGACTGGAAGGCAGCCGCGGACCTCAGGGTCAGAAGGGAGACAGAGGTGTTCCAGGTTTGTATTCCAGAGAATGGGATCTACTTATTATTTGTTTCAGTTGTGGGTGTTACCATTTTCCAAGCATAGAGTTGCGTAGGAGAGTTTCCTGATGTGGGGAAGGTCACTGTTTGGGGTCAGAGCTCAACTAGTCCTAGAACCAGTGAAGTGTATTGCCCGATGTCGGGCAAGCCTGTCCCTCCCCCATGGGGTCCTTCCCCATGGTAACAGCACCCTGCAACACCTACTGAGCTCTCTGCAAATGCCAGACGCTGCTCTCAGCCGTCAGCCCCGAAATGTTTTTAATGAGGCTCCAGTTACACAAACACTATGAATGGTCTTTCTTTTGGTCATGAATCCATCAATGTTTACCTTTCTTCTGAAAACCTCACTGTCCATCAGTGTGTAACTGTGCCACTCATCCTTCCTGGGCTCTGTTTCTGTGCATAGTGCTTTACTCCTACCACCCGCCCTGGTGCAATGTCAGGGTACAGCCTTCCAGCTCAAACCCACCTTGTTGTAGCCAGCTGCACTTACCTGAGGATGGTTCACCACCAGTTCTTCTTCCACCAGGGAGCCACTAGGTTGATGTTATGGATTAATAAACTAATGACAAGGGTTTTTTAAAAGGTTTTTAACATTTTGGCTCTGAATGGACTGGCATAGTCCGTTCAGATCTGACTGTCTTCGCCCACTTGGTTCAATGGTTCATTACTATTTTGTGTTACGCTTTGTGGTTATTAACCTGCTTGCCATCTCAAACACCACTTAGAGATTTATCAAGCCCTGGAGGAAACAGATATTTCTCTAATCTCATGTCTGTCTAGCAGAATTTTATTTATTTATTATTTTAATTAATAATAAAAAAAGAAGGTTTGTGGCTTCCTGACAACCTGAATCAACTTAAAAGAATAATCTGTTGTTTGGTGGCAAGATTTTTGTCCATTTAACACTTCTCATCTATAGAGAACTTGCTGGATTCAAACTTTTGGTTTTAACTGACCCCAAAAGACCCTAAGTGTCTGTGACCCCTGGCCACACAGGGCAAAGAAGAACAAAAATGCTTTCTCATCTGCTTCAATATACCTGGGATATTTTGAGTACTTCCTATCTTGAAACAGTACTTTACCTGGCAGGCACAAGAGTATTAGCATTCCACACAGTGAGATGTAATGAGCTATCCAGAGAATTTGGCACAAAACTACTATTTGGTTCTTTTAAGAAAAACCTCCACAACATAATCTGAAAAAAAAATAAAACAAAAAACAGTGGGAACTGCAGGTGTTTTCCATTTTAAAAATCACATTATTTATACATAGTCTAAGGCAAGTCCTTATAATTGCAAGTGTGCATTTTCCTTGCAGTACTGATTATTTCTTCTCTTCCTTTCAGGAGTCCA
>NW_009953295.1:5761955-5789346 GCF_000747805.2 Chaetura pelagica | reverse complement strand
GAAGGATTTCCAGGGCCTCCTGGGATTTCAAATATATCAGGATATCCTGGTGATAAAGGCTCCCCAGGTCTAGATGGAGTGCCAGGTAATTCATGTTTTGTTCCCCTCAGACAACAATAGAAGACTAAGTACTGGGTTAGCAACAGCAGACGTTATTTCTGTCTTGATTCAGGAAAACATTTCTATTAAAAGCAACACTACAGTGCATGAAAATTGTCAGACAGAGCTAATGGTACATAAAATATTAGGGATAGACCTCTGGAAAACAAAAAACAGTTGCTTTAGGTTGTCCTGATGACAGGGTTTGATTTTCATGCAAGTAACAGATTTAATAATCCAGAATTCTCTTTACAGCTTTCAGAAATGTTACACTAATTTACTACTTTAAAATCTGAGGGTGGTGGCAGTCTTGCAATTCTGTGGAATGTTTTCTTAATAATTTAGAAAATTTTCCTATGTGAAATTACCATGCAAATTAAGTTACACTGGGAAGCATTAGCTCTTCTCTCTAAAGTCCGTGCTATGAGCCTGCCTATCTCACACATCTGAAAGAACTGCTCTACATCTCACTGTATTTAGAAGCTGATACACCTATTGCTTATTAGACTGCACAATCATTTCAAACTTCAGTGCTTCTGTGAAGAGCTTGTAGCAGAAGTTGCAGGTGTCCCACTACCATGTTTATAGGTTGCATGGAAATTTTTATGTAAATTGTTGGCTAAGAACCAACAAAATACCAAGGTTTCCAAATGGAAAGAAGATGTTAGTTGGTTTACTGCATACTGATTCCCACTCCCCCAGCAGTCATTGGATTAAAAAATGACAATAGAAGTAGTCAGGAGAGTGGGAATAGGAATACCATTTCTCAGACAAAATGGTGAGACAGGCATGGCTGTGGCTCACTTACTTTGCCACACGCATCTTGCGTTTGTATCCACCCGTGATCCAACTTCAGAGATGCCCCACTCAAAACCCTAATTAGTAAGTGCTGCCCTCTTCAGAAACAAAGTCCAAAAGTCTTCTTAGGCAGCAGAGGTAACTAAAGAGCAAACTGCCAGGTTTAGCTTCAGGCAATATGTAATTCTGGAAAAAGTGGCTGTTCCCATAATTCCCAAGACAGCATGAAGTAGTTACTTGTATCCAGATGTTCAACTGAAGCACTAGAATACACAGAACAGTAAGTCCTTGGCTTATTTACCACCTGGCACTGAGTCAGGTGCTTGCTGCTCTCTGATTTCTCTCTAGTTTCTTGGAGAAATGGGTATCAAGCAGGGAGACACCAAATGAAAGTGGGGCATTTGCTGGGGAAGGAATAGCTCATTGAGGACTGTATCTCAGCAGGCACCCCACTTTTGCTGAAATCTTGCTAGAAATGACACTGTACTCTGTGGCAGCTCCATGCCCTAATTCCTCTGCCATCTCAGCAGAAGGGTGTGCCAGCCTGAGAGCTGGAGCAGGAGTGCTGAGTAAGTCTGCCAGGGCATTAGTTCCCTGCCTAAATTAAGGAAATTAAACCTGGTGGGATACAATTAGACATACTGTTATTTTTTTTCCCTTCTGACCAGGTCTTGGATATAAACAGTTTACAAATTATATGTGCTCTAAACAGGCTATCCAGGACTACAGGGGCAGCCTGGAGTACCAGCTCCACCAGGCAGCAAAGGAGAAAGTGGACCAACAGGTATGAGTGGAGAAATTGGCCAGAAAGGAAGTAGAGGTGATCCTGGACCTGAAGGGAGACCTGGAGTTCCTGGGTACCCTGGACCAAAAGGTAAGAGTGGGAAATGCTGATCTTAGCTGTGGGCACGGGAACCTCCTATGCTACAGCAGCTTCAGTAATGTGACTTTTGCACTCACTTGATCAGTGTTAAAATGCAATAATGTCACCTCTCATTTTGCATTAAAGGTCGTAAGGGTGAACAAGGTGTCATTGGCTTTATGGGCACAATAGGATTTCCAGGTGATTTAGGACCTATTGGACCCAAGGGGGATAGAGGACTAACTGGTAAGTGCAGTCTGATGCCTAACTCTTTTCTAACCTACTCATTTTGCAGCTCCACAGGGCTGATCTAACTCGCCCTCCTTTGAGCAGGAGGTTAGGCTAAATGTTCTCCCAGGACCTCTCCAAACTGCATGACTCTGTGGGACCCCTGGCAAATTTCAGTGGACAGATGCCTGAATTTAACATGGGCAGTCAACTTTTTGCCTTTATGAATTGATTTTGTATGAGGTGCCAAACTGCGAAATCAGAGCCGCTCTCAGGGTTATAAAAAAGAGAATTCCTTGTCTAAAGTAATCCTCCAGAGTAGACATACTGAATATTTAGAAATATCTTTAAAATCCTTCACTCTATCTATACCATCATGTATTTGTGTGTCCCAGAGCCCATCAGAAGATGGTGTGGCACCTGAGTTGTTTGCTGTTTCAGGGGAGCTTCCCAGCTTCCTATGTCATAAATGAGAGAGCACGGGCATAATCCATTTCTTTCTGCTTGTCTGTGCGCCCTCCAAGAGAAGACAATCCCCATGCTCACATACATTCCTCCATTATAACAAATATGGCTGCTGTACCCAAGGTGGTGAGTTGCAGACCACAGTCCTCCCATATAGGCAGCCAAATAACAGCAACATATCTGTGGATGGAGGAACACAGGAAAATACAAGGGGATATTTTTAATCAAACTATCTCATCTTGCTTCTTATTACAGGCTTTCAGGGCCCTCCAGGCTCTCCTGGGCTGCCTCCCCTTCCTCCAAGGCTGGTTGCTGAGCAAGGTTCACCAGGTCCCCGTGGAAATATAGGACCTCAAGGAAGCCCAGGAGATACAGGACCTCAGGGTCCACCAGGCGATCCAGGTAAGAATCAGATAGAGTGAAAACTCAGTTCCCCTTAGCAGAGTGAGGCCACCAGAGCACTGCTTTGACTCTCTTTAAATTCTGTAAGCCACAAAGCCAAGTCAAATTTTGTCTTTCAAAGCTAGGGCTTGGCTTGCCTCCTCTTCTTAGCAGGGGAAACTTTGACAACACTCACATAGCCATATGTGAGGAAATGTGCACATCCTTGTGGGGGTGCTATCAGCCATGGGAATGTAGCATTAGTCGTGTGGACCTTATGCAGTGCACCTCTTACTATGAGCCTCATCAGATGTGTGGTGTCAGCAAGAGTGAAAGATGAGGGTTGCGGGGCTCATGCAGTTTTGACCCAGGCAACCTTTTCCAATGAAGTTAGTGCTCTTTGCCTGAGGAAGAACCACAGGGACTTGCCTTTACTGTAAATTGATAAACCTGGCAGATGGGATCAAACATGCAAGTAGAGCACATGTTAACAAAGTGGGTAGCATGTTGGTGTCTCTGCAGTCACTGTGCTTATAACCATTGTTGGTGCAAGGTTTCAGAGGCTCACCTGGAGAGCCAGGACTCCAGGGCAGGGGTGGCATTCCAGCTCCTCCGGGTTCCAGAGGTGAACAAGGATCAGTAGGATTTCAGGGTCCTGTGGGATTTGAAGGTAAGAGATGTTGTGCAGCACTTCTTCCCTTTCTCCTATTTCACTGCCATAAATTGTTCTCTAGTTACTACATCACTGGATAGGGAGGAAAGAGAAGGTTTCTGTCTTCTCAGCTTTTTCACAAGGGACAGCTAACTAACTTTTACCAGAGTTATCTTAAAGCAATATTTTTTGAATAAGTTTGCTAGATCTAGATGTCAGTCCCCTCATGAGTTAGTCTGTTTTGATCTGAGTGTATTTTTACATCAGTTTTCTCTGAGGTATTTCAGCCTAGTGTTTTTCTAAAAATTACATTCATGGAAAAGAATGGTTTGGCATGTGATGTTTGTATAGATGATGCTTAGGGGAACTTATTTGTAAAAGAAATACCTATGTCCTTAACCAGACAAAGAGCAGAATGATTACGATCTTAATTAGCTAAGTAAACAGAGAAATGGGTATTTGCAGAGCATAGTTTTAACCGTATAAAGCAACTGCAAGCAGTTAAAAAATCATTGGTTAATCTTGAACTAAGAGAAAGTTTTAATGAGAAAGTATGTTCATCTGTACTGAACCAAGGATGCTCCAATTAATTAGAAATTTATATGTGACTTTCCCTGGTTCTGACAGTGAAATGCATCATCTTAGAAACCAAGGAGCCTAATCCAGCTCACATCTACTTCCAAAACAACTGCTGTAACTCTAGAACTACAGCTCTTTTAACAATAACTTACAATAAGAGGCATCATGCAATTAGGCTTTGTCTGTCAGCAGCTTAGCTGGAATATCAGCTACCTGTGGGAGCACAAACTTCAGTTGTTCTCTCTCTTTCCCCTCTGCTGTTCTAAGGTCAGCCAGGCCGGCCCGGCAGCCCCGGGCTGCCAGGCATGCCGGGTCGCAGCGTGAGCATGGGCTACCTGCTGGTGAAGCACAGCCAGTCTGATCAAGAGCCCATGTGCCCAGTTGGCATGAACAAACTCTGGAGTGGATACAGTCTACTGTACTTTGAAGGACAAGAGAAAGCACACAACCAGGATCTAGGTATGTGCAGGTATTGCTGGGAGCCACCCCAATTCCATCTCTCTGGATGAAAAATTAAAAAAAAAACCACCAACCCAACTAAATAAACAGAACCTAGAGAAAGCTGGGACTTCAGCAAACAGGTTTGGTGAACACCAAAATGAGAAGATAAAAGTTCTATGTCTGCATGGAGTGCCACTGAGAAGGCTCCTGCAAGTCACTAGTGTCATTCAACTACTCTCCCATGTACCTACCAGTGTTGGTGACTCCAATTCCCAAAACACACTGTACTTTTCCAGCTACTTCTCTCTTCTCTTACCCAGCAGGCTTCTCTCAGTCCCAGGAATGTACAGTGGTTTTACTGTCAGTGCCTGGGATGACAGTTTTTACTTGTTCAGAGTGAGTGAAGCTAAAAAATTGAGGTAGGAAAAATTAATAGCTGACCTGTAAAGCCAGCAAAACATTCTGGATTTCAGGGTTTTACTGACAAGTGCTTGGGAAAGAGCAGAAAACTGAAATTGTGCATTGTCTTCTGTGAGAATGATTGCCATAGTATCTTTTTTTTTTTCTTCTTCTTTTTTTTTAACAGGGCTGGCTGGCTCATGTTTGGCTCGGTTTAGTACTATGCCATTCCTCTACTGTAACCCTGGGGATATTTGTTACTATGCAAGTCGAAATGATAAATCCTACTGGCTCTCAACTACAGCACCTCTTCCAATGATGCCTGTGGCAGAAGATGACATTAAGCCATATATCAGTCGCTGCTCAGTTTGTGAGGCCCCAGCTGTGGCAATTGCTGTCCATAGCCAAGAAGCTTCTATTCCTCACTGCCCTGAAGGCTGGCGCAGTTTGTGGATCGGATATTCCTTCCTTATGGTATTTGCTCTCCAGTGTCACACTTTATGTGGCACTGGGTTTTAAGTCTGAGTCTTAAATACTTAGATAGGAAGGCTACTCTGTTTCAGATCCAAGACCACCAAAACCACTTTCCTGGGGAACCAGGAAAGCGTAGAACTATTTTCTAGAAAGCAGAGAGGAGAAACAACATTTTGGTGAATTGCAGAGAAAATTGCGTCTTGACAGACTAACATCTGGAGTACTTACTTTATGTACACAATAGAGCTCTGGAGCAGAGCACAAGGACAGCTATGGATTAGCAAATAAAATTGCACTGACAGTAGCCTACAAAGCATATTCCCAGCTGAAGACTGAGAGTTACTTACATACATCGCTATTAAGTAGCTGATCAAGAGGGGGGGGAAAAAATCACAGAACTTTTATCCTTCTTTTAGAAACTTGCAATCATTGGTGTTTGGTTAAAGATTTAGAAGCCACTGTCTTTCACCTAGTCTAGAAAGGGAGACAGCCTCCTGTTGTTTCTAAAATTTAACTTCAGTGTTGTATCTCTAATAGCAACAACAATGGAGCTGTATACACTTGGTCATATAGGATCTCTTAGGTCTTGTCATAATTAGGAAAGGGGATGGTACAGAAAAGCTTAGTGTTAGGTGTGCAGTGGAAGACCTACTGAAGGGCATGACCTGCTTTTCTTGCAGGACAGAAGGATCACATAAGCACTGGAGGGCTTAGCATGGTTAAAGAGCAGCTAGAATGTGTCAGTGTATGATCTGACAGGTGCTCATGTTTCTTACTTGCTTGATGTACCCAAGAGTCAAAGCCTGCAACAGTGTGCCCATGTTGTTGACTCATTAAAGATTGGACTGAATGCTGCAAGGTAGGGGGAAAAACAATATTTCTCTAGAAGAAAACATCATAGAATAGCAATAGTCAAAATCCAAAACCTTAAATTTTTCAGAAAATAAGGTAAAAGTAAAGCTGGTAATTTTTTTCATTTTAGTTACAGAAAACAAGTGTCTTGAGAGGGCAGGTCGCACTTTTGACCAGCCCTACGTTTGACCTTTCTTTTGCTTCTATAAAAAGCCCTGATACCAATCTCATATTTACTGTGTAAGAATTCCAAGGATTAATTCAATGTTTGCAAAGGCCTGTGTAAACACTGAGCATTGTTAAGAACCAAGTTGTCACCTTAGCAAGAACCTTTTGCCAGGACAAAGCCTGCCAGTACCAAGGAACACACAGTGAGAAGAATTCTGATTTTCTCAGCTAGTGTTTGGAGCAACTAAAATGTTTGGTGTACACATTTCTGCTTCTCAGGCAACTATGGAAGAAGTACACCACACTTGTGGTTATCTCAAAGTACATACTGTTTTACTTCCTTGGCTTAAATTTTTCACCTCCTTCCCCTGAGTAAGGTACAATCATGCAGAGAGTTGCCACGGATGCCTGCCCAAGCAGGTATAGAAGTCAGTAAGATTTCATGTAACAAGGCCACACAGGCCACTCTACCTTTATAGGATGCAGGTTAAGTGTTGAGAAGGATAGAAGGCCATGGCAAATAAAAGAGGAGGTATTATAGGCACAGAGTGGGAGCTTTTACACTGCGCATAGGAATGCCAGTGCTCATCCTGAGGTGGTGAAGCAGGCCTGCTCCCAAGCCAGGGCTCCACAGCAGGCTTTCCAGCTCCAACTGCAGAGGGCCCAAAGCTGTAATAGTGAATGCTGCTACTTACCACCTTTGTTCTTGTAGAGGGATGCTAGAATGGTTTTGCTCCTGAACTTCACAGCTTAGCAAATCTTGCACATTTGTAAGGCAGCTGATGAGCTGCAGCTTTGGGGTTTGGGTGGAGTTTCTGGGGGGAGAGAATTGTTGTTTTGGGTTGGGTTGGTTTTTTAAAAAAAATACTACTATCTAAATCTCAGCAACATTTAACACCAGTCACAGCTCAGAGTCCTTCACTATGTTAAAAGGTGGTCATTTCTGTTACTCATTTATATGAACACAGTGGGCCTCTCGCAGCATAAACCAAGCTAGTTAAAACGTGCTTTTATAGTATGGTGTTTATTAAAACATACTGGATGTGCCCAGATTTCTCCTTACATTTACAAACGCATTTACAACTTTATTTTCCAGTGGCTTTCTTTTATATTGCAAATTCCTCCAGTTTTTAAGAGAAAATTAAACAGCTCCGCTTAAAAATGCAGCTGTACAGTTCTTAAATGGGCAGAGGAAATGTCTTTTTTGTTAGTAATGCCTTTGACAGAAGAAAAGTAACATTCAGTTCATTACCACAGTATGTGTCAAAGGTAACAGCTGAGTGGTATAAAGATGCTTGATTCTGGTGTAATTTGCTGTCAAACAATATGCCACAGAGGGAACAGCTTATTTGTATAGAAGCTAATTTTGTTTCCACAGTGCAGCTCAGGTACAATGCAAAGCATGACAGACTTTACAATTAGAGAAATCCAAGTTAGCTATATGGTGAAAAGTTCTTCTTACTGAGTGTAATCAAACAGAGGAACAGGCTGCCCAGAGACGTTGTGGAAAACTCCATTATTGGAGGTATTAACAACCCAATGGTGCCCTCAGCAACCAAGGACAACTTTGTATCAGCCCTGCTTTGAGCAGGAAAGTGGCTGAGGTGACTTCCAGTGGGGTCTTCCTACCTAAGTGATTCTCCAGTTCTGAGACTCCCAAAAGTGAAACTCTTAATTATAGAAAACATGTCTGTGAGAAGACTTAAAGTGGCATCAACATAGGATTTAGCTCCTTTTTATAGCTAAAGCATAGCCAAACCCTTAAGCCTTACCTAGTTGCAAGATTAGCAGACTCTCTGCTCCAGAAATAAAAATCAGGAGCAATTCTAGTGGTTTTTCTCTTTTCCCATGTTTAAGTTTTTGGCAGCATTGCCTGAGGTTATACTCTGACCACTGCCTTCCTTGTCTCCTTTAGCACACTGCTGCTGGTGATGAAGGTGGAGGACAGTCCCTGGTTTCTCCTGGGAGCTGCCTGGAAGATTTCAGAGCAACTCCTTTTATCGAATGTAACGGCGCACGTGGAACCTGTCACTACTTTGCAAATAAATACAGCTTCTGGCTCACTACAGTCGACCAGCCCTTCCAAAGCAAGCCCTCAGCAGATACACTCAAAGCAGGACTCATCCGAAGCCATATCAGCAGGTGTCAAGTCTGTATGAAAAATTTATAGAAGTCTTGCACAGTATAAGGAACCTGCTCATCGTGTGGGTCTTATATGGTGGAGCCTTCTATGATGGTTAGACATTTGAAAAAATCATGTTGGTGCTTTTTTAACTTATTACCTCAAAAGCTGAATGGAAAGTTAATTTTTAAAAGCGTCTGTAAAAGCAAATTAACTGTAACACAAATTAAGTCTAACACACAGATCTAGTTCTGTGTTCTCCTACTATACAGTATATGTACACATTTTTTGCTAGTCTAACATTATGTCATTTGCTAAATTATACAAATACTCACAGCTTTGAAACACCAAAAGAACTTCAGTAATAAATGGTTGCCTTGGTCAGATACTCACTGCATTTACTTTAAGAGAATATATGTATCTTTTGTATTTACTGTATTTGTCACAACAGTAAACACTTAACAGCTGCAGTTCCCGAAATTACCCCAAGGGGATCCAAGTGCTAAACCCTTGCCAAATACCAAAAATATGCTCAGGAAAGTGCTTTTGTCCAGCATTGAAACCTTTGATTTTAGTATTTTATGCTTGGGCATTTCAAACACACCCAACACAACCATCTTTTTATTGTATTTGTTGGGGTTTTTTCAAGCATTGCCAGGCTTTTGCACTTAAACACTGGCAATAGCAGAGAAGCCCACAGGCCTCCCAAAAAGAGTGACCACAAAATGCTACTCTTCCTGTTTTCATTAGGAGACTGTCGGATAAAGTTCACCATTTTATTTTACAAGCTTGATGATTTATTTTTTTTTCTAGACATACCCCAGGCCAGAGGATCATTACAAAGCTCTCATGTGTTGTGGACATTCAGCTGCATCACAGCGCCAACACAGCAGCAGCACCAAGTAGTTTTTGCATTGCAGCTTTTCCCAATACCAATTTTAACCACATACTGTTCAAGCAGCTACTGAACTTAGAGTAGGTTTTGCATTGTCGCTCAACGCCACATGAGCTTCAAATGCAGAACTTCCAGACCTGCCAGTTGCCTCTCTGGAAGGCATGCTGTCCCAGCAGCTGGGGACAGGTGGCATTGAGATGACCAACATCCCAGCTTGCACACAGCCATCCTTGCAAAAGCAAAGGGGAAGGAAGCAGGGCAGGTATTTGGCACCATCTTTTCCCAAAGAGAAACAAGTTACTGCATGCCAGGCTTGATAATTGGCCAGAACAGCTGGCGCATCCCTTCTGTAGAAAGAGGCAATTTAGCCCAAAGTTGTCTGTCACCACCACAAGGGGGAGGGAATAAAAGGATCAGCTGCACATTTCCTCATTGCATAGTGTGATTATATACCTAACTGGTTAAAGCTAAAATCAAAGATACTTTTATAGCAGTGACAGTTGATTCTTCAATAGTTCAACCTCCCTCCTGCTTCAGGTGCTTTTTGGCTTTTGGAATTACATTCCACCCTCACTGTATCATAAATAAAACTTGGTTTTTTCTACACCTCTATTTGTTGATGATTTCCATTCCATAATAGAGTTTTTCTATAAAATGTGTATGGACTGCTCTGTTGAATTACTTTGTTTGCACCTGAGGAATTAAGAAAACACTACCAGAAAGCTCCTTCCACTTAAATTCAAACTCTTCAGCCAGGAATAAGCGTGTTTATTCCATGGCTCTTAAAAAGCTCCAAGATGGAAGCTGTGTTTCTTGATTTGTTTGTGTAAGCTAAACTACTGAAAATACTGTTTCATCTGTTGTTAGGAATAATAATTTAAGCCAATAAATTGCAATTTTGCAGATTAAAGCAACAGGTTATTCATGCCCCACAACATTCAGGAAACCAACATTAACCAAACTTGACAAGTGTTACCTCCACAAAAAAATATAAAGTATAAATTAAGTTCAAGTTCTTAGCACCTAGCTTATCTAAGTCTGTCTGACCTAGATCAGTTGTATATATAATTAGATATATCCATAAAAAGAGAAACTACCTGAGTTTGAAATTAACTCTTTGGCCATGCTGTGGCTCTGAAAGGCAGCCCCCTCAACAAACTAAGAACACTACCTTTTTTTTTTTCAGCTAAATAAAATTACTTAGGATTGAAAACATTGCAAGTCAACAGGAGCCAAATCTATTCCATGTTTGCCAGTACTTTTAAATTACACATGGCAGTAAGAAACATTTAAGAATCAGCAATTTACCTCTTTCAGGTGTTGCTAAATATCAGTGGTTGTGGGATGATCACACAGTTTCCATTTTTTATTTTTACAGCACAAAACTCTGGCAATGCAGTACATTGAGGGTTTTAAAATAATTTAGTAGAGGTTATACAGATCTGTAAAAAAAACTACTATGTCAACAACAGCACCAATTTATTTAGATTTTCCTGGCTAATGCATTGTGCCTAATTTTCCTGTGCAGCTATTTATTTATTTTTTTTGCATGTAAAACTTTAGCAGATAGAGGTCTTCCTCCTCCAGCTACTTTGAATCTTAACTTCCCCTGACTCACATAAACTGTTCTTAGCATGTTTGTTCAGCAAGCTGTTGGCACAGCACTGAGTTGAACAGACAGGCCCAGTGCAGGAAAAAATAAAACCACAAAACCCCACAAGCCAACTTCTGTACTTTGTGCACATCATGTGCTTCAGGTCTGTGTACTTACACCTGTGTTTCTCCACAGCCTGCGCAATCGCTGTTTGAGAAGGGGAGGAAGCTCATGCGTGCAAACACGTGAAATACTTGCAGTTGCCAAAGGATTTCACCTTGCAAGCAAACATGGAGCGCAGCACAGAGGGGAGCTGAGGTGTTCAAACTGCCTTTTAGCTGCAAATTTACCTCCTCACCTATGAAGACAGGCTGCGTTTGGGTTGTTCAGACTGGAGAAGGCTCAGGGAGATCTTAGAGCAGCCTTTCTATATATAAAGGGGGCTTAAAAGGAACATGGAGAGAGACTTTTAACCAAGGCCTATAGCTGCACGACAAGGGGCAGTGATTTTAACAGGTTGCCCAGAGAAGCTGAGGATGCCACATTCCTGGACCTGTTCAAGGCCATGTTGGACAGGGCTTTGAGGAGCATGATCTAGTGAAACATGTCCCTGTCTACGGCAGGGGCCTTGCTCTAGATCATCTCTGACGATCCCTTCCAAGAACCCACTTCAAAGAAATTAAAACATTTTTATAGATGAGGAACTCAGCTACAGCAAAACAAAACAATCTTTTTACTGTACTATAGTGATCCACTCTAGGATGTAAAAACCACAAGTGTTTTTTGCCTGGGTTTGGCCAGGTCACATCGTCTCCTTCAAAGTTTGCTGTTTGCTTCCCATGCTTTCCTTTTTGAACACATACTAAAATATAACATGCTGTTCAGGCCAGAAAAAGTAAACAAGATTATATTCTCATTCTGTAGGTAATAATGCATCAGTCTATCAGCACAGCTATAGGGAAGTCAACATAATGACATCAGTTGACACCAATCATTTCCTCAGAGTGCATCGACCAGATCAGTTAAGTTCATTCACACCCTGCATGACTGATCTTCTTCACAGCTGCCAGAAACAGAAAAAAAGCAAACATCAAACAATAAATGTGACCTCAAATCAGAAAGTAACAGACTGATACCAGAAGAGAAGCTGGGAAGGTCACTGCTGATGCTGATGGTGTCTCTGGCAGTCAGCACCAGCCTCCTGGGGGCCAAGGTCATCTCCAAGGATGGCCACCCATACCCACCAAGGGTGAGCAGGGACCCAGCCTCATAGCCATAGGGACTAGGCACACGTTGGTGCACGACATACTGGATGAGGGAAGCAAGTTACACCACTGGGCCCCATAACCCACAGGCAGGGAAGTAAAAACGGCAGTGGTGCTTCCCACAATAGAATCAGATAACCATTCTGGTTGGAAAAACCCTGTAAGGTCTTCAGGTCCAGTCGTTAACTCATCACTGCCATATCCACCACTAAACCATATTGCTAAACCACAACATAAGCAAGGGCACAACTAAGCTCAGCAGCTCTGCCCTACCCCATGGGCACCAGGGCAAATTCAGGCTCCTTTTGTGCCCTCCACAAGACTCAAAGCCTTGTTGGGGTTGTCATGGGCCAATAACCACCTCAGTGTTGCACCATCAGCGCCTGCAAGGGGCACGAAGCAGGATGGGGCCTTCCCAGCCTGTTCCCCCCATCCTGCTCACCCTGCCATTCCTCCGTCCCTCCTTCCCTGCCTCCCCCTTGGGTCACAGCCTGACCCACACATCACCTTGGGCATAATCAGGCCTTTTGCTCAGTCACCCAGCTTGGCCAAAAATAACACCTTTTACTTCACAGTTCAAACACTTCACATAAACCAGACAAATAACATGAAGGAGCAGGGGAAAGGAAATAAATACTTGTAAAATGAGGCTCCCCTCCCAGGCAGAACACCTGGGTCCCTGCTTTGACCTGCCATCACTAGTCCTGGCAGGGAAGGGTGCCACCTGGCTCCAGCAGTGCAGGCACAACCCACCAAGCTCCAGGATGCTCCATGATTTTTAAGGGAGAAAGGAAAACATTTGGTGCAGCCAGTGGCATGCAGAAGAGCAGGCATCAAACAGGTGTACTTGTCCTGCACCTGTGTTGGGGCAATCCCAAGCACAATTAAAGGCCAGGCAGAGAATGGATTGAAAGTAGCTCTGAGGAAAAGGACTTAGGGGTGTTGGTTGATGAGAAGCTCAACATGAGCTGGTGATGTGCATATACAACCCAGAAAGCCAACTGTGTCCTGGGCTGCATCAAAAGCAGCACAGCCAGCAGGTCAAGGGAGGTAGTTCTGCCCTCTACGCAGCTCTCATGAGACCCCACCTGGAGCACTGTGTCAAGTTCTGGAGGCCCCAACATAAGAAAGTCATGGATCTGTTGGAGTGAGTCCAAAAGAGGACCAAGAAAATAATCAGAGGGCTGGAGCACCTCTCCTGTGGAGACAGGCTGAGAGAGTTGGGGCTGTTCAGCCTGAGGAAGACAACGCTCCAGGGAAACATTATATCAGCTTTCCAGTAACTGAAGGAGCTACAGGAAAACTGGGGAGGGACTTTTTGAAAGAGTATGTAGCAATATAACAAGCAATAGAACTTCAGAAAGTAGTAAAGAAATGAGGCTAGCACACATATTGAGCAATCCGGTTCTACTCCTTAACCTCTTATCAATAGTCCTGTGTGTTACACAGCCTCCTAGGTTCTGTTCTGCAACCCCATGATCTCTCACAGGCTGGCAGAGTGACAATCTCTCATAACCCAGACATTTCTCAAGGAACAACAGCCAGTGACACTAAAAAGCCTTGAACATTGTGCCAGACAAGTGTAGCCCTACAGGCAAAAGCACAGCAATGCAAGGCTGGCTCCTATGTCATCTCTTTTAGTGAAAACACCCAAGTTGGAGCTTTTGGAAGGACTGCAAGAATTTCTCAAGATCTTATATGAATCAAATGCTGGTGCAACTGAATTGCAAATATTTATATCTTAAGAAGTGTTACATATATTCATATTTGTTCCTGTTCTGTACCTTTTAGGTGTACATCTTTCAAAAGCCTCACCTTGCCACCAGTGCATGCTGCAGGTTCAGTTGCCAACAGATGCAGCAAAGCCAGCAGTAACCTCTCACAGATACAATAGCAGATCACTTCGGTAGGTAGGAAGGCTGAGGTTGTAGCCTCTTTGTCTCCTCAGTACTGAGAGAATACTAAGATACTGGCCTTGGGATTTTGTTAAGAGCTAGAAGGTTTTAATTGTATACCACTGTAAACACCACACAGCAGCTGCAGTTAATTCTCTGACAGATCGACCAATCTCTAGCAAATCCAAAAGATGACAACCCTGTGTAGGACCTGTACCCCTAGGACGAGGGGTAATGGTTTTAAACTAAATAAGGGTAGAATCAGACTAGGTATATGGAAAAAAAAAAAATTACAGTTAGGGTGATGAAACACAGGAACAGGTTGCCCAGAAAGGTGGTATGTGCCCCATCCCTGGAAACATTGAAGGTCAGGTTGGGCAGGGCTCTGAGTAACCTGATCTAGTGGAAGATGTCCCTGCTTATTGCAGGGGAGGTGAGGAGCTGGAGCAGATGACCTAAAGGTCTTTTCCAGCCCAAACCATTCTATGATTTTTATGGTTAAATGTACAAAGGCATTTCCCCCAAGCCATTCCTCCCCACTATACCTGTGCTGTGCATGAACTTGAAAGCAGAATATAAAGATACTACTCTGCAGAAAGGTTCTCAAGAGGAAAAAATATTTAAAATATACTTAGCGATCATTTAATTCATTATTAATTTAGGAATTGTCTCTCCATGTACTAAACAACTATGATTTGTGTGGGACAAAGAAAGGCAATGACAAAGCATAGGAACATGCCAGCTGCATCTTTGAGTGGCTTTGGTTTTAGGAGGGGATTAGTGGGGAGGGGAGAGTCTTTTCTTTTGTTCGTTTGTTGGTTTTTTTTAAACAAGCAGTTCTTCACTCTGATTATGGTGTCCCAGTGTGAGCTCCAGAGTCACTGCATGCATTCTGTGTAGTCAAGAGGGCTGGAAAACTCTAGAAGCAGTATTGAGTATTAGGTCCTCCTTTCCACTGCAGTCAGGAGAGAAACCTCATTAGTGCTCCTTCATGTACCCTTCTACTCCACAGAAGGCAGTTTCTCTTCCCTTCCTCCTTCATCAGCCACTTTCACATCAGAAAATGCCAGCCCTCACTTCCCTGCAAGTAAATGGTAATGTCACATATAGCTGCTAAAAATGAAAGCTGCAGCTTTGCCTGGGCAGAACTAAGGAGCTGCTGGAAGGGAGACAGAACACAGGTATTCAACACTGTGGTATCCTATAGGCACCATGCAGACAAAACAGAAAACCGCTCCCTTCTGCAGAAACACTTCACTATCCACATGAAAAAGAATTACAAGAGAAAAATTAATGAAAAAACTTCCTCCTGCAACTTGCAATTAGAGCAGCAAGAGCTGTGATGCTGCTTGTTAATACATGAAAGCCCACTATGGAAGGAGAATTCACATTAATAAAGTCTCCAAATGAATAGTATGTATCCACAGTGATTTTAATTGTTTGGCTTCCGAATCTTACACTGTTATATCTGACATAAAACGACTGTAATTGATTTATTAGCTACAAATATAAATTATACTTGGATTTTCTTTTTTTCTTAAGAATAAAAAAGTACCACGTATTCAATCTTTCAAAGTTAGAATTGCAAGGGCAAAGATTATAAATATGTGAAAGCTGTCAGGTCATTTACATGAAAGATGAAATGGTGAGTCATAAAAAAAAAAAATCAGACTCCTTCAAAACTGTTCAATTGATTGTCACTACCAACTGGACTAAAATACCATTTTTCTTCGGAGACCATGGAAACTGGCAAGTCTTCCTCCGTAATTTCACTTCCATTCCCATTTTCATACACAGAACTTTTCAGAAACTCTAAATGGTCAGTAGATTTGGGGTTTTCTCATGCACCATTTTAGTCTATTTATTCTTTGACTTCTCCTTTCTGGCAAACTGCAAACACTTGCTAGTCCTCAGTTTGCTGGAGCAAACAATCCCTCCCCCTTTTCTTCATGCCATGTCAATGGTTCAGGCACAACAACCAGATTTTGTCCTTTTTGCTGGCTTGTAGTCAGTAATGTCTACAGTTTGCTGCGGCCCCTCAGCTTTCTGCCGTACAATGATGGGGACTACCATCTCAAACACAGTTTCAAAGAGGTAGTCCACCTTGTACCCTGTTTTCGCACTGGTCTCAAAGCACATTTTTTCAGCTGCTGGAAAATCCTTCTCATCGAGCATTTTGTATTTCAGTATCTTTTTATAGAGCGCGATCGCATCCTCTGCGTGGACTTGTTTTCGCACCTTCGAGCCACAGCTGGCAAGAGACTTCTCAGGTCTATTTTCATCTGGTGGTAAAGCACAGTCATCCGTCAGGTCAACTTTGTTTCCAACAATAGCAAAAATGCAGTCAGCGCTCGCACTGTCCGTCAGTGCCAAGAATCTTTCCTCCAGCTCCGTCAGGCTTTGGAGGCTGTTCACATCATACGTGAGGATCACAGCAGCGGCTCCTCTGCAGTACATAGACCCCAGGCCATGGAACTGCTCCCGTCCTGGCAAGGGTTTAAACACAGCAAAGAAAGTTAGTCTCTTGGAAGCTACATTATTAACCGAGTAAAAGAGTTTAAAGAATTTTAAACGGACTTCACAAGTTCGGATGCAACAGTGAAGGTAACTGTGTTATTTACCGCATTTTCAGCTTTTTCCTTCTGCTTTTCCTTAAGAGTGCAACAGTGTCACGGAGCAGCTCAGCTCACTGCCTGCTCCAGTTCAGAGCAGGGAATCTGTAAAGAGGAGTGAGCAAGCGAGGGTGACAGCATTCACAGTCAGTAAAAAAATGTGGGTTTTTTTAAATTAAATTGCACTCTAGTTTACTTATGTCACATTAACAACCACCCCGCTTGCATACACAGATGGCCCATTCCACCTATTAAACCATTTATGAACAAAAAAATACATCCTACTTTTCCAAACTCTGCTAGAACTTACCATTTCTATACATTCAGTACAAGCTTTCTAGTACATCCAGCTCAGAAATCTGGATCAAAGTCAGTAATCCACTTCTTCCTAGGTTTTTGGAAGGATTCTGTAAGCAACTTAGTCCTGTGCTACATGCCCACAGATCTCAGGTACACTGGCTTTGCAGGGAAATACTTTTCTTTAATGCTGCCCTATATACCCTGTACCAATATGCATCTGCCCCATCACAAGTACTCACACATTGTTTAGCATACTAAACACACACACTATAGAGAACCCATAAAAATATGTTTTAAGAGTAATTTATCTTTTAAGATGCCCTGACCATCACTCAATAACCAACAGCTATAACAAAACATTTCTTCCTCTTCATTATCATTCAGCAAGAATCTACCAGCACTTCCAGCTAGACCTTGATGGTGTACATCAAATTTGTTTCTTGGAAGACAAAATTGACTCTTTAAATTTTGGAAAGCAAACAACGTTCTTAGTAGTTGCAAAGGGACAAAGAGAAAGGAGGCAGAAGACAGACAGACAGTGTCTTCCTTTCCTATTAAATACTCAACTTTCCCCAAATGCCTGCTACATGCAGAATTTGCTGCAGCACATTCACTCTACTTCCCAAAACTCTACTGAAAAAGGGATAAAACAAACTAGATTTCTACCAGCCATCAGAGTCAGCCTTTGGTCACAAGGTAACAGAAGTGTGAATGAATAAAGAAAAAGAAATATTTTAAAAGAGCCAACTAGGCTCTTCTGAACATTTAAGAATCATCTTCATTTATCAGCCCTTCTCTGTATAGTCTCTTGGCACAGAACTTCCATTTATAGAAAACCTGGAAGCCATCTGGTTACCTTAATTTTCTGCACAAAACTACTGACCACCATGAGTTACAGCATCCTGAAATCCTTGTAAATGACTGTGAAATAAGAAAGGCAGAAGAAATGAATGCTGAAAACCATGGGTCAGTGTCTATTGGGAAAACTGAAATTAACTTAGTGCCTAACTGCAGTCAGGAACAGAACTTAGATCTTTGAGCCACTGTGTAAGTCCTTTGGCCAACTTAGGATCCTACTCCACAGTGACCAGCAGAGATGCAGTGTTCATTGTTACCAGTAAAACAATACTGGAAAACATCAAGCTAGAACATGAAATCCAAAGCTCACCATGCTTTTAAGACTTAGTGAAACTCTGGTAGCCCTCAGAGAAATAGATTTGAAAAGGTGCAGAATACATTATAAAGTGGACTACTGGAAGCTGGTGAGGCTGTTCAAAAATACGCAAAACCTTTGCCTGAGCAAGAATTATGGGATCTCTCAGGCTGGTGGATGATTAAAAAAAGGCGAAACCAAATGTCTATAAATTCAGACCTAATACTGAGAAAGGAATTCAGAAACAACTATTTACTTTCTCTCATAATGTAGAAAGTGATTCCCCATCAAAAAAATCATCCATGTAGCTTAAATACCAACCTACACAGTAAATAATTGGCAGTAAGTGTTATATGGCATTGCAGAGGGCAAAAGTTCAGTGAATGGGGTTCAGAAAAGCACCAGGCAAAGTTTATGGAGAATTAGTTCTGTGCAATTTTGTATAACCTCTGATTTGTTTTCCTCCAACAAAAGAGTATTGTACATTATTGGGTAAGGGCAAAGGAGATCGGGCTGTAGGGCAGGGGAAAGTCAGTGCTTTTACACTTTTTCCTCCAATCTCATCTTCCAAGTTATGCTTTTAGTTACAATGCAAGTGATTTATTTTTTTTTAAGTCTCCAATTTTTCAATAGAAGTTTGTGCCATGACCTACTTTGTTTTTATCCAAACCCTGGTTATATTGTGGTCTTGAAACCACAATGGAACATATATCCTCCCCCATTCTCCCACTTCAGATGCCTAAGACATAAAATGCAGCCCCCAAAATCATTAGCTACAGCAGTGAGTACTAGAACAATACAATTACTTGTTTTATGGAATGTTTATGCTAATTTAATCTTGAACAGTGTAACATACAGCATGGCATTTTTACACTCAAACTACAAACTGGCTACTTCTACAACTACTATACTGTTGAAAAGGGGAAAGAAACATTAAGAATTTACCCTGCATAAGGGATTAATTATGTCAGAGGAATTATGGATAGGCTCCTTCTCTCACCCACACACACAATCTACATGCAGAAAAAATGTATTGTTTATTTTTGTAGCACAGTATCCTTGTGGTACTTGTGGCACAAGTGGCACTTGTGGGATTTAAGGGCTGGAACAATCCTAAACATGGAAACTCCCCAAAACTACACAGAGTATTTAAACTAATATTTTATCTGTCCCTCAAGGTCTCAGGAAGAATAGTATCAGATGTTACACTGAGAACCTTATTGCATGAAAACAGCCACCCCTTTCTTATGCCCAGTTATTTCTTTCTCTGTACCCATCTGGTCCCACTACAACAATGTACCTCTTTACACAGTTGGCTAAATTGAATAGCAAACCCTGATTCCAAGAATTAAAACTATTTCACCCATTAGAAAAAAAAAAAACAAAAAAAACCCAAAAAAACAAAACACAAAGCAACAAAAAACAGATAAGAGAGAACAGTGGCAAAACTGTTGAACAATTTGCAATCAAAGGAATTGCAGAACCACCAAACCAACCATAAATGCACAGCATTAGGGAAATTCCTTAAAGCCCTGCAACCAAAAACTCATTTCCATTTTTATTTTCATCTTTATATTTTGCCTTATTACAGGAGTTCAACAACCCCTATAGCTATATCACTACCTGCAGCACCATTAGCTTTTCAGAGGCTCTTCCAACAGGTATATGAAGTCCTGCTGGAGCCTTCACCTGCTCAGGAGCAGCACAGCCAGCAAGCATTTTCAGAGTCCTATGATGGTTGTCATAAATCAAACCATTTTGAGCCAAACGGACCTCAGTACCACAAAGTTCATAAGAAACTCAGGGGAGAAAGAAGGGAAAAGTAGACATTGCAAGAGACTAGTCTGATAAATCCAACAAGGTAGATTTGAAGTGTGCTGAGACTTGAACTTAAGGGCTAAGCCAAAGCCTCCTAGTCTAGTCAGCCTCCTACAGCACCCTGACCTCTCAGCTGCAGTGCAGCAGCCCACGCTAACCTTTATTCTGGTTTGGAAGCACAGCCTGACTGAGCATTCCCTTCCCAGGTCCCAGCTATGGGATCTGCTGACAACAGCAATATTAGCCACTGCCTCAGCCTCCTTGGAGCTCTCCTACTGCCTGCAGTTGCTGTTGATGTTTACAAGAGCAAAAGGCTTCCTCCAGCCAGAGCTGAAAATTCCTTACCTACCACCTCTTCAAAAGCTTTCACTACAACTTAAGTAGCGTAACCACCCACACACTCTTTTTGAAGAAATACTTTACTGGAAGAACAAGTTTTAAGTCTCTCAGTGTTGAGCAGGCACAAGAATGCAAAACAGACAGTTACTTTGAGTCTTGAGGAATAAAACACCACAAATACTAAAGAGCTAAAAAGGTCTTCAGAAGACACTGAAAAAAGAAATGTCCTTACTCTGATATCACAGTCTGAGTAGAATCATAAATTCTGAGTTCCTAAAAGTAGTGGTGTGGAAAACACATAGTTGAGCAATAGAAGCACACTAACATTACATTAAAAAAGAACAAGAGTGCAAAATTGTCCAAGAAGTTCTCAGCCCATTAAACAGGTACCTTTTAAGGATCGTCATCTGAACAGTAGAGAGGAATAAACACAAACCTAAGGTATTGACTAGGTTTGGCCTTTTAAGTTCTCCTTTATAGGAGTCTGAACTTGAATGCACATGAAAAGCTACAGGAACTGTGCCCTAAGAAAACAGCAAAAACAGGAAAGAAAAGGGAAAGTATGACACAGTGTGGAAATCAGTATTAGAAAGAAGTGAGAGCTGAGGATTCAGCTGCAGTAGATGAAGAGTTAAAGGCTGACCCTGATGCTCTGGAGTTACCTCAGTGTGAACATCCACGTGAACACAAGGGCAGAGAAAGAAACTCCTTTTTAAGGAAGAGCATTTCCCTTCTGTTTGCAGACAAAGCAGTAAAGTTGTCACCCTTTAAAGGACGTTATGTGAAACAATTTTCCTAGGAACTGATACTTCCGTTTGTGCACATATACTGAGATACAGTCTGACTATCAAAGAAGAAACGATATAGGTCCCTGAAGGTTTCAGGAAAATTCCCCTGCCCACACACGAGTCAGGCTGTGACACTGATGAAGTCAGAGTTCTTTATTACCTTCTGCAAGAGCCGTATTTATTTCTTCTAGATGGCTTTATCACATTTCCCTTGAAAGAAAGGGCTCTATTAAGAACAAGACTATGCCTGACATTATTTGGGGATAAAAATAAAGACCTCCATCCCAAAGAATTAACATGAAGGACCTAAGCAGGAACGAGTGAAAACATGAGTCAGAAAGCACTGAGGAGCTCAATCTTTACTCATCCAGGAGCTGTCTGAACACATTATTTCCCAGCCCATTAGAAAAATCCCAGCATTTGGTTTTCCTCCAAGACAGAATTCCCCACAGAACAGAAGTCTGTGGGAAGGAAAAAAAACCCCACACCAAAAACTATCACAAATCCTCCCAAAAGCCCAACCAGCAAAACAATTACAGTTGAGCAACTAGAAAATTAATTTAAGCCCCACCTTCACCTAGTATTATACATTCACAGTGCTACATTATGGAATGCAACAGACTTCTAGCTCTCCTAAAAATCAAGATGACATATATTTTGTTTATACTCATTACTTAGATATGAATCAACATTCAAGGCATGAACTGTGCCCTATTTAAGGAGCTTCTGTTTAAGTTATTAAAATCAGATACAGGTGTCTTGGCCAAAGCAGAATGCAATGTAAGCACAGGAAAGTACTGATCTTAATACCCAAAGGGCTCTACTTTCATGTCTTAAAGTAGAAAGCGCAAAACATGGAAGAATAAAATAACAGCCACGTGGGTTAAGTGAACAGTGAACAAAGAAAAATGCTTTAATACAGCTCTCCAAAGAGAAAACATTCAAAAACAGTCAGTCAAGAAAGAAGGCTCAACACAACATATGATTGGGACAAGCCTACTCAACTTCTAAATGCAACTTACTCTCAGTTGCTAAGTCAAGTATCTCTATGTGAATAATTTTAGGCATGTAAAAGGTTCTTCTGCAAAGCACCAGTTCAGTGAGAGCAAGAAAGCCACGTGAAGAGGAGCAATCATTCACTTCTTGGTTAAGCAAGTTCAGAAATCACCATCAAACTGAGCCCTGTCCTTCAGTCAGCTTTAACTATCATACAATAAATATCAAACCCCCACTAAGAAATGTTTCACTTGGACATAAAAAAAAACAATGACTAGAAAGACTAGAAGCCCTAACCCTGGAAGTGCTAAAGGCCAGGCTGGATGAGGCTCTGAGCAACCTGTCTAGTGGGAGGTGTCCCTGACCATGCACAGGGAATGGAAGTAGATGATCTTCAAGGTCCCTTCCAACCCAAACCATTCTGTGATTCTGTGATTTGAATAAAAGGCAGATCTGAAGAGTTCAGTGTGCTGTTACACAGGAAGAATGTAGCATTACTTTCCTGATCTGGAAGTGGCATTAAATTATGTCAATAAACCTAGTCCCTGTTGAATTCACATACAGAAATTTTATACAAATTACTAGCAGATTCTGGAATAGAATTCTATCAAATATCAAAATTCAATTCAAGAGACCTGATTTTGTCTGAACAGCCTGATAAATTACTTAAGAAAATCCAACTTGTTACCTTGCTGGAGGCAGAGAAAACTTTTGATGAAACAGGAGATGCCTTGGCACTACAATCCCAAATTTATGAGCTATGGTACCACAGTCTGAATTTTATCCTGAGAGATTAAGCTGCACTCTTCCGTGTGAGTACAAGTATTAAAAAATGGAATTTTTTTAAAAGTCTACTGAATTGCCATCAATGATGCAGCAGTGTATGGGATAAAATATACACCAAAACACATGCAAACAGAGTTATCAGAGAACTCAAATTCTGATAGGAATCAAAAATAGAGGAAAAACACACAGAAATTAATAAGTGAAGGGCTGTTTGACAGGACTAATTCTTAAACACCATTTTTTAAAAAGAGTATAAATCTTACCTTTTATCTTTGAAGGATAAGCACTTGTCCCCTGCAAACTTATACAGGAATATTTGACAGATATTAGTATATTCTCCATGGAATACCAGGAGAAACTAAGCATCAAGGTCTATTACTAGGGATTCTGTCTCCAATGTAATATGAAAGGGGAAAAATAAAACTAATCCTTTCTTTCCATTCACTCATGTAACAAAACCAACATGCTTTCAGGCTCCTAAATTAGCTATTAACATTGTGCCAAAAGAAGATGACTACCCCCTGGAATGCTAGTCCACACCACCAACTACCAGCATGTGTTATGAAAAGCAATTCCTAACTTACTTCCCTTGCTTTAGCTAGGGGCATTAAAAACACAAATAATGTATTTTACCTCCAACTAATATCACAAAAAAAAAAAAAAAAAAAAAAAAAGAAAAGCCACTGAAACAGATATTGAAAGCAGGATGAAGATAGAAAACCAGAAAGTTTATTTCTATTTTAAGTCTATTTCTTTATAGATTCAACCTTATTCCTAGTTTGCAGCCTTTTCATAAGGAAAGTCACCTTAACAGCCAGCTAAAACAAACGGTAGCAGCAAGTATTATTAATTTGGCTCTCCTTTCATAGTTTAAATCAGTAAAAAGTGATCATATTTCTATTTTGGCTAGGTTTCCTTCTTAATTTTTTTGCTATATACACCCAGAGTGATTGTAGTGCAAAACAGCCCTGACCCCTTCATATCCCCTATGCTTTCTGAGAACAGCTTTCCCTCATCACACTTGAACTATACCAATAGGTCAAGCAGTTTCAACTGACTCTTCAACCGTTATTAAACCACCAATTCAATTAACATTCCAAAAGTGATACTTTGGCACGATTCACATAAAACAATTCTTCCAAAGAAGTTCACTTAAATGGGCCTTTTATTGTTAGGACAAACAGGACGTGGAGAAGTTATGCAAGAATCATGTCAGCCTGGTGGACTGCAGGTCACACACCAAGCTCTGAGACGTGGTTAACAATCTCCAGGATCATCTGAGCGTTATCTGAAGATGACTCCTTGTCGTGGTATGTTTCACTTCAGCCAAAGGGCACCTAGAAAATCTCACTTAATAGAAGTGGTAAAACAGAAAATGGGAAGTCAGCTACTTAGTTTTAGTTAGCTTTGTTTCATATTCTCTCAAAAGGTTGCCTTTCTAGCCATGTGCTGGTAGGGCCTCCAAAATAAATGCCTAGTGACAACATTTCTCTTATGTGCTGAGGAAATTACTCAAACGCTTTAACTCATGGCACACCCTTCAAGAAATCAAAACTGAAACATGGGTAAACATTTGCTGTGGGTTTTTGACAGCTAACAGTGTGATATTTTATGGAGAAGTGTGCTTTTAAGTAAACGCTTCACTTTCTAAAGGCAGCTAAACTAAAAGCAGATGCTTAGCTGGTGTGGATCAATCTGTTGTTAATCCTGTAGAGCATGCTGAGTCGCAGGGCCATCCAAAAAATCTGATTACTGCAGATGAACTCTCTCACCAATAATAAACATCCCACAGTCATCTTATTCAATCCTGTGTTATTCAGTCATGAACTACTTTAAATATTCCCAGAAACTTTTTTGATCTAGCCCTGAAGAGCAGTTTGTCAATTTTCATTCCATAACTGGCAATGAAGACTTCCATTACAAGGCCCCAAAGACAAACCTGTCAGACATGCTCATGGGAATGAGATCAAGTTAACAAGAGAGAGAAGAGAAAAAAAAAAAAAAACATATAAAAAAAATTTAAAATCACAGAGCAAGACCAGAGATAAGTGTAATGCTCACTCAAATCTGATCTCCTGCTTTATAAAGAATTTTGCTCAGCCCTCATCTTATGCCTAAGGAATTTGTATTTTATAAAGCAAACAAAAAAAGGGATGCCAATATCCCACAAACTACTGTGCTGCATTTCAGCTTTGAGACTTTGAAACAACCTACCATATACAACAAAAAAATAACAAAAAAAAAAATCAAACAGAAAATAACAAAACCCACTATTCTCTGTAAAAGGTGCTCCTTTATGACTTAACTTTATTCATGTTAGGCCAAAGAAATCAACATTTTTTTTCATATTCAGGCTCGTTGCCTCTGGCAGATGCCTCTAAAACATTAACCATACCTGTAGCTCTTTTCACCAAGCTTTCCATATTATTCCACAACCAAGACTTTAAAAGACTCTCAATGAAGCTATGAGGTTACTTAAATTCTTCACTACTTTCATCCCTCCCAACACTTGGTACACTTTTCAGAACAGCTTGTAAGCTTCGGAGCATCACGAGGGACCAAGAGCCCAGTTTGTCATCTACTACCAACTCAATGGACCTTGCAAAATACGTATTGTTCCTCAGATGGTTCTGTCTTAACCTGTTACCAGCACTTCACACCATTAGTCTCTATTTGCAGCCTTACACATTTGTCTAGTCTGCATACTTCTATCTGCAATCATCTTTTTATAAAGAGACTTACAACCACAGTATCTTTGGACTAAATGCATACTCATGGTATCTGTAATCAGCAGTATCTTCACCAAACAAAGGACCTACACAACTCCTATATAAAGAAAAAGAAATACTATCAGAGGAGATCCCTTTTGTCTACAAGATTAACCTCATGAAGTAGTTTCGGCTTTTCTGGGACAGAAAAGTACCTGGAATCTGTTCTGCTGCATTAATACAAAAAATTCTTGTCCTTGCTGGCAAGAATAAAGCAGAACTTACATTCTAATAATGAAATTAAGCCCAAGCTTCTAAAGTCACAAGAATTTTAATTTCAAAATCAAAGCTTCCATAAAAACACCAACTTTACTCCACCAATATGCTTTATATCCAAAGTTCTAAAGTTAATAATATTATGCACGGTAACAGAAAGCATTACAGAGAAATAAAATAAAGCTCCTAACCACACTACCCTGCTTAGTTTAGCAAAAAAAGAACCTTAGCTAGACATGCAAAAAATAAAATAAACAAAAAAATCCACCTATTTGTAGCTAGAGATCCCATTGATGCCTCTATAATCCTGGATGGCTTTTTCATTTAGCTAGATTAGACTTACTTTTTTCAAACCACTCATTTTATTTAGTTATCTTCATTGACTGTGTCTATTTTTAAGAGAAGAAAATCTCAGAATCTTCAAGCAGTTCACATACTTTCAGCTGTCTGAAAGCCCAGCTGCCTTGCAGAAGAAC
Source organism: Chaetura pelagica (assembly GCF_000747805.2). Taxonomy (NCBI): domain Eukaryota; kingdom Metazoa; phylum Chordata; class Aves; order Apodiformes; family Apodidae; genus Chaetura; species Chaetura pelagica. The sequence continues at coordinate 5,762,925 of NW_009953295.1, read as the reverse complement.
AGAATAGCCCCACCAGACCAGAATGCATCTTTTGAGTGCATCTGCAACACAAACCGAAAAACCAAACACAAGTATTTATCTATTTTCCTCTGAAACCTCACAGTTGTTAGGAAGATGAAAACACTAAAGTGTGGCAAAAGAAATGAGGGTGTGCCAGCTTTATGTGACATCATAATTTTGTCTACAAGCAAATGCTCCACCAGAACTCCAGCTGAGATGTAGCACGAACACCTTCCCTACTGAAAAGAAAACATGGTAAGGGTGCTTGAGAGTTAAATTTATGAAGCTTCTGTATGCCTGTACTCAAATGGGAGCAGGAGTACAAGGATTAATTTAGAAATTTGAAACTGAGTAAATAAAATGTAAGCATCAATGTGAATTTCTTCTGAACCTTTTTAATCTGCTTCTTAAAGAGAAGCAGTCATTTGGCAGCTTACCTTCTTAAGGAAAGATATGATTGGAAGCAAACCATAAGGGGAAAAAAAAAAAACAACCCTTCAGATTTACTTTGGAAGAGTTCTAAGGGAAGAAATAGCACTGAACACTTAACTGCAGCAGCAGAGCTTGACGGTCCAATATCGCTCAGTGGTGGGTAACAAAGAGGCCAGTTACAGAACAGGGCTGTAAAGCAGCTTCGCCTGCCTAAGAAGTTTGCTCCTGAGTTGTGCAGGAAGCCTTTGGGGTTGTAATGCCTGCTTGAATACCAATCCATCTCCTCCAAGAGACGTCCCTCCTACAGAAAAGCAATTCGTTTTCCACAGGATGAGCCCTAAAGCAGCTTGTTTTTCTTTCCAGTACCTGAAAACTGATACTTTTTCCTTAAACTTACAATTTCTTTTCCACACAGGAGCAGGCACTGCAGATGAGCCCACTTCTCTATGCAACTGCTAAGCAGAGGCAGTTACCAAGTCCTTATCTTCAGAGACTCTGAAAGGAGATCTGCAAGGCCCACACTCCCTCCCTAGATTTA
>NW_009953295.1:5748027-5761885 GCF_000747805.2 Chaetura pelagica | reverse complement strand
GGCACTGAGGGGCCAGGAGGTCACTCCACACACGCTGGATGATTTATCTTGCTCAATAAGGAGCTGGATAGTTACCTTGTCTTCCAATTCACCCAAGCAAACATTGTTACAGGTGTGTGATTTTTAAAAAATAAAATAAATAAATCCAGAAATGGATAGGGTTGGTTGAGAGTAGACTCCTCAATGTATCTCCAGAAGCACCCTGAAATGCTACCACTCAGCAGGCACTCCTGCCAGCTCTCAGTGAGAATTCAGCAAGAATTCATCTCCCTGCCCCCTCACAGATTAGAAATGCTTCCTTGTTTTCTTCATTTTTATTCCTGTTTCAAGTTTACTTAGATTTTTTCAACTTCCTCATTAGGTACTTTGCTTTTGCCTTAGACATCTTTTTCAGAATAGAAATTACACACATACCAATTTTCTGCAGAAGGGTGACTACGTACATACCAAGTCAATCAATGCAATACACCACACTGTTTTTTGAGCAAGGATATACCATGAACCTAATAAACATCTTAATTAAAGCTATCGACATGTTAGAAAAGGAAAATAATTACAGAATCATAGAATGGTTAAGGTTGGAAGGAAGCATAAAGATCATCAGTCTCCAACCTCCCTGCCATGAGCAGGGACACCTCATGCTACTAACTGCAGATCCTCTGTGGATTAAGTTTTGTACCCAACCATAAATAAAATGAAATTGTCTCATGTATTACAAACGGTTTTTTTTTCCATATTAGAGTTTTAACTCTAAACACATCATAGGTATTTCTGCCTCCTGGCTGTCAGTCCTCAAGCCCCTTCCCAAGTACAGAAAACCAAAACACCAACATGCAGCTATAAACATTTTCGTGAACACCCACACAAGTGGAGTCACGTGGAAAAAAACATTAAGTTAGTTTTTTCTTTCACAGTTCCACCAGAGTTTCACTTATGACAACGTTAACTATGGCAGTACCTATTTTCCATCAGCCCCACCTCAATGGCACTTTTTTCCATCCTGCCATCAATACCTAAGAAGTGGCAACAAGCTGTCAGAGAGGAGCAAAACTGCAAAAAATACACTGCAGAAAGCTCAGTCTTCAGACATTTCAAGGGATCTCTGGGGTGCTCTTACCACAGCACCAGGGCATCAGAAGCAACATCTTTTTTAGCCTTCAGCAGTCAGCTTGGAAAGCTTCAAGGACAACCTGGTCATACACCCCCAGGAAGGCACTTTCCCACAGCCAGAGGTCATCCTCTTCTCCCACAGCAGCAGCACAGCTTTGTTCAGTACTGGCACTGGGGCCCTACAATACAGAAAGAGGGACCCCAGTATATTATATTGGCCATGGTTCCTTTTGGAGAGAAAAATATTTAATTACTAAGCCCATATGTAGACAGTACCTCAAGCACTACTTCCCTGTATCTATTATCCCATGTATCTCTTCTCCCACTAGTACCTTTCCAGATCAGGCAACAAAAGAGGAGGACTAGAAATACTTTAAAACATCTGGTGTATTGCACTAACTGCTGAATTGTAAATGCTGCTAATCATCACTGTTCAGCACTTCAAGAAAAAAAAAAAAAAAGTATCTACAAATTACAACATTCATATTCTGAAAAACAGGGACAAAATTTCACAAAAAAAAATAAATCTTGAAAGCTGGCAGATTGTCTTGCCAGAATGATGTTCTGTGTCATGTGTTTCAAAAATGAGAAATTCTTGCTCACATAATGAGTAACACTGAAACACCTTAGGAAGAAGCTAGGGTTATCCAGGCACCAGCAGGCACCCACAGATGGCCTGCACCAGCAGGTACTTGATACGGGCTTCTTATTTGAGGTTAAACTATGTTCTGGTGAAATGGAACTCAGCTGCAGTAGATAACTATATGCTAGCTCCTGATTTGTAATACTAGAGGTTAACTTTAAACCCAAATTCACTAGCAATTTGAAAAACATTTATACCTTGCTAAATGGGTAGAAGTAAAGGCCATGGATCCTACAAACTGAATGAAAAATTGACTACTACTGTTTTTTTTAAAGACAGACTCCTATCAGTAGCACAGGACTTAAACCTATGCCCACTCATTAAACACATACTTTCATTATTTGTTTCACCATCAGATTATTTATAGGCAGGTTTTCAACTAAGAACTCATAGTTTATCTTCAAAAAAGTTACAACTGCTTCTACTCCTTACCAGCCTCCATCAGTTTCTATTCAGGTGGAGTCAACTTCACTGGGCGCCTCTGGATAGCTGCTACTTGTCAAAAACACAAGGAAGTTCTGGTGACCCAGTGGGCTGTCTTCACCAACTACCAACAATGGGAGACTGCTCCAGACATACACCTGGCATCTGGTTTTACAGGAATGTACCTAAAATTTGCTCACCTCACTCAGATTATTTTATCACAGGACGCACAGCTCGAGTCTTCAGAACTTGTGCTGGATAAGAAGAACGAGCACATGGCTCTTACACTTGCAGCACTATTTATTTCACCCTTTTCATGCCACTCCTGGCTTCTCTGTCTACACTCTTAAGAGCATACTTAGTATTCTCTCTTTCGGGGCATTAATTTGAGGATTAAAGAAACAAAAACCAAAAAACAAGCATGGTAAAAACTGATCTTGTCTCATTAATGATCCCCAACCTGGCATAAAAGGGAGTACCACTAAAAACCATAAAAACCTCACTTCTGAATTCACTACACAGAAGAAGCTACAAAAAGCAGTGTTACCACCGTCCAGCATCTACCCACTCAACCCTATGCCATGAGGAGAAGCTACTTACTGAAAGGGAACTTCCTACTGATTTGCATGCATCATATCCTTTTCTTACATCATTAAGGCAACAAGGCAGCATCTCTAGGGCATAAAAAAGAGGACAGAGCCAACTGTTCTACTGTCCCTAGGCTTCCAAGGCTTTAAGTTTAAAAAGAGGGGAAAAAAAGCACAAAACTAGAACAGGAAAAAGAGATAAAGGAAACAAGATGAATGTGATACATACAGCAATCTGTTATGTGAAGGAAAGCTCCTGTCCTAAAGACAGTCTTACAGGAGTTTGTTCCTTCTCAGAAAAATAAAAAGTAATCATACTAGCAGGGGTTGGAGGAGCTGAGTGCTTTAAGACATTTGCAGTTTTACTTTTAAAGTAAATAACAGCCTGTTTCAGGAAAAAAAAAAAGGGGGGAGGCGGGGGAAGGTTGGATTTTTTGTTGCTCTGTGGTATTTTTTTTACTTTTACAACACCTAAGCTCACTTGTATTTAACCCATAGGATTTAGTATTCCTTTTATGAAGCCTGGAAGATGATGATTCAACTACAGAGGGCTTTTTCTTCTGTTCTTTTTTTTAACAATAAACTGCTACAGATTCTGGTTATTTTAGTTATTTCACCCTTTTCTGAATGAAGAAAAATCTTCCCTTTTTGAGATAAAATTACAGCTGGATAATGGCAACAAATACACAATACACAACAACACAAAAAGACTAAAATATAACCACTAGCAAGATTGCTAATTGCAACAATTAAGAGAGCAACAACAGATTTGTTTGTCCAGATCACAGACCCCACTATGAAGAACAGAAACTGAACTTCCGAGGAATTTCACAACACAAGACATTAAACTGCACAAAGCTTCAGCCCCATTGCTGAAGTAAACGTGCACAACCAGAAAGGGAAGTCCATCAGCCCAAACCCCTTGAGGAAAGGGGAGCAGGAGCTCAACTGAAGGACACTGCAACCATGGCACATCATCACATATGTCATTAAGCAGATTGGGAATGTAAACTTAAGCAGAAATCAAAGTTGGTTGACTCCATGCAGAGAAATTGTTACCAAGCAAATGACCAGCATTTTAGACATCTATTTTGTTTTAAAAGCTAGTTCAAGCTACTTAACTTTTGTTTCACATCATTCACAAAGTGTACTACACATTAATTTCACTTGCCCCCCCCCCCAACTGTTTCTGTAGGGTTTCTAGTTAATATATTCTTACAGGAAGAACATTTTCCTGAAGGTCTAATTTAGCCATCCTTCATTTTTCAGATAATGATATAATTAAAACAAAATCTCAAGTATTTAAATATCTATGGTCAAATATTATACATTACTGAAAATTCCTAAGTAGTCATCAGCTGCAGACCCTGTAATAAAAATATCCTGCTATTTCTGCTGGAATGAAGACCATTATTTTTGAACCAAGTAAATAAGACCAGTTGGATGGCTGGACAAGATATATCCTCTGTATTTTGTATTAATTTCCTGAAATACAAAAATAGTAATTAGGAATATTAAATCATGTAACAGATTAAATAAAAAATGTCAGTGGATCAGCAGTTGAAGCTGAGGGAACAGGGAGAAGTACCTACATCAGATGCTTAATCATTATTGAACAAAGTTATTCCAAATTTCCATTCATTAACCTGCACATTGGATAAAAAGGAAAAAGGAGGTATTCACTGTAGGTGAGGATATGATGAGTTATTTGTGTGACAGAAAAAAGCAAAAACTAAAAAAATATTTTGTAAAGGGCAGAACAGAAACAACACAAAAGCACCAAACCCTATTTCATAGCAACACATTAGCCTGTGTGAGTATTGCAAGTTTCAAATATCTTTCCTCCTGGAGCACCATATATGAAGTTTCCACCAGGCTACAAACTAGTGTAAAATGTATTTTTGCTCTAATGGAATTGGTGAGAAGGCAAAGCTGAAATACACATTTCCCTCTTTTTGCTTTATCTAGAAAACACTAGTAAATTCAAGCTCACACCAGTTCTTAGGGTGTCATCACAGTTCATCCATGAAAGGCTCCTTGGTGGCCCATGCAAAGCCAACTTCAATTCTAGTCTGCTTCCTAAGAGATGGAAAGATAGACCTTAAGATTCATAAACACATCTAATTATCTATCTCCCTTTAAAAAATATGTTAAAAATTTAACTTCTAGATTATTTTTTTCCCACACCCAGGTAGGTTAGTAGGCTTAGAAAATCACATATGTTTACTGACTTCATAGTCCTAAAGGATGATATCCTGGACCTCCTGTGGTGAAGGATGGTAAACTACTTATGTTGATAATTCATTCAAATTAGGAGCAAAAAACCCACATTTCCTTTGACCACGTCTGCTCTCAGCAGTAGCACTTGCATAAGCTGAGTTTTATCACCAAGTTAAAATTTCATTTCCTAGGCATATCTTCAGGCACTGCATATGAAGTTACATGAACACGACAGGTGCAGCAAAAGGCATTTATGGCAAGTTTGATGCTTTTTGGTCAAATCCCAGGATATTCTACCCAATGTTTACCTGGAAGAAAGCAAGTCATTCAGACTTGGGAGACAAAATTATTGTTTCTGTTCCATAATTTGTAATGGCTCCAGACGTATCCACAACAGACTCAGCCTCTTTCTGGATGGAGCTCGAAACAAAGGTTACTTGTTTGGATATTTTGCAATATAGTACAATGTGACTCAGACAAGGAATTACCAAGTTCACCTTCAGTTCAGCCCATGAAGCACTGCCACAGGAAAAATCACTGGGAAGCTCACATGGCTAGTGGCTTCAGCACAAGACAATAATTATAGTGAAGCAAACAACTCATCTATGATAAAAGATTATTGCAGTGTGAAGCACAGATATTTAAAGTACCCAAAGTATCAGAAGCAGCTCAGCTAAGACACTGTGAACTGGGCTATGAGTCTCCCTGGCTTTAGTATTTGTGCACCATAGTGACATAAAAAAAAGCACTCACCATAAATGAGCACTCAAAGGAGCAATTGTAAAGCCATACAGCTAACAGCTGGTTACCTGGCATGTACTCACATTTCTAGCACCCACTCTCTCCTTCCTTCTAAAGGAAAAAGTTCATTGCATAGTCTATAGAAAAAGGCACCACAACACAGACTGCCTAAGTTCAGGCACCTAAACGTGCAACGCTAATTTTAAGTAGCTATTTGTTTTTCATTATGGAATGTGCCTGGTACCCCAGAAATAGAATAGAGTCAATACGAGTTACTGTGTCCACATGTATCTCTATCTTACAGTCAATGAAGCTTTTTGCTGTTCTGTGCAACACTATTTACCCAGCTAGAGAGAGAACTACCAGGGAAAAAAAAATGTTCCATCCCTGTGTTCTCCCCCCTCATGCCCAAACTGTTGAAAGAGTGGCGATTTCTTAAGCAGCTCAGGTATATATTCCACAAATATTAAAGTGAAACTGAAGAATGCAACATGGCACTAATAACGTGCTGTCTTGCACAGAACACCTATTTAATCCTTTACACACACACTACTAGGAGACCTGTTTTATGGAAGTGAATAAATCAGTTATCAGACACCTTTCTGAAATTTTCTACAGTTACTCCCACCTGCCTCCAATCTACCATGAAAATTAATGCCCATGCCTGCAGTTTTTGTCAACAGCTTTGCATTTACATTGTTTAACCATTTTTTTTTTTGCTCCTGCCTGCCTCTCTCATACATTTTCAGTATTGCTACAAAACAGTCAACACTTAAACTAACCTTTCCAGCTGTCCAGTCAATTTTGACAGAGATATCTGGAAAATACACCTCTTCCTTCAGTAAGCAGAGAACAAAAGATTTAATGCCAAAAGCACGAACTCTTCATTAGGAAGATTCTCAGTATCACTCCAACCTAGGATTTGAAGCTCTAAAACATGGGTTTAAAATAGATTAATTCAATCAACTCAAGGACCTGAACAAACTCATTTTTATCAGCCTTAGCTGAAAAGCAAGATTTTCACAGAAAAACAAGAACACAGGCCATGCACAAAAGACTAGACAAATACGTAATTTTGTTTTCCTTCTACCATCCACTCAGGTGCACTTGAAAATGGCCCATATAAACATCTCTCTCTCCCTCCTTTCACAGTTTGACTGAAAAACTGAGCTCTCACTCTAGGCCAAAATTAGAAAATTAAGACAACCTCTTTTGTTGTAGAAATTGAGGTGCTACCGAGGTCTCCAAAGCTGCTGGCGTTCATCAAGTCACAATGCCATGGCACAACACTGGACAGCATAAGCCAGGTCACTGATACTATTCAAGAGGGAGCCTCATTTAACAGTCAAGTGGGTTCCCACTTGGGTTGAAACAGTGCAGTCACTTTGCACGCTATTATTAAATACCACATGCAAAGCAGGGATTTAACATGGGGGCTGGAATACAGAAGTTACTGCAGAGGTTCAAACATGACATTTATCTTGGCCTGCATCAAGTACTCACAACATAAAAGTGCCTTACCCTCCCTACTAGCTTGCCTCCCCAAGGGTCAGTAATAAAATTACACATTAGAAACAAAACTTCTCCTTCAATAAAGTGAATCAGCCATAGTTGAATAAACAAACTGAGTTAATTTTGTCTCCCGTTTCCTTTTGATGTGTTTTGTATTTTTCACAATTCCCTCTAACAAGCTATTTCTATATTTTTATTTCCCTTGCATACAAAAGCACTTTATTTCACCAGCAGTGAATCTGCCCCCTTTGAATTTATTTGTGTATTGTCACATTCTTAAGTTCTGGTACACAGAAAAAAGAACTTCTTCCAGGACTTTCTCCAGGCAATTCATTATTTCTTCATATTTTTAATGACTTCCCAGGTTATTCTGCTCTTTTCAGAAAGCATTCATTGCAGAATAAAGTAATCTGGTACACTGTTTCACAACAACAAAACCATTCTTCCAGGGATAGTGTAAAGCAAAATCTTTATTCCTGCCTCTGAAGCAGGTTCAGAGGCTTTAGATACAGAGCTCACTGACAGTGAATTCTCTTCAGGGTTTTTTCCCCACGTACACAAGAGACTTTTCTCAGCAGCTAGCCACACTGTCCCTTTGAACCTCCATTCTTATGATTTCCTTTTCAAGATCTGGAGACTAACTGTACACAGCAATCTGAAAGAAGCCACACCATTTGTGTACAAAGCATTGGTCCTCAGCTGTAATTGTTTTATATGAAATAATTATGAGTAATTAATACACAGAGGCTAACATCATATTCTGCTGGATAATAAAAAAAAGCCTCTTAGTGCCAAATGGGCCCCAAGCCATGACTCACCAGCAACAAACTTAAGGCATTTTATTCTCCTTAATTCCCATCTCATATCCTGTTAAATTCCAGCCTCCTGAGCGCATGTACATTCTCACCAGTCTCTCAGTGATCCCTGATCTCAATGATCCCTGATGCCTAAAGCACTGCTTGAGGTGATATCCTCTAAATCCCACAAATTACCTCCTCAATTAAAGATACCTCATCACACATTCAGCAACACTCAACCCCAAATGCTACCCTAACGCCGTCTTGCCTGGTTTGAAAAGGCTTTCCAACGTGCCTCAAGAGTCCTCTTTGGCTTCCATTCTTATGATTTCCTTTTCAAGATCTGGAGACTAACTGTACACAGCAATCTGAAAGAAGCCACACCATTTGTGTACAAAGCATTGGTCCTCAGCTGTAATTGTTTTATATGAAATAATTATGAGTAATTAATACACAGAGGCTAACATCATATTCTGCTGGATAATTTTCCCAGAGGCAAAAAAAAAAAAAAAAAAAAAGCCTCTTAGTGCCAAATGGGCCCCAAGCCATGACTCACCAGCAACAAACTTAAGGCATTTTATTCTCCTTAATTCCCATCTCATATCCTGTTAAATTCCAGCCTCCTGAGCGCATGTACATTCTCACCAGTCTCTCAGTGATCCCTGATCTCAATGATCCCTGATGCCTAAAGCACTGCTTGAGGTGATATCCTCTAAATCCCACAAATTACCTCCTCAATTAAAGATACCTCATCACACATTCAGCAACACTCAACCCCAAATGCTACCCTAACGCCGTCTTGCCTGGTTTGAAAAGGCTTTCCAACGTGCCTCAAGAGTCCTCTTTGGCTTTGACTAACCTACCTAACCGTCTCGTATTGGAGAAGCCGTCTCATGTAAGTCCCCACTCCACTTCTCCTAGTAGTCCACTACTTCCTAAAGTCAAAACAAGCAGGGTACCAGAGTAGCTACGACTGATCTTCAGTTGTGAGGAAAATAAGCCACTTAATCCTACTCTTTCTTTCTTCTGTTTCAGTATGGTGGAGGCCCATGCTTGCTGCCTATCTACAGCCTATCTGTATCTTGTGTATTTGCATATTGTTCACAGCACAGGGGAACATTTGCCTCCAGGGCAGCAGGGAGAGCAGCCTGCCTGGGCTGATCTCATACAGCAAAGGACTGAATCACACCTCATCACAAGTTTCCCCTGAGAACTTTGACAGGTCACCCCCTTTGCAGGAGAAAAACATGCAGAAGGAAGCATACACCTACCCAGATAAGTACTGAAAAAAACCCAACAACAACCAAACAAACCACAGTCAAGACTCAAAGCCTAACTAAGCAAGGGAGGATCCTAGTGCTTCTTACCAGCTGAACACTCACACCTATCCCGAGAAAGCTCAGCACCAGCAATGGCCTGCACTGCTCCAGTGAAGCACCAGCCATCAGAAACTGCGAGCGATTCACACCCCACCAGCACTGATCCATCAGACATCAGCAAACAAGTCACAAGAGATGCAAGCATTTGTTAAACATATACACAGCAGCTGACCCAAGCCACCGAAAAGCCCATTCCAGGCTGTTTCTCTCTCTTGTCCCTATCAGCTCCAACAAGTCAAAAGTCGCACATAAAAAAAAAAAACCCTGCAAAATAATGGGGGGGGGGGGGGGGTGGGGGGGGGGGGGGTGTGTGTGTAAAAATATTAACCAATAGCTGAATATTCACAGAAGCCAAATCAGCTAGCTTAAGATGAGAGGAAGGAAAATAAAGGAGGTCTGCTTTCCCAGTTAACCTTTATGTTTCCCCATTATCATGCTGCATGACTACCTGTTAAGTTCAAAACCCAGACTCTTTCCTAAAATACAATCACAGGATCAGGAAAAGAACTGTATTAAATACTTGTCATTAACTTCCCAGTCTGACTTACCCCACCAGCAATACAGGGGACACTGACCAATAATAATTAAGAAACCTTGCTGCTGGGGGCACTGAAATCCAACATAGAAACAAGTCTTTTCTTTTGAAATATTAAGGCACACCAGAAAATAAGCCTGAATTATACACTCCCACAAGATTGTTAGCTGCAACTGCCAGGCATTAGTATTCCAGGTTTAGAGGAGGAGCAGGACTGAGACCCTCAGAACTTCAGGATGCATTTGCACTGACCAAGATAAAAGGCTATGTGCTAGCTCAGAGCTTCATGCCACCAATACCCAACAGGAAGTTTTGGTTTACTCTGCAGTTGCTGTCAGCACTGCCTACAAGATATATATACACACACAAATACATATTTATATATGTATAGCCTTGACATCCTGAGTCTCAAACATCCACGACTCTCATATGAGAAAGTTGTTCTCACTGATGCTGCTGCTTACCTTCCTTGATTCTGAAAAATAGTACTTCAAACATACCATTATGAGGGTCTCAAAGAATACACTCAAATGCTTTAGAGACTAAGCCTCTATCCAGCAGACTAGTCCTTTAAAACATGCTAGATGTTTACAGTTTCTCTCTTTTTTTTTTACAGTTCACACACTTTATTTAATTCCTTTGAATTAACTGATGCAAACTGAAGTAAATATAATTTGTAGTTTTAGCATCTAAGGAGTAAATTAATAATTCTCTGCAACAATAATACAACAGCAGCCATGCTGGATCAGCCACAACACCATCTATCCAAGCCTCTGACAATACAGTCAAAATCAAATGGCTAAGGAAAAAAGGGCATAAAAACACGGTAAGCATATAATATTTCTCCCAATTATTCTTCCTTCTGTGGCTTTTTTGTTTCCTTGAGTTGAATGCAATCCAAATAACTTCTCTCATAATCATCAGATTGGAACACCAGAAATGTTGAACTTTTTGCTGTCAGCATTTACATAAAAAGTAATCAAGTCTGACAACTTCTGCACACCCATTTTACTAAGACTTGTGAATAGCAACATGGAAGACTAGACTAAGAAGCTGATTCTTCCAAGATATGGAGGAGTATGAATGTACAGCCAAGAGAAGAGTCCTCCCTAGAATAACCAATTTGCACTTCAGACCTAACTTGGTAGAACAGGCCAGGTGAGCACTTCTGTGATTTATGAAGAGTTAACAACTGGATGATCTTTTCCTTCTGGATTGCCCTGTGTATCTATGCATATGCTGTTAGAGAAAACAATACATTGGTATTGTATATATTTGATGTACCTGTAACTGCATCACAATAATTCAGAATTAAGCAACATCAGGATAATAAACAGACAAAAGAGCTCAATTTTAAGCTCCTTCTTATGACAAAAATTTCTTACTTGGTACTCACCTGATACAGATAAAACAGTGACACCATAGAGAGATAAGAGCCAAGGACTGCAGACACATTGTGTCCACACAAAAGAAAAATAACAAAAAAATAAATAATAAAGCCTTTTGAATCCCATTATTGACTTAACAGAGTTGCAGTGATCACAAGGTCACTTCCTTCTTCATCAGGACAGGAGAATGCACACTACGTGTCATGGGAGCTACTACTTCTTAGAAGGTTAACGAGAGCTGTTCACAAACCAGATCTCACAGGCCCCAAGATGGTCTGTCTAGCCCAGTCTTGGCAACTTCCATTGTTTCTGCAGGAGCACAAGTTAACAGGGAGAGGTGCAAGAGTCCATACGTGCCTCTGAAACACAAGAGGTGGGATGCTGGGCTGCACACTAATTCCAACAACAGAGAAGAATGAGGAAGATGCGCTATGCTGCCTTCAGGACAGCACACAACCACTTTTCACCTGGTGCTCTGCAAATACAGCTCCAGAAATCCTGCCACAGAAGTCCAGCAGATGCTGAGGAAGCTATGCAGGCAGCAGCATCAGCCCTGGCCCTGTCCCAGGGCACAGAGGGAACTCCAGATGCTAGGAAGGTGATGAGCTCGGAATGCTTGCATTGTCCTGAGACAGGTATCCTATGGGTGCTTCCCCCAGCACATGGAGAACTACCTGTGGATGCTCCAGATCCCATATAAAGCTGGAACCTGAATCCTCAAGCAACACTGAATAAATTGCAAAAGGAACAAATTAATGAATGAAAAAAAGGGCTTTAAATCCATAAGGCAATACCTGTGGGGGGGGAGTAATTTTATAGTATATTACAAATAATAAATAATTCAAACAAATAAACCAACAAGAGCAGCAGAAGGGCATCAGGGAAATTACCAAAGAACAATCTCACCAACATAATTCTTCTGTTTAAATAAAGTCCACTGCTAATCACCCACATGGGTCTGGCTTACTAGAAACAAGCAGCAGTTGCCCACAAGAGGCATTGCACAATAAAATGTGAAAATTCTAAAACTGAAGAAGAATTTTTTAGAAGATACTGCAGAAGATGTATAAAGTGTATTTAGAAGAGAACTCCTGCTAGCATGCTTTCATCATAGTAATAGGTCAAAAAATGCAAGAAGCAAAAGCTCTTAAACATCTCTCCTCCTCCAAAAAAGGTGTCTCTGCATCACTTCTTGGCAACTTCATTACCTCCTTCCTTCTTCTCAATTCCTTACACAGGAAAAGCCATTTTGGACTAAATTGTGACATGAAGTGACGCAGCAAAAGAACTTCCCTCCCAAACGTCACCCAAAGGAAACTGGAATATTGCACGATGCTGCAGCTCCCCAAATTTCACAAGAACATGTAATTTGCATTCCTCATATTGCCACTAAGCAATTTTAACAAAATTCGGCTAAATGTGAAAACAAGAAGAATATTGACCAAGATGTTTCTCCCACAAGCGACACAAAAGGCCTCAATTTTCACAGAGCCACAGAATCTCAGGGGTTGGAAGGGACCTTGAAAGATCACCTAGTCCAACCCCCACGCCAGAGCAGGAAAGGCAGGGCAGCCTGGCCCTCTATGTGACAGAGCAGAGCTTCTGCCCATTAACCAAAAGGAAGACATTCACTCGACAGAGCCTACAGAGCACTTCCCCAGCCCATGCCCTCCCACCTCGTCCACCCCAAGACTTCAAACCACAACTCGTGCTCCCTCCCGCATCTCACAGATGCTGCCTCCTGCCGCAGCCCTGTGGGCCAGACAGCCACTTGTTGCTATCCCAGACAGGAACCGCCTGCAGCCCATCCTCTCTGCACATTAAATCCTCACGTACGGGCTCTCTATGGCTGCGGCGAAGGAGTGACCCGCATCTGAACGGGTCGTGAGCTGCGTGCGTTTGAAAGTCCGAGTCTGACACCAGCTGAGATCAACTGAAGATGTGAAACCGTGCGGCGAGGAGTGATGAGCAGAAGTTGCAACCTCTCTAACTCCTGCCTGGACTTGCAGTCAGTAGCCATCTACTCGGGCAAACGAAAGCCAACCAGCATCCTCCCCCAACACCCAGGTTTTGCGACGCACGTCCCCAAATACCAGATATTAGCCGTTCTGAGGCCTCTTTCGGCCCGTCAAGAAACGTGCTTCTTTTCAGACTTTGTTGTACTGGCAAACCATTTTGTTTTAAGCGACTTTACAGCCGTGCCGAAAGACCAGGCTGAGCGCCAGGCAGGCAGGGAGGATGTCCCGGCCCCCCCGGCGGGGCAGAGCCGCGTTCCCCCCTCCAGCGCCGGGGTTCTCGGAAAGGCGAAGCGTCCCCGGCGAGGTCACCCCACCGCAAACCCCCTTCCCATCAGCAGCTCTTACGTTAGGACCGAGCCAGAATTAGGGAACAGGACAACGCAGGCACAGCGACCGCAGCAAGGGGGGGTGCGGGCAGGCAGCCCCCGCCGGGGAGCCGCGACCCCCGGACCCGCTGGGCTGCCCTTTCCTCCGGGAAACACCGGGAGCCCGCGGGACCGGACCT
>NW_009953295.1:5733458-5746734 GCF_000747805.2 Chaetura pelagica | reverse complement strand
GGGGCTTGGCCACGCTGAGCCCCCCGAGGGTTGCTGCTGCCCCCCGGGGGATGCTGATGCCCCCCCGAGGGATGCTGATGCCCCCCCCGAGGGATGCTGATGCCCCCCCAGGCTGACAAACCTTTCCAGCCGGGAACGCCAAAGTCGCCAGCCCCGCAGCTCTCCCGGCGCCCCAGCCTCTTCTTCCCTCTCCCTTCCCGGGGTGTAAACAGAGAGGCAGAAATTTGCTCTGAAATGGTTTGGGTTAAGCATCAGATACCCACCAGATATAAAAGTACTAGCAATCCCCAGAGGATGCTCAATTATTTGAACAAAGTTTCTTACAACAGATTCAGAAGTAATAATATGGGATGCGATTCAGGGCTGTGTGAAATGCTGGAGGAAAGGGGGCCGGTGTCCCTTTGCTTTTCTTATTGTACGGAGGCATTTTGCTGTGGTGAGAGGTAGGTTTTCTGTAACAATCAGGGTTTAATTTCCCATTAGCAGTCTACCCCCTTCCACAGTTGCCCAGCTGCTGTAATTCAGCTTAACTCCAGTTCAGGTAACAGAATTGCAGTCATTTCAATTACTTAGAGGTCTAGCCTATCATTTTTTCCCTCAAACCTCTTTGTGCCAAACAAATCTAGAAATACTTTTTAACAGGATGTAAACACGTTATGAATTTGGGTCAAGGAAAATGGAAATGTGCAGACCAACTGGAGGGAAAGCAACGTTAGAGTATTTTAAAGAGAATTTACTGGTTATCAATTTCCTCTTCCTCCTCACACGAAAACATTCAGATAGCAACACTTTTCATAATAAACACACTTGCATGTCTCATGTTGCAACTATTAGAATTTCTTCAGCCAGTCTAGGTTTCACATTTGTAAGATGCTTCAGTTTTTGCCTACCTGCTAAAAAGGAATAGCTCTTTAGGAGATTTTATTTTAGTTCTTAAAGTCATGTCCAGTTACTTTTGCTTGTTCTGCTTTACTGCCCAGATTTGTGGTTTTGCAGCTGTAGCTGGTGATACAGAATTTTGGTTAAGGATCAGATACTCACCAGATATAAAAGTACTAGCAATTCCCAGAGGATAAATTATTTGAACAGAATTTCTTACAATAGAAAATAATAATAATAATATGGGATGTGATTCAGGGCTGTGTGAAATACTGGGGGGGAGGGGGGCAGTGTCCCTTCGCTTTTCTTATTGTATGGAGGTATTTTGCTGTGATGTGCACAGCCTTCACCTCAGATTCCCATTTCCTTCCTAGATTCCCATCTCAGTCCTGGAGTTGGGAAAAAGAAACTCATCTAATCAAAGTAATTCCCTGAGGTAGTGCAAAGCAAGTAGGCTTCTTCTAGGTGCTTGGTATCAAAGTGTAAAAAGAACAGACATCCTCTTCTGCACGGGTGCTATTTGCAAATTCCCATGGGCAATGTAAGTTACACCCTTTTGAAGCAGCAGGCATCATTTCAGAAAGAGAAAACAAGAATGTTATATCAAAGGCTTTAGACTGTGAAGATCTAAACCAGTAAAGGGCTCCTCAGTGTCCATGCTTACATCTTATCCACTAATTTACTGTCCATACCTATAAGCCTGTGTATGATCAATTTACAGCAGTGCTTCTGCTACCAAATCATAGCAGTCAAAGCACTTAAAACAATTATTTATGTATTTTACCAAGATCCTGCTGTACTTGAGTTACTTTCGTATATTACTGCACTCTTCCTGGTGTTCAAAATAGTCTCAATCGTTTCTAACAGCGATGCAGACAAGTTAGAACAGAAAACAGTTCCAATAATATGGTGAAAATGCAACTGGGATTTTAGGTTTTGTCAATAAATAGCATGCACTCTATGAAGAGAATACCACTCCCTTCACAAATGTTCTCTACAGTTGCTTGAAACAGATACTTGCACTTACACATTTCTGAGGGTGTGTGTTTCCAGCTAGCAGTGGTCAGTCACACAGGGGACTCTCTTGAAAGTGTCACCAGCCAGCTTTCACTGATGGCAATATAGTATTTTTGTATGTTAACCATAGCCTGGCTAAATGAGACAACAAATCCATCAGGCCCAGTACTTACTTGGACCCCGTACCTAATGACTTTGGCACAACATGCATTACCCCACTGCTACGTACCTCCCATTCACCACTTGTTAAAGGATCATCTCTGTTTCACTGGGATCAACCCCTAATGGTCGGATGCAACAAGACGGGAGAGCACCGTGTGTTGTTTCAGATCTTTGGGAGAACTTAGGGAAGTGGTGACACGGACAGGTTCCAGGTATGTAGAAGGGCTCCTGAGGTAAGCCCTTCAATACTGGAGGTTGTGAAGTCCTCAGCAGCCTGAGCTTCCCCTGACCTCAGGAGGAACGTGCTTGCTGGGCACAGCGTGCCTGGTTATTACTGCCGACGTCTCCTCCTATGAATGTGCCCCAATCCACAGTGTACAATTTAAGTCGCCTGTTGTTCAAGACAAATGGCTCATGATAGTCTGTAATGCAATACAGATAATAACAGAGCATATGTGAAAATATTTGGGAAAACATGAAGAGCCTGTAATTTGCTCTCTAGCCCTCAGATGCATAGGCCTGTTGCAAGATAATTTCCCCAAATCACTGAGTCGTCTGTAGCAGGAGGTCTCCACCACAGTAAGCACAGGCAAGAAGTATGTCAAAATGTCCTTACTAGGCAGGAATATGGAATACTTTACTGTCTGGACAGTGCATGTGTGCAAGCTGCACACAGTGTCTGGGGTTCGTTTGTTTTTCATTTTAGAGCATTTGAGGACACCATTTAATTACAGTGCAGTTGTTCATTAGCCTTCTTGACAGTGTGGAGACGTGGTCATGATGGTTAGTATTCAGATGTTCTGGAATTCAGACTCTTGGGCTAGCTTACAAAGGCAAACAATGCATTAAAGTTTCCTACCAATTTCTGTGCTAGGGTAAAACCCCCTCAAGAACAGGAATGTCACCCTTGTATGCCAGCCAAAAAAACTGAGACAATAATGACTATACTAGTATGAGTGTAACTTAACCTTTCTAGTCTTCCACGGTAAGAAAGCTGCCTAGTTTTGCAGGAGAAAATTAGAGCCTGTTTATTTGTTTCCTTGCCAGCCTTCCCTAGGTATTTATATATACATTGTCCTGCCTATGGGCCCCAGTTGGTCTTCAGGCTAGGAGTATTTTGTAAGTTCACATGGGGTGAAATGTTTGTCACAGAACAGGGTTGATTTTTGCTGAGCTGATCTTCTTTTGGAAACACATTGAGTAAGGGGTTGAAGACGTATGTCATGCCAGCTACCGACTGCTGCCCCCCAACATGTCACAAGTTTGCTGTGGCCTTGGTGTTCAACACCTCAATCTGCCTCTCTTTTTCCTCTTCTGACAGTGTCGCTGTCTTCTGGGATTTTGAACCTTCATGACCAGATGAGTGCTTTCTGAATGGGACTGATGGTAATAATGAAGGAGGCAAAAACTGCTGAATGACACAGGCTGCTTCTTAAACATGGTCAAATCCATAAAATAGAGGCATGTATCTTAGTTACCTAGTGAATCCTAGACAAAGCCTTACAAACAAGGAAAATAAGGGAGGTTTATTCCTTGTCCTCAAAACATGCTGGCACACCAGTCATTTATTTGTTGCACCTCTTCATGAGACATGAGGTCACGGCTATGAACAGGTAGCAGTTTGTGAAGCATGGCAATTTCTGGTTTTGTTTCTGTTTATTGCCTTCCTGTATGACTTCTTTCTTCTAAATGAGCAAATGGGCATGCATACTCATTAAAGAGAAATACTTGAACTCGTCATCTTCCAGACAACCCAAACTACACCCCACCCTCAAGGCACTCTCTTTCAGGCTACAAATCTATAAAGCCTGAAAGAGCTATTTATCACATTGGCACTGCTCTGTCTACATATTTATCCTTACATAGACTAGCTTCTTCCACTTCACATCACAGATTAGTCCACAACCTAGATGCCCTAATCAAGGGAAATTGTCCTGCACTTTAAATCCAGAGTTAGCCTTTCTCTACAGTTGCAGTTCCATCCCTTTTTCTCCCTCCTTTTTTCACCCCTTTCCTTGTGCTGGCACTGGCTTCTGCTTGATCCTTCCCCAGGCTAACTGAGCTTGATGAGCTGATGAAAAACTAGCTCAACAGTGACATAAGTGGTTTTCTGCTGGTTTTGTGATCAGCACAGAGGAGGCAGTTGAGGCAGCCCATGGTTGAGGCCACTGAGCTTCAGTTCCCTGGGGCTTCAGCAAGTTCACAGGCCTTTGTTTCCTCTTGGCAGCTGTCCCTGCTCTGCCACCTCTCCAAACCTTGCAGCTCTTGGAACCTCTCAGTTGTAGGACTGTTTCTTTCACTAGGATTGAGTAAGCATAACACTGTATTACTTCTGTTAGATAGATGTCTAAATCACAGCACACTGAAAATGAGATGGGTAAATCAACCAGCTTGACACATTCTTCTCACAGAAAAGCCTGACCTGGATGAATAGAATTTGCTTGTGTTACAGGTAAGTGGAAAGAAGATTTTAGGTAGAAACCATGAGGCAACTTGAGCTGTAGATATAGCCACTGAACTAAACACTTCCTTGATGCACAGATGTTAGAGATGCAGGTGAGATGCAGGGGCTCAGGAGGTCTTCTGTAGGAGGTTAGTTTGTCCCCCATTGCTCAACTGTGAGTCAAGGTTTCAAATTAGCTTTCTTCAGAGAGCAATCCGAGTTTGTTAGCAGCCAGCAGGCAGCACTGTGTAAAGGGAGCAGACGTGGTGGGTCCGTGCCACCAGCTATCTCAACTCTCTCCTTCTTAGTACCTTCCTTTCACCAAAGTCATCCAAGTCCTCCAGTACTTTGTACTGATCTATCTAGATGTATATGTTTTATCATATGAAGGAATCAGTGCTCTGGTTTTTCTGGACTTTCTGCTGTATGAAAGAAAAAACTCTCTTCCTTAATTTCAGGGGGCCTAGTGTGATGTACTCACCAAATGACATGGAAATATAGGTCTGGCAGCTTGATCAGAAAGTAAGCAATGGTGATCTAAAGTGATCACAATGCAAGAAGTTTTGGTAAGTGCACAAAATGTGAGTTTTACACAGATTTCTTTTTTCTAACTGCAGCATTTTAAGGTCTCAATCAGATTCCATCAACAAACGGAACCCAAAGCTGTCCTACTATTCTGTCATGTTCCTGGAGTTTAATAGGGCCCAGTGTGTGCATGTGTACATAGGTCCATACGCCTACAAGAGGTCACAGAACTATGGCCTATAAAAAGATGTATTATGTCTTCCCTTTTTCCAGCACCATGAAAGGGAAGGAGTAAGTTAGCTCGTAGTGAGACAGAATTTGCTGTAGTTCTTATAAACTCATCAGGAGTCCTGTTCATGATACACATCCATGTATCTATGAGAAGTCCAAGGGGCTGCCACAGCTCATGAGTGGAAACCTGAGTGCAGGTTTGGCAGAATCAGATGGCACAATCCTAGTGACTAATAATGACACAGAAGCCAAAACGAAGGCAACTTGTGACCTTTAAATCTGAAGTTAAAGTCACACTGCAGGTTTGTGACAGTTGGAAGAGCTTTATTTTTACTTGCAATTTCAATACTGTCATCATGTGAATCATTAAAAAAAGCGACACATACAGAAGAATAGACCTGTGTTCACAGTAGAGCCCATCTTATCACTATTGACATTCATGTATATCAAGTGTCTTCAGTGTTTTATACCCTAATTTCAAGTAATTTCTCTAGGCTGTGAACCATATCTATTTCCTATGAAGAAACTCAAGCTTGTCATCATTGTTCCTGGTTAGAAACATTGTTCTTGGTCAGGCCATTGAAGAGTGTCCCAGACAACTTTGCCTCGGGGCAAAGTCACATGCAGTCAGGAGTTACACTTTGTCCTGCATTTGCACTTTTATTTCACCTCTCGGCTGGACTAGCTATTGTGATTCCCCTTTTTCCTTCCTCTTTGAACTCCTTCCCACCATACTGTCAGTATGCAGACAGAAATGGGACTTCCCCTCTGGGTGCTTGTTAAAGGTCAAAAGAATTTGATTGAATTTGGCAGTGAAGAACAGTTGTCCTCTTTTTATCTCCCTACAGAAAGATAACATTGTCACCTTCCAAGTGTAAACTGATGACTGTGAAATTAAATTTATCACGATGACCTCTCCAAAAAGCATGGAACCCCTTCATCTACTAGGTTTGGCCCTTGGGCAAGGGATGCACCAACTATTGGGAAATAATATAATTTATTTAGAAAGTAAATATTAATGTTGTTAGGAGCATAAAGGCAGTAATGATTTACTTACATGTGTGAAGATGGGACTTGGAGATTAAGAGGAGAAAGGATGATCAAAGTGGAATTTAGAATGTGCAAAT
This sequence comes from Chaetura pelagica, assembly GCF_000747805.2. NCBI lineage: Eukaryota > Metazoa > Chordata > Aves > Apodiformes > Apodidae > Chaetura > Chaetura pelagica. The sequence goes on along the minus strand of NW_009953295.1, from coordinate 5,740,350 downwards.
ATAATTGATACCAGTATGTTTTTGGAGAGTAATACTGGAATTTTTTGCTTAAGTTTGTAGTCTTCCTATTATAAACTTACTGTATAAAATTTTCAAGTCCTCTCCTAGTCCTAGTTTTGAACTAGGTAAAAAGGATGCTATGATGATTTCGCTAGTAACAGTTACTTCCGGAATAGAAAATCTTTCCCTCCTAGAATATGAAAGAGGACTTCCTTGTTGCTTTCTAACATATACAAAGAGACAAAAAATACAGAGTGTTTCAGATTTCAGTTGCTAGCTAGTTAGTTGGACATTCCTGTATTAGACATTCTATCTACACTCTAAAACCTACTAAAACAACCCTAAGGTTTATTAAAATAGTTTCAAGCACAGCATAAGGACAAGATCACTGCATTGGAAACATTGCCATACCCTAATATCCTGTAGAGAGTTTACATAAAGATGCTGCATTCAGAAATTCCTGGTTTTCTGTATCTTTAACCATATATTTATGATTAAAATAAAGTGCATCACTCCCCAGTGCATCGCTTTACATCACAATGTTTCTGGGAATTCATTTCTGTGTCATTCTTTCAGGCACATTTTCGTTTTCAGTATTTAGATATTTGTTGTTGATTTATCTGATTAAACTATTCCGTTTTGCTTTTGCCTTTTCTTTTTTTAATAACTAAGTTTTTAATCATTACTCACCTTGGGTACTCCTCTAGAAATCTTATTGAGATCGGTGGAACTGTTCTTAGCCAAGGTATAAACGGGATGATGCATGATGGGATTTGACCTTCAGTCACCTCAAAAAAATATTCTCCCATCTAATTATACAGACATAATCCTGCTGTAAATTCAGGAGCAAAAATACTTTAAAATCGCCTCTGATAAAAAAAACAATGTTCATTTTTTGCAGATTAAACACTTTTTTCTCCTAATGCAATTTTCCCCCTATGTAATTATATAATGAGAAAATCTGATGCTAATGATGTTTTTGTAGCAGTATATGTTTTGGCACTTTGTTTCTGAGTTGCTAGGAATTGCATGCTGCTGTTATGATGCTTTTCCGTAGATGCTGCTGTGTTTCTTGGGAGCCTGGGAAGTTACCTGGAAAGGAAACCTGTTGCTGGAGATTCCCTTTAGAAAAGCATGTTGCTGAAGTAATTGCTTTAGTCCCTCCTGGTCTGGCTTCAGTTCTGAAAATATTATTTGAAAATTTGTTTGCTTGCTTTTTCCGTTTGAAATGCCAAGTGGGATTATGCATTAAACATAACCGCAGATTGCTTTCAGTTCAGTTACCAGTAGTAACTAGCACTGTCATGACATTTTGCATCTTCAGAGCATTGCAGAAACATAGTGCTGCATTTTGTGCCGATTCACACTCCTGTGAACTTCACTGAAGCATTAGTGGAACTGCTTATGGGAGAAGATCACTTCTGTATTTGGCCTGATATACCACTAATCAGCTCCAGCAGCTTTGAGGTATGAGGTATCCCAACCTTCCTTCACAGGTGGGGCAAATAACTCCAATCAGAGAGAAAACAGCCACAAAGGCTGGAAGAAGGAAAATGTTCAAGGAAAAAGTTTCTATCTATTATGAGATTATTTTTTTTTCATGGAATACGAATTGTATCTATTGTTTTAACACATTGAGAAAACAGCTTCTGTGAGATAGAGGCAGTTGCAGAAATTATTAATGTTTGTTGATATTTAATCTAAATTTCTAATTTAAACAGAAGTGTTGGGTGAAACTCATTCCAGATTTAATATGATATAAGCTAACTGCCTTCAAAAACCTGCTTGTGTCAAAGCTTGTCTCTTTAAGGAGGAAAATAACAGAGTAAAGTACACTGTTAGAACATATTGGAGATGTTAACATAAGATATTATTATTGGAGTGAGCTTGTACCTGTTGAATTAAAATAAAAAAGCTTGTAAATCTCTCAAGCTCAGATGAGACTTTTATAATAGAATGTAACAAAAATGCTATTCTTAAAGCAGAAAAGGGAGAAAGGAAAAAATGGATTAACTATAGGCAAATTAAAATTAATGAAAAAAAAAATAAATTAAAAAGTGAAACACAAGGGGGTTTGTCCAAAAGAAAGAGAATGTGAAGTTTAAAATGAAATCTTCTTTAGATACTACATACATGAAAAATGAGAATGGAAGAAGGTAAAAGAAAAATAAATAGGAATATCCACTCCGGGTGGAGGACATCAATGATTATAGAAAAATATTTCCATTCTCAGTGAAATAGCAAGTAGGGACCTGATCACATAGCCTGTTGCTGGTCAACTGAGTACTGAAGTATTTTCTTACTTCTTAGGAATACCTAAGTTAACAGTTAAAAGTATACCCAAATGAAGCCTATGTTGAGATCCTTTAGTGAAAAAGGGTAGACTTGAGTGTAAGTTTTATTATGAGTTTTTTATTAGAGTTATAAATTAGCTAACTTCTGGATATACAGAAAATGGATAGTAAAAAAAAACCAAACAAAACAAGACAAACAAAAAAAACAAAACACTAGAGTACAAATGAAGAAGTCACAGCAAAGACTTGCTGGCTGTGTTCTTCAGTGTGGACAAAAAATAATCCATGCATTTCACTGAGCTTCAGACCAAAGCCTGTATTTTGATGGATAAGGCACTCAAGTTGACAATGTGCTTACATTCATTTTAAGTACATCTTGTGATCAGGGAAGAGAAGCAATTTGTAGCAAACCATTGTATGAAGGCACAAGAAGTGTAAAAACTTGAAACTCGAGGTCCTTTTTAAAATGAACGGATATAGGCAATCCAGAGAATGGAAGTGGAGTTTGTTCTCCAGATAAAACATTTAACTCATTGCCTCAAATTGCCAACAGAAAGGAGGAAAAACTATCAGGAAGCTAGAAATAGTGAGAGTAGCCTTCACAACCTTGTAGTAGAAGGTTTAAAACACAAGGAAGTAATTGGGTTTTTTCTCATGCGTGACTACATTGCAGAACTCCTTGCCTTGTGGAGGCCAAAAGTAAAAAAAGAAAAAAGAAAAAAAGAAAAGTAGGTTACACTGATGGAAATCAGAAAGTCCCAGAGGTGCTAATCCTCAAACACTTGCAGCATTTACCAGGAAAGAGCTCCTGTACAATTGCTCTGTTTCCCAGTTGAATCTTCCTCACCTCTGTGAAAGGAATGCTTTTATGAAGCAGCCCCCAAACCACTGCAGTTACATATAGAAATAAAGGGAAATTTGGGTCACCTTGTCCTAAAACATTAATATAAAAACTGTGGCATTTCAGGAGATGAAAATAGCTGCTAATCTTTCTCTTCTGTGGGACACTGAGTTTTTGAGGTGTGGTCAGGGTATAAGGTGAGTGTAGAAGAAAGGAGCTGCAAAGGTCTCCCAGATTCTGAGCCAACTCATCCTGTAGTATAAATTGGACCCACAAGAAAACTAACAACTGTCCAAGGCTTTCTTCTAAAAGATTTTTAATAGCAGGTCATAGGTGCTATCTTGCTTCTTGGTTATCAACTGGAAGGATCAAAAAACTTATGTTGACATGATCCAGCTAGTTGAAAGGAAAGAAGAAATTAAGTAGTCTGGATTTTAGGAAGTAGTTTCACCTAGACTGGATTTAAGCAAAGAAATGTAAAGATAATAGAGTTTATAGAATTCAAAAGGTTTTGTAAAATCTGCATAACTTGATGAAAACTTAGATGAGGGTAGATGTTGAGCCTTAAACTATCTTAAACTGCCTGATCACAGAGGTAACTTACTACTCTGGTCTTTGTAGCTTCCTCCTATTTGTTCTTCTGTTTCTAAGAGATTTTCCTGTTAGCTATTTTCTTTGGTCTCCCTGGCAAAGCAGGTGGCTGCTGTTGCCTAATTTGTTTCATGCTGGAAACAAAATCAAATCACAAGAGGCTACAGAAATAAGTGTTTCATATTTTTACCTTGCTAAAATAAACATTAACTCTGAGCCCTCAAATGTTTTCAAGAGATCTGACCCAGAATTTATCAGGGACTTCAAATAAACTGTTAACTATTAACCAGTAAATGGAGGCTGGTTTGGTCACATTCTGACATCAGCCATTGCTGAGGAATGAGATGGTTCATGACCTTGACAAACTGGGTTTCTGATTGCAGTGAAAAAAATCAGCCTTTTCTAAGAGAGGAACAGATTAGCAACTACTGTCTGTGCACATCAATTGCATTAATATAACATGATAACAAAAGTAGCAGTAAAAGTAACTGTTTACCTGGGTGTAGTCCACTTTTTTGCAGAGAACAAAACCAAAAAACTGCCTGCGTGGGGGCTCTTAGGACCTCAGCCCACCTTGGGAGTCATTCTGTGAGCAGCAACTCATCATGAAAGTGGTGAGAATAAAACTATTTTCCACAGCACAAAGGACCATTGCATGTGTACCATGGGTGCCCTGCCCGTAGCTTCATGAATCAGTCTGCCTAAGCTCATGGCCAGACTGCATCTGAACTGAGCCGTGGATACATGGCGCACCTTGCCCTGAAAGCAGCCTGTTGCTTTCCTTCAGCTGGTGAGCCACATTTCTTCCTCCATAGTTCCTGGACTGAATAGTTTAGGTGTAGGCTGTACAGTCCAGGAAGAGAGGTGCTTTAGAAAGGTGTCCTATAGGAGACCCTGTCAGCTGATGTAGGTGTTCCCAGGGTGAGTTGTTTCTCATTTATTACCAATGAGGTTCATCTACTATTGTGTTACCCCTCCAGTTAAATCCTGTTAAGATTATCTGAGTTTCTGCTTTGTCTTTTCTGGGCATGGGTAAGCAAAATAACTTGAAGCAGGAGAGATAAGTTGCCAGAAGAAAAGGTGAGCAAGTATAAAGAGGGTGGATGTCTGGGTTCCCTCTGAGATCAGTGGAGAGAAATGGGAACCTCAGCACAGCAAGTGACTTAACCACACAAGAAGAGTGGGGTGAAACAACATGCTCAGATGAGGCATGGTGAGATGGCCAGTGTCAGTGAAGTGAAACCTGCACATTTTACCATTTTTGAGAGTGACCTCATTCTTTAACCAAACTTTGATCTTTGTTCCTTTATTTTACATATCAAACCATGTCAAATCATATACAGAAACTTGAGACAACCCTCTATCAGCTATTTTTCATTAAGAAATGTAGTATTCATTTCTAGCATATTTCCCAATTACTAGTTGTATTTTGGATCCATAAAAATGCTTTCTCACATTCTGGTGCCTAATCAAGCAGTTTCACCTTGGAAAATCTCCCTCTTCAATTACAGTTCTTTAAATGTGTTCCTAGGCAGGAGAAAAAAGCTAACACAATTTACTTAGACTTTCAAAAGTCTTTAACAAGACTGACTATATGATGTTATAAAAAATAAGAATAGTTGTGGGCCAGGTCTGGTGAACATAGGAGAGGTTTTGTTAATACCTGTCATGCATTTTTTTCCCTTGAGACTCCATGTTTCCTTTTGTAACTTCCAGAGGTTTTTGTTTTATAATGCACAATAAGATAATAACTTAGAATGAATGACATGTTTTCACATGATACTGTAGTTTCATGGCTGAATGCTCAGGGTCATCTTTTCCAGTAAGCAAGATGAAAAAAATCCTTCCCATTAGTCACAAATTATGTCAGAGAGAGGAGAGCTGAGTCAATGTACCTTCACCCTTTTGTATTGTTAACACAGCAGAAGCCTGTGGATGGGAGTTATGATAGTCTTAACTACTTGGAGGTGTAGTTGGGAATTCAGTTGCACTGTAGGTATGCCTGTAAAGGCTACTTTGGCTAAAAAAAATTAGGATTTTAATTTGTTGCATCAGCTTCCTCTCTCTGAGTATGAACAGTTTTCATCAGAAGATGGAAGCAGGAACTCTGCTCACACCTGCCATCCCTCACAAATTGTCTACAATTTACAGGATTGTGTCCAAATATCAGTGTTTATGATGCTCGTTTCCTCTGTGATTATGTGAATTTGCATCCTCCCAACCATGAAATGGTTCAGAAGAAATTCCAGTTTCTGCAGTTCTACAGGACTTGTGATTATCCTAAGAAAATATCCTTGGGAAGTTAGATATTCTTTTGGAAGACATCTTGGAAGAATCTACAACGTAAGTTGGTGCCTAATCTCGTACTACAGTATGTGGGAGGGGGTGGGTGTTGGATTTGTGTTGTTGTACCTTGAAACATGAAGCACTCCAATCACAACAGGATATTTGGGATATAGCTGTATTATGGGGCATGAGGGTATCTCTCTGCTGCCAAGACTGGATGCTTAAAAACTCATGCCCTGATTTTATGCTTGAATCACCATACTTGACCTTTCGCTGTGCTTTTTTTCTTTGCAAAAGGGAACCTGATGTTCAGACAGGAGGGAGCAGGTGCGGTCTTGGGCAGGTGCATATTTGGGCACATGCTTTTATCTGGACAAGTAAGAAAACCAAGAATGCAGGCATATATACAGTACATGTGCCCCAACAGTACTGGCGCAGTCAAAATCTGGAGGAATTGCTTTCAAAACAAGCTCTTGCAAAGAAAAAATAAAACAAAACCAACCAACCAACCGAACAACAACAAACCCCCCTCCCAAAAAAATAAACTTCTCTGAGACATTTTTTCAAATGAGCAGTATGTGTCATTACTATTTACCTCACAAAGTAGGATGAAACACTCTGGATGCCCTCCCTGTGGATGCTCCTGATATGAGTGGTCCTAGGCAAGTTCGATGAATGGTGGATAATGTAAGATCACAAGTGCAGTGCGGAGGGAGAAGGATGGTCTGGGGGACCTGGGGTTGGGCTCCGGGGCCCCGCAGGGAGCTGGGGTTGGGCTCCGGGGCCTCTCAGGGACCTGGGGTTCAGCTCCAGGGCCCCGCAGGGAGCTGGGTTTGGCTCCAGGACCCCGCAGGGAGCTCGGGTTTGGCTCCAGGACCCC
>NW_009953295.1:5715397-5733363 GCF_000747805.2 Chaetura pelagica | reverse complement strand
CCCGCAGGCTGCCAGTGCCAGCAGGTGGCTGCACGGGGCCCCACGGGGGGCTCGGGCTGTGCTGGGGTGCCGTGGGTCTCGGACCCGAAGTATTTAACAAAGACCCAGCGCTGCCTCCTCCACCGGGCTCGCCAGGGTCCCAGCCGTGGAAGCCCATTGGATACTTTGGGGTTCTGCTCTTTCCAACCATCTAAATCCCGACGGTTAATATGGTGCAGCATGAGAGAGCCGGGCTGCCTGCACTTCTCCAGTGGCTCCTGCTGACAAAATCATTTTTTGGCACAATACCATAGTCTCAGCTGTAAAGCAGGTGCTGGGCAATTCGGGCTACAGCTGTAGTCTTGTTGTGGGCTCTCAGAATGAGCCCATTCATCTCGCTGGAGCTCATGGAACAGCCCCCAGAAAGCTGGAGAGCTTTTTACTATCCCTACAAGTCTGTGTTCTAGGGCAGTTGCCTGTTGTGGCATCAGCTTGCAACACCTGGAGAAGAGAAGGCTCCAGGGAGACTTCATAGCAGCCTTTCAGTACCTGAAGGGGCCTACAGGAAAGATGAAAAGGGACTTTTTACAGGGGCCTGTAGTGGGAGAACAAGGGATAATGGATCAGAACCGGAAGAGGGGAGATTTAGGTTGGACATTAGGAAGAAATTGTTTAGTGTGAGGGTGATGAGACACTGGAACAGGTTTCCCAGGGAAGTTGTGGCTGCCCTGTCCCAGGAAGTGTTCAAGACCAGGTTGGATGGGGCCTTGAGCAACCTGATCTAGTGGGAGCTGTCCCTGCCCATGCCAGAGGGTTGGAACCAGATGATCTTCAAGGTTCCTTCCAACACAAACCGTTCTATGATTCTATGATTCTATTACAATGGATGAGGAGAGATGAGATTGACCACCCTGGCTGCAAATGTCCAGGTTCAGATCTTTCTTCTGAAAACGAGGGGCCCGCCAGCCCCAGTTAAAGGAAATGTGTGTGCGTGACCCACGGAGAAGGATGGCCAGCATGACAGGCACAGTGGTCAAAGCACATCCTTCCCACAGACATTAAGTGGCAGTCAAAGTCCTAACTAGCAGAAAACCTACTTCTAGTATTTTAGGCTGCAACTCTATTACATTTAAGTAGTTGGTTGCAATGCTAATTGTAGCAGTACCTTTGGCAGAGCTACCATCATGGAGTGGAGGGTGTCAGCTCCTCATGGATCTGCTGTGCCTTTACCTCCGTGGGGCTTTGCAGAAGTGCCAGACCCATCTTGGGGAGAAGGGTATCAGAGACAAATTCTGGTAAATACTGACACATGGTTATTGCTGTTCCTCAGCAGCTAATAAATTAGCTTCAAAGAGTCAGGGAAAGCCCCTTGGCTCTGAGTGCCCAGGAGATTGGCTGTCTCAGTATTTCCTCACTACTCTTTGCCCTCTAACTGCTCACCCTGAAAGCCCAAATACAAAACAGTCAGGTGGCTGCAATAAAAAAAGCTTTTCTTCAGTGACAGATTAACAATCTTAAATTCTGAAGAAGCTGGCAAACGAAGGAACTGACAATCAGCCTCAGCAGTTGCTTTTCCAACAGCCTTGCTCCTAGAGAGGGAGACCTAGAGCTGCCCAGAGTCTGTGTCCTGGGGCTCCCACTGCTGCATCTGCTCAGAGGGTCTGACACCAGGGGAGTGGTGGCCCTGGCTGGCAGTGGCCTTGGTGTATTTCAGTGCTGGTCTCAGAGATGCTGAAATATGGATCAGGAGAGCAGGGGCTGCTGCACGTCTTTCCTTGAAAACATACCTGTTGCACAAGCGAAGGACTACAGCACTCTTAAGCCTTTGCCCTCTATTTCAGGGAAAAACAGCATCCTGAAACTGCAGTAATGCAATGATGGGTAAGGATCAGCACTTACCCTGTTTGGAAAACTACCACTGCTCTGAATATTAATTATTCTATTCACAAATTAAATTGAAAGTTTATCACAGCAAGAAATACTTGACAAAGACTAATGATTCAAAATGCAGAGATTACCCCAGGTTGTTCACCCTCTGGAAAACTCTTCTGGTAAGAGTTGTGAAGGTATTGTGGTGGAGATGGAAAGTCTCTTCCCCTGAATAGTCACAGCATGAGTCCAAAAATAATTTGTATTGCAGTCACACTGCACTGAGATGCTGACATGCTTGGGATGCTGCTGTTCATGTTCCCTGTCACAGGCCATAGTCTACCTCTACAGTAATCAAGAATAACTCTGAACCTAGGAAAGAAATGGTTTAGGGGCAACTGCTTAACTGAAAGAGACAAAAGAGGGTATGCTGTCTTTTAGACCATTGATAAAATGGTCCTTTGATATATTATTTCCCAGAATAATCTGGTACCATTAGTCAGAAAAGTACCATTAAGTCAGCAATAAAAATGAACAGCCCAGTGGAAATTACTTTCCCTGATCTCTGAACTGGAAGAGGCATTGGCAGAGTGCAACAGTCAAATGTCAGTAAAGGATTAATCACAAACCCAGCCTCCACACAGTGTGTGCAGGAATCCAGAGCCCATGGCCACAGGCCTGTGGTTGTCATGACAGCCCAGAGGCTGCTGCTGCCTGGGGATTCACTGGCCAGCATGAGACCCCTCTTCAACGTCAGACTGAAATGGATGCCATGGGAAAATTTTGAGTGCAAGATCTGTTGGTTTTCAAGCTGGATGCCAACAGCTACCTCAGTGTTTATAGCACTGAAATGAGAAAGTTTTCCTTCTTCAGTCACTTTTTTCTTCTGCTCTGCTTTTACAGTAAATTCTCTGTCATGGAGTACTCTTCCCAAGAGTACTTAAATACTTTATATAAAAAAACCCAATAGAAATGGCATTGTATTCAGAAAATGTCAGACTTGCATGTGCAGTCAGATGCTGTTAAGATCACAGTAACTTTCCTGGTTTTTTGTTTCTGATGAGCATAGGGACTAGCAGCATCCCTTGAAAATTTCCTTTAAACTGCAGTTTATACTTCTTGCCTCTATTTGCATAGGTGTGTCAGCACAGCATGTCCCTCTGCTCCCTCCTACACAAGCATGTGCTGAAGCCTGTTTTGAACAAAACCTGTGTCAGGGGTCCCATTGTTGCCTGCTGGATTATTTTCAGGTTGTGTGTTACCACTTAGTGCTGGGGCTGCTGCTGAGGACATTTTTTCCTCCTGTGCTTAAGTATATATGAGAAACTCCACTGTTGCACATCAACAGCAGGTGATGGGCTTGGGGCAGGGGCTCAGTATGCAGGCTACCAGTGCCCCCCATCCTGAGACTGTCTGGAAAATGGATATGGACCTCTGCTGGTCCTTATTCCCCAGTCTGCCCTTTTTCCCTCCCACTAGTAAACCACTGGAGAGAAAGAGGAGCATGCCTGGTGCAGAGCACAACTAATGCCTAATGCCAATGAAAAGCCCCTTTGTGTGAAGGAAATTCTCTGCTGGCTGTCTCCAGACACGCTGCAGCCCTTTGCTAGTGTCTGAGCTGCGCAAAGTGGTCAGAGCAGAACAGAAAATCCAGCAGGAGCAGCCTATGTCCTGGAGGCTGCAGAGCTGTGGGATTGTGGACAGGTACTGCCTCAGCCACAGGAATCACAGGGGCCTTCACCTTGCAGGAGTTACCTGAGGATGTTTACATGGCTTAGGGAAGAGGAATTCACCCCTCATTACTGTACACAGCCTGCGGAAAGGAGCAGATGTACTGGATTATGCTGCTGGGAGTGAAAGTCATCAAGTCACCTTCCAAGTTTTTCATCTCTATATTCTCCCCTTTCCAAGTCATGATGCAATGTCAGTGTATCTACAGTAAAAACTTTTCTATACATTATGTTTCCTCACATACCTCAGAAATTACCTTCTTATGGGAATAAACTCTGTCACCGTAAAAAAATACAGCCATTTGTATGGTAAGAAAGTATATTAACAACTTTAAATTAAGCTGTGGTCTAAATATCCTCATGTTTTAACCCAAACCTGGGTATATGTCTTGCATAGCAAAGATCACAGTAAAGAAAGAGCAACTGCAGGGAAAAAAACAATTTGAGAATTTCCTTTGAGGCAAACTGAGGTGCTGAGAGTTTTAGGTGGTTTGGGGTTTTCTCCCCATTTTGAATTAAGCTGGATGATAATATGTGGGTTCTCAAATGTATTTCAGTGACTGCTCATGGCAAGCAAAAAGCTCCCCACAGCTGCTACAGAGCTTTGTGGAGCAGCTTCTGCCAGGCCAGGGCACAGGTATAGAACTTATACCACCAGTGTTACTCTGGTACCTGCAGCTAGTTAAAAATACATTTCCAAGAGATAAGCCATCTTGCTTTCAATCCATCGGTGGTGCCTATATGTCTGTGGGACAGTTAAAAAGAATAATAAAATCATAGGAGTTGGAAGGGACATCTGAAGATCATCAAGTCCAACCTTCTGCTGCAGCAGAAACACCTGGGGCAGATGACACAGAAACGTGTCCAGATGGGTCTTGAAAGTCTCCAGAGAAGGAGACTGCCTTGAAACACAGATGACAGACAAAATCAAAAAATGACCGAGAAAGAAGATTCTTAGTCAGGCACAGTATAATGTTGTAAGCCATTTAAAATAAAGTAGCAAAGAGACTAGCTGAAAAGCTGCCTTAGTACTGCCAAGGAGGCAGTGTCTGACCATTTTTGTAGTTCTGTAAATGTTAATATAACCCAGATAGTTTCAATGTACAGCTCTTGTACACAAATGGGAATTATTTGTCAAGTCTTCTGGAAGTTGAATAGCTTTCATATGGGGCATTTTGAAGTCTGCATAATTACATCTGTATGAGAAGAAAAGCAACATTAAAGTCTGGGAGAAATGAAATTCTGCACCAGCTTTTTTAAAAAAAAAATTTAAAATATATTTTTTTAAAAATTAACTTTTATCCATATTGAGAAGGCATTATTGAACTTTTTCAGCCTGGAGGCAGGCTGAGGCTTTTAGCAGTGATATGTATATATGAACACAATAATATTCCCTTGGTTTAAATTTTGTTTACCAATTAAATGCACAAACTCTAGTCACAAAAAGACAGAACATTAGAAGTAAGTGGTTTTATTTGGATACCTAAAACTAGATCACTACATCAAACCGTCTTGGTAGGGCCAATAGAAGAGTTGGTGCTTTCAATTACTAGTTGCTGAGACTTTTATTAGAGTGCATCCTATCAAGCTAAGCTTGTAGCTGTCAGGGCAGTATTCTATAAGAGACTCTGGCAGATTATTAATTTTCAGGTTTGCTCCCTTTCTAAACCAATACCAGGATCATTAAAGAGCAGAAATTATGAGCTTCAAAGTTATTTTTTGTTTAAATCTGTAGAGCAAAAATTCAGGAAGAAAAAAATGTGTGTGTGTGTTTTCTCTAACAAGTGAGTCCTGATCCAGGGTAGATACCGTCTCTTTATATAATTATGAGTGGGCCTATAAAACTAAAAATGACCCCATGTAAAGTATGCACATTAATCAAACCCTCTGCAATCTGAGCCACAGAGGAGTAACAGCAAGCAGCAGCAGGCCAAAATACATTGTAATTCATACTGATCAAAAGAAATTGTTCCATGTCTGCTCTGCCAAATCGTGCCAGTTTCTGAAGGCAAAATATAGTAACAATACTGTAAAGAACCTATTTTTTTTTTCATTTTTCCTATAATCTCCAATATTTCAAACAGCTTGTTAAATCCCCTAAAGCTACATGTATAGTGATTTTTTGATAGTTGATGTTACAGACTCATTTATGCATCTGAGCCAAGGTTCCAGAATGTCTCTATTAATTTCCAGGGGAGCAGTCCTCTGCAGTCTTTCTTGCTCTGCTGAACACTCCTAATTTTGATTCACTCAGCTGGCATTTTAAGCCAAAGGCATTAAAAAAATAAAAGAAAAAAGGTTGTTGCAAAGTCTTCATTAGGTTGCTGGGAATATGCCATCCTGGCCAAAACCTTAGCAGTGACTTTCTCCTTTGCTATTACTCATATTCCTTCACTATTCTGCCCCTCAGTTCATGCCTCCAATAAAGAGGATGATGAAGCGCTGAACGTCAACAATTTATTTGACAGTCTAAGAGGCATCAGAAACAGGCAGATGACAGTCATACTCCATACATTTTACTTTCTTTCACAGCCTTTAATGGACATGTTAGTGGTGCTGAATGTGGTTATGGAGCAGATTAGCCACTTCTCCCTCAGCTACAGAAAAAGTTCTTCTCCAGAAACCCACTGGGTTTCCACGTGCTGAAGAATGGGAATGTACAAAAAGAACATATAAGGTGAAGACCTTGTCTTTAATAGGGCTCAAATGAGGTTAAGAAAGTGCTGAACCAAGTTAGACCCATTCATCTCATCCTTGCAAACAAGGAAATATTTTTACTGCAAGCTGGCTCCCACTGAGGCCTTTTCCACTCAATCCAGTAGCCAGTCTGGAGGCAGAGGGCAGGAAAATTGAACTGCCTCCACAGGATATGGAAAGATTACTAGTGACAGGCTCTGTGGCTCCCATTGTGTGACACCTTCGTGGCATCACAAGACATAGAAGGCAGCAAAAAACAACCTTGGGTTGGTTCCACAGTGCAGGAGTTCTCACTCGCTCCCCACCCCTCCAAAAATGCGACTCTCTGCTGCCTGTGTTTCTCTGATCAAACACACTTCTTTGCCAAACCATTTTAGGCGTGTGTGCTGGAAAACCCCAAGCATTTATTCCATACTATCTCAGCTTTCCAAGGAATGAAGAACAGATTCTTTTTCCCGGCTCATTTAATCGCATATGGACGCTTCCTAGAAAGTGTAAAAAGAAGCGTCTGTGTCCCCAGCCAACCTCAGAGGGCCACCTGGTCACTGCAACTGTTCAGTGAGTAAGATTGCCTGCATGGTTCTGCCAAGCTCCTGTTAATATCAGCCCCTGCAAAATAACTGGGTGGGGAACCCATGCAAAAAGTCCAGAGGAAGTTTTAAGTCTGGAGCAATATTTTTACCGTGTTCTTACACAGTGTTGCCTTATGGGTTGCTTTCTTCTCCCTCTGTGGCAGTACTGCCATACTTTGGGTCACGGTTGGCTTGCTGGGGCTGGGCACTAGGGTTTCTATTCTGTATGCCACTGGCCAAATGTTCAAGCCAACATACTCCTAACGGCACGCTCACAGCTTTTTTCCAGCCCCTCTTATATGTCAAGGGGAATAAAGCATGTGCAACTCTGACCAGCTGCCCTCCCATCCTACTCCATGGACAGCAAAACATGCAGAATCTGAGACTTAGCAAATGGATGTATTCCAGGGATTTGGATGAAGAAACTGAATCCTTCTTCACTCTGTGAGATACTTGAACAAAGTAATATTGCAGCATTAAGTAAGTGCTTATCTCCAACTCAAAGTAATTTTCAGGTATGTAACATTTTGCTAATTAATTATATGCACATTTTATGATAATTTGCTAATTCTCTTTTCAGCTATGGCTGATGATAGTACACAAGAAACTTCTATGCATACTGGTCACTTGAACATTCAGATTTAACCTCATTTCAGACTGAAATTTTTATCCTTTACTTCCTTTCTCTTGGGGGTTTTGATTCATGATAAAACACCTCCTCCAACCCTGTGGTTTTCAAGTTTCTTTTACAGCCTATTTTGTGAAAGTTCAGTCAGTAAAATATTTGCCTTTTTTTTTTTTTTCTCCCTTCCTTTATTAATTTGCTACCAAAAAAAAAGTGTCTCATAAACATATTGTCCCTTTCAATGTGTTTGCTAATTCTTAGTTTTAGTAATGAGATTACAATCACATACTTCTTTGGAATTACTTCAGCATTACTTCAGTCTTAGCAATATTTCTACTCTCCAGAATAACGGGAAAATAAAATATCTGTAACTTAACTTCTATTTGTAGGGCTAGAGTTAGAGCCAGGGTTAGGGTTTCAGCCTGGCATAATAAATGTGAGATGATCACTTGTAGATATTTATTAACAGGTCAGCTGTTCTATTCTTTACCACTCCTGGGGGAGAGCCATCCAGTCCTGATGGTCCTGTAAATGTCTATCATCTCAAGTCCTTCTGTCACTTATTCTTATGCCTTCATAGTTGTGTTCCACCTTTGTTACCTGTGAAGAGGGATGTCCAAATACAGTAAACATTGAAATGTTGCCACCAATCCACAGTCATCCACAGCAGTTGGAGCTAGTACCCTGTTTTCTCTTTAAGTACAGTGGAAGGCAATGAAATGCATCTCCTCTTACTTTTGTGTTGAGGGAAAAAAAGATCCCATCTCCCCATTTGTCCCTTTAATGTAAAGGATGTTTTTAGCCAACTCTATGAACATGTTCACACCAGCACAGAATGAGGTGTGTGTGTTGTGTGTTGGAAATAAAGCATTTTCAGAATTAGAAAGCTACCATCTGTACATGTACATATTCAGTACTTGCAAACCATCTTGTGGTATTCTTCTGAAATCTCCCAGCAGCATGGGAAGCATTTTGAGTGCAGGTGACAGTCACAGAAAGGTTCTTCCTCGCTGGATGCTCATCCAACTACAATCAGGGATGCAGAAGCTCTTTAAATTTCTTTAATGCAAGTGGGTCCAACATTGCTGTTTTAATTAACCTCTCAGGCACACTTATTAGTCACAAACTTTACTTGTTTTCTTTTCAAAGAAATAAGACCTTACAGTTTAGCTGCTGCAGGCCTATAGATACTTCACTGCTAAGCAGATTCTTTAGCACACCCTTGCCTTTAGTTCCAAGCTTGTGAGCATTTGGGTGTTCCATTTTTTAACTTCTGCCACCTGTGGCAAGCAAGACAAAGAGTCACACAAGACTAGCAGGCACTCCAAAAATAATTTATTTTTGTTTTAACGGAAGGAAATATTGAAAGAACTTTGCAAAATCTAAAACCCAAGTGCTATCCTTCTGATTCCGTCTTTTATTTTCAGATGGTGTGGCACACATTCAAGGATGGTAAAGAAGGGATGAGGAGATGCTCTGTGATTAATAAAGGCACTAAATCAGTTCGCAAACATAAAAACTGGACCATTTTCAAAAAAGTCAGGTGCACAGTGAGAGGAAGCTGTTCCAAGTCTCATGCTTATACAGCAGCCAGCAGATGTTACACATCCATGTCTGAACAACCAGCTGTCTTCTCATCAGTATTAAGTGTTCAGCTGACATTGAAGGCACAGACAAAATTAAAACTGAGGGCTGTGAAGTTTGCTATGTCTATGATTTACTCTTCATTCTTTTTTTTTCTCAAAGGTATACATAATGAATATCTTAAAAATTAGAAGAATCATGAGAAGAGCAGCCATAGACACATAAAAGAGCTCAGTAACAACATATAAATATTCACAAGTAATAAATATGGAAAATACATATTAAAAAAATCATAATTTTTCAAGAAATTAGTATAAAAATACAGAAAAGAGACAGAAGTGGCTGCCAAAGGGCTTTGAATACAGTCTTATTAACCTCGTCCCTTTCCTGAATTTTGTGACCTGCTTTGTAAAGTAGTTACGGATTTGCAGACCGTATCTGACAGCCCCCCCCAAAATAAAATAAAATAAAATAAATCACATCACCCTTACACAAGAAATATAAATAGGGATCCAACCCAAACCATTCTATGATTATTTAATTATTTGGTATACTAGATCATAGATCAAAGAGTGTTAGAGTCCAGATGCCACTCTGACTCCACCTTGACTGCATACTCAGGGGAAAGCCAGATGTGTGTGGTCTTTTTCCTTCCCTGAGGCTCTTTTCCACCTGAAGGAGACCTGCGCACATGAGAAAGGAGGGGCAGTGAGGTACTTGAATAGGTCCCCCGTGTGGGCAACCAGTGATTACTAATACAGGATTTATCTTCGAGTGCACCTGCACCACTCTTTTGATACCTAGGTCAAGAAAAAAAATAAAGCTTGCTCTACCTTAAAGGACTTAGAATGTTTTTGCAAATGTAGATACAACCTTTTTTTTTATGGAATTAAATGAACCACTCTCTTGATTTATTCATCCAGAACTGAATCAGTTGATTGACTGTTAGATTAATAGGCTAACTTTTAAACTACAAGTTAGGCTAAAATGAATCTCACTGTAAGTGATGTTTGGTTCAAAATTTCTTCTGTTTTATATTAAGGGGGAAAAAAAAGCTGAGATGAAGTGAGTAGCTTTCAAGGCATAGATGTTCCAGGGATAATGAGTTGTAGTGCAAAAGGTGCTGAGTGGTTGGAGGGAAAACTCAAAAAATTTAAGAGACAATTCTGTAGCTTGCACATACTCCAATGTGGACTGTGTATGAATTGGATTTTTTTTGATCCCAGTATCTTAAATGTCATAGTTTTTCTCTAGCCAGATAAATACAGCTAAGAGTGTGTAACTGTAATACAGCCTAGTTTCTGGTGCTGAGTCCCACAGCCTATAGATATCCTTCACTCTTCCATCTGTCCTGCTAACCACCTGAACTAATACTCTAATTTTGCTCATTAGGTGTATTTTGGAAAAATAATGTACGTATCATTACTTTTCAGTGCAAAGTTTCCAAAACATTTGCCAGTGCAAATGTCTAACCCTACTTGCCAGACTTTTTTGTATTCACTGTATCTTACACTCCTTCAAATCACATGTGGAGTCCCAGAAATGTTCAGAGCCTCTGGAGAAAACTCAAAATTTAGAGAGTTTCTCTCTTTCTTCCCATAGTCACCAGCATAAGGACTTGCTGAGCACAAGATCGCACCATTACCACCATTTGTGAAAGCTTCTGCCCTCCATTACTTTCTTGTATTTCCTCTCCATCAGTTTGTCTTTGAACTGCACATTTATTCTCTACTTTTTTTTTTTTTTCTCCCTCATCAAATATATCCTTTTCTTCATTTCCAAGAACTTTCCTAGCAGGTTTGCTCAGTGTTTTTATTCCTCATTCTCTATAAGGACCCTAATTCTAACCACTGATTGGTCATCTGTTGCATTTCTTGATGCATTCCTTCCTTGCAGCCACCACATATGGGAGAAGAATGCCATGAACATTCATGAGGTGAATCCATTGTGGTTTTCAAAGCTTTCCAGTAAAAATCTTGAAACTCTTACACAGTATGTGTGCTGGAAGTACTGTCACCCCCATCCTGACCAATAACAACTTCTCAGTTCCCTGCATTTGCCTCTTCATATGCACCCACCTGTTGTCTCATGTGCTTGGATTGTAAAGTTTTCTGAGCCCCTGTCCTTTCTACAAGCTTCATGCTATTCCTAGTGCAATGGGGTCTTGATCAGTGAACCATGCTTCTAAGCACGACAGGAATTACAGACAGGAATTCTATCCAAAAATAGCAGTTCTCACTCCTCTTCTGATATTGCAGTGCCTGTATTTGACAAGCTTTTGGTGTGTGAGTAGACAAAAAGGAACACCTCCTCAGAACAGTAAGGAAAAATCACTTGCAAGATTTAATCACAGTTTGGATGCAAGGAATTGGAAGACAAGTTTCAATCTGAAGATGATGCCCAGGCTATAAATCTGATTCACAATTAGAAGAATCATGCTGTCAATAATGATTACAAAGGGCAAAGGAGAGAGGAAATCTTTTGTTGGGTAGACAGCAGAACACGGTGATACACGTGGGTTGCTAGAGAGGAATCACTTCTCTTTAAAGCTCTCTTGCTTGAAAGTGTGAAAAGGAAGATGATTCATAGCACTGCAACTCGCCAGGCAGCCCTGTATGGGTATGAGCAGTGAGTGGGCTGTACATCAGTCACTTTGCCCCCCTGGGGAATGTAAAAGCCTCAGAAGAACAAACCCAGAAAATTAATCTCCTAGAGGGGCCTAGTAATAACTAATTTAAAGGTGCACTGTTATGCACTGCGAGTGATCCTGCAGTCCCTAAAATCCATCCAGTAGTGCCAGATACTGGGTTTTTTTCCTGGATAAATGTTTCTGTGGCACTCTGCCAAGGGACAGTGAGAGTCTCACAGAGGCAGATTTTTGCTCACAGCAAATGGGAGTAACAGCCTTTAGTTCCAAACAGAAGCCAAACAATGGGAAGAAAGGACACAACTGCATAGAAACAGTGGCACAGAAAAAGCTGATGATGCTATTAAGGCAGATGTGTACCAGAAATACCTTGTGAAAAGAATATGCAATGAGCAGCTAGGGACCAAGAACCTTCTTGTGAACTGCAAGTCAATTATCTATGGATATGTCCTCCTATGTTAGCTGATGGTATCTCTTCTTCATATCCACTGTCAAGTATTTGTGTGTTCACATATCTTATGTAGAAGTTCATGAACATCCTGTATTTCCAGAAGTGCCCTGTACTCACCTTATGCTCTACAGTGAAAAACCATTAGTACTTAAATTCTTGTAAACCTTGTGTAATATACCAAAAAGATTCGTAACCTTGATAGCGAACTCTGCAAAGAAAGAGATAAAAATAAGCTCTGATGTATTTGTGGGTCTGTTTAGTCTTTCTTTCTTTTTTTTTTTTTAACCTTTTAGGTTTAATAGAGGACAAGATCAAAGATATATGAGCAAGGTGCCCTTTCTCTTGTAAAGGAGTGAGTTATAGATGTTAGTGCTGGAGCTATAACATTTGTTTTTAGCCATTCCTATATGTTCTATATATACTCGATAGGCCAGGGTTGTCATGCAACAGCTTTCCAATTAGCAATGCTTACTGCAGACATATCTAGCCACCCTTACCAAAGAGCCCTAAGTCCTACACCTCCTGTCCATAGCTTCACAGTCAGATCTATGCCCACAGTAGTAAGCCTGGCAGAGAGACTCTGAACAGATGAAGCTCTTGGGCTTGCCAGAAACAGCTGATGTTTACGTCCTTCATGTGTCTACCAAGTGAAACAAGCAAGTATATGAGCAGCTTTTGGGACATTCAAGGAGGCTTGCACTGAAGGATGCATTACACTCAGCTGTCCCAACCATCTGGTGTGTTTCTGTGTGGGCAAACAGGTACATAGCTGCCCCTTGCCAACACAGTTACCAGATGGATGTGTGTGATCCCTCTGGCTTCAAGGAACCCAGCACATCCTCAGGCACCCTAGGCATCTGGGAATGTGCCAAATACACTTGAAGAAGTTTAAGAAGTACCTTAGCAGCAGCAGGAGTGGGCCTTTGACTGACTGGCCCACTAGGTGTCTAATTTAGGATGAGCTTGGTAGCTCTCCAGGCCCAAATAACTCTAAGGACTTGAACTCCACTGCTTGAAATGGAAGTTTAGGTATGTGGCTCACAGGCAGTTACCTACATTTGATAGCTAAATTTAGAGGCCTACAGTGTGGAACTGAATTAGACTCCATATTTCCCATTACAGCTCATGACCTGGCAAAAATACTCAGCCAGAAGCATCTTCTGAAACTCTTCGACC
This sequence comes from Chaetura pelagica, assembly GCF_000747805.2. Lineage (NCBI taxonomy): Eukaryota > Metazoa > Chordata > Aves > Apodiformes > Apodidae > Chaetura > Chaetura pelagica. The sequence goes on along the minus strand of NW_009953295.1, from coordinate 5,720,033 downwards.
TCTTTTATTTCCACTTTTCCACTGCTCTGAAACACACCTCCACAATTAGGTCACCTTTGTCCTTTGTCACTTTGACCTCCAATTCTGTGTCTTTTCACACATTGAATAATCTAAGTGCCTTTTTATAAATTACAGGAGTCTCTGAAAGCCCAGGAAAAGCAAAAATGGTTGGATCTCCGGACTCTGCACACATGAGGCATTCATAGATCAATGTATCAATGGGCATCTTTTGCATCACTGAGATCCTAGAATCATGGCAGAGTAGTTAAGATTAATCTTATGGCTGGTAAGCAAGTCTGAGAAGCCTTGTGCCCCCAAGAAAATTACTAGACTAGTGGATTCTGGCTCAACAGGATAAACACTAGGGAGTGAGAAGGGCACAGAGACTGGGTACCTCTGGACAAGGTGAAGGCAACACATGCAGAAACACACTTGACAGAAGAACTGATAACCTCAAGCATCTGTTAAACCTGATAGACACTGTTTTTTCCATTAAATATTTACCATCATGATATTACTCAGTAATGGTTTTGTCTTGAAATAATGTGATGCTTTTGAAAGGTGACTGAGTCACTTGTGCAATCACGATGACTTGCAACAGGTCAGCAGCTTTAATAAACTCAGTCTTGAAAGACTTGAGGTTTCAGCCTTGACCCATGGGTATCAGAAGGATAGTTAAGCCCAAACCTGTGGCATTTCTTTCTTCTCAGTAAATTTGATAAAACTGCTTTTGAACCTGATAAGCACAGGGTGGATTACGACTCTGTGTGCACAGCTGCAAATGAAAGGCATCACATTTTATCTCAAAAGAACACCATTCAGTTTATCTAATTTCCTAACCAGCAAACTCCTGTCTGCTCTGCAGCATTAGAAAAGAGATCTGCCAGTAAAAATACAAGAGTGATTAATTTTTTACTTCCTAACGCTTTCCCTCCCCATTACACAGTTTCTTTGTAGAGAGACTGTTTTGACTGCCTGAGCAGAGGGAACTGCCTGTTAAATCCTTTTTAGGCTGCAACAACCTTAAAATGTGCAGCTTCTGTTGCCAGAACAAAGGCAGGACCAATTACTAGAGGCTGCAGGGAGGTGACTTTTGGTCTATGCAAGGGAAATCTTCCTGCTTCTTGTGACAGATGAACTGGTAAGTGGCTGGATGGGGACTGCAAGCGACAGCAAAGTTGGACACTTACCATGCCAATACATCTCAGAGACCAGATGGAATTTTTACTGAGCAAAATGTGTATTTTATTACTCCCTAGGAGTGGATCAAATAAGTTCAGCAATAATCTGGTTTCTGTATAACGGGAGGAAGCCTTCACGGGCACTTTAAAGGCAGTGCCTTAAAAGACTTTTTTACAGCAGGTAATCACCAGCTGACAACTGGGCTGAAGGCAGCTTACAGACTGTTCTTCAGCCCTCTGCTGTCATCTGCAGAAGGTGCCCACCTCTGGCAAATACAGTGAATTGTATGGAAATGTGCAGCAATCCAGTAAATGTGTATGAGATTTGGTACCTAGCTGTGGTTCCTGATCCACTGCAAGGGGGTGTCCCTTCACATCCAGCACAGTGCAAAAGAATACACGGAGCAGGGCCCAGAACATGCTCTGCAGTGGGACAGGGAGGTACTAAAGAGAAAAGAAGGACAGAGTGGGGCTGCAAAGGTTAGGGGTGCCAGCCTGAGGAAGTGGGATGTATAATTAAAGAATGGGAAAGTTAAGAGAAACATCCTGAGGTCCTTATTTGCAGAGTGGAGGTACCTAAAGAAGACTTTTAGTCCTTGGCTCCTTGCAAGGTGTCTGTCTTGGTTTAGCAGTCAGGGCAAACCAAAACCCAGAGAACAGAAACACTCTCTGTTACACACCCCCCTCCCCCCCCACACACCTTCCCAAGGGAAAATGAAAGGGGAGTAAGGAAGAGAGACTTATAGGTTGGAAGTTAAACCTGGAGCAAGTTTGCTGGAACAGGGAAAGTACAGTAACACATGGGATTGGAAACAAATACATACAAAATCCAAACTTGATGACTGTGGCTATAAAGGTCCGAGGGTCCCTTACAGCAGAGCCAACTCGGGAACTGGGTCCATGGCTTTTCTCAGCACCAGATGGATTCTGATCCTGGAGAGCATGTGGCAAGCTGATGACAAAGCACGAGTCTCTGTCCAAGATTTCTGAGTGCAGCAAAGCAGCAAGGAAGAAGGGAGCAGGAAGAGGCAGACTTCCCATCCCCCTGGCTTTTACAGAGCATGGCAGAAAATGGGAGAGAATACTGACCCCTCTCTGTTCTGCCCTCCGGATCCCTCAGAGTCTTAAACACCCTCTCTCAAGGTCCTTTTAGCCTGGGTCCCCTCAAACCATAACAGTAGTTTAGCATGACATGAGACCAGCCAGCACTCTAGGCTGAAGATGGTACATGGATAGTATTGCTCACTCACTTGAGCTGTGCATCCCTAGCCAAGGTTTGGCCTCAGCAACCCAAGACACTCCAGCTCATTATCACCTGTTCCACGCACCACAGTATCAGGGGTGGTTACTCCTTGCTAAGGTGTCTAGGTTTGCCACACACACCTCATCTTTTTCCTCCATCAAGGTCCTGTCTGGGTGGATTTTGGTGAAATACAGGTGGTGTCTGCCACACTGCTAGCAGGGAGAGCGGGAGCAGAAGGCTGCTGTGGGCAGCTTCAGTGCATGGCAGCAGGCAATATGTGATGAGCCACAGCATGACCTGCAAGGGAAGGGGCAAAGAATGTGTAGGTGTGGAGGGAGAGAAAAGCCTCTGGAGCTGGGGAGCACCAGCAGGGTGGCCTGAGGGCAGTGAGACTTTCTTCTAGCTGCATGGGCACAGAGACCTCTCCCTTTCACTGACTGAGGGTTTAATCTTATTTTAATCTGTGAATGAGACTCAAGTTTGGTAGAAGACACTGGAAGACAGCAGAAGAGCAGAGTGCAGGAAAGATGGGCTGGTATGTAGTGCTGACCATGGCATGGACTGCCTGAACTCTTAATGAGAACCTAAAGGTGACAGCAGGAGCTCATCAGGGCAGAAGGGCTACCTGCCTGCCTTCCTCCCTGGCCACACATCCTCTTACTTGACATGTGACATTTGGCAGTCCTAGTGCTGGGGAACCATCTGTCAAGGCTCTCCTTCCCACACTCCCACACAAAATTCCTGCCCCTCCTGATCTTTCTTGCTCCTTCATTAACTACTCTTCATGAAAATGTGGTCAGAAGAACAGGATTCATTGATATAGCAAAGGTGTTAACAAAAATGAAGGACAGAAAATGGAAATGAAGGTTTGAAAGGTTTGCTTTACTTCACATGAAAGGACAAGCTTCTTTGCGGAAAATCATTGGCCAAATGAAGAAATTTTAAATTGCCACAGGTTACTTGGGGCTTGTCTGTCAAAAATAAGCACCATTGTAATTAATGTGATAGAAGTAAAGCAATACAATATCCCTATTATCTCAACTTCTTAACATGCCTTTAGTAGTTACATTTATATGAAGGTGCTTTATACTGGGATAGCTATTCCCACACAGCAAGGAAAATCATCATTCTGATGTCATCTTTATAATGATGTCATTATATTCACCCTCTTACCCTATTTTTGCTTTTATTTTTAACTGACCTCCTCATCCCCAATGGGATTAATTAAACCAGTAAAACTTGCAGAGCTGGCCTTGGCATGAAAAAAATGAATTGTTGCTGCCCGTACACTTACACAGCTGTGGCAACAACAGGAAGAAATAATACACATGCATATACGCTGACTCTTAAGCAGACCATGCCGTCATCAAACTCAGGTACACATGTTAAATTTTAACACCTGTATATTGAAGAGCAGGCATCATAAGGACTAGAGTGTATTTTCCACATATAAGATCTCAGGAATATGTAACACAAACAGCTTTCACAGGGAGGAAAGAGAACTACACCATTTTCCTTTGGGCAACAAGATTATGCACAACTCCAGAAGCAACTGAAGGCAAAGACATCACCCGTGGCATTCTTAACACAGCAATCTGAGTGACTACAACAGCAAGGCTTGGGGGGCTGTGGGGAAAACAACAACAAAGTCTTCAGAAAAAGACCTGGGGATGCAACTACTACAGCTGATATGCTGGATCTGTTAGCTGACTAGCAATACATTACAGGGAAAAAAAAGATAAAAAAAGAACAAAAAAAAAAAGGGGGGAAAAAAAAAGGAAGAAAAAAAAAAAAGCAAGGCACCTGGAAAAGGAACATTTGGGGTTCAAATCCCATTGTGGATAGTAACATGTAGCTGTCTTGTACCAGTCATGTTCAATATACACTATGTACACTATATGTTTCCAGGACTGAACTGAACTGATGTGTCACTTAAGGTAAAACCAGTTTATCCTTTATAAATCTGCTCATCATTCTCAGTATCCATGTGTCTCTTAAAGATGGGTTTAGAGCAAGGGATTGACTTTTCTGTATCTACAATGGATAAGAAAATACCCAGGCAAAGCTTCTAGGCTCAGCTACAACACAACATCATTGAAGAAGAAAAAAAGTTACATAAATGAGTAGCATATTTCATAATAAAAGCAGTGTTTTAAATTGTGCAAATTAATGGATTTGGTAAATGTTATCTTCTGCCACCAAAGGACAGAGC
>NW_009953295.1:5711189-5715377 GCF_000747805.2 Chaetura pelagica | reverse complement strand
AGCAGGAATAGGGAGATGATAATCCCCCTGTACTGGGCACTGGTGAGGCCACACCTTGAATATTGTGTTCAGCTCTGGGCCCCTCACTGTAAGAAGGACACAGAAGTGCTGGAGCGTGTCCAGAAAAGGGCAACGAGGCTTGTGAAGGGCCTAGAGCACAAGTCCTGTGAGGAGTGGCTGAGGGAGCTGGGGTTGTTTAGTCTGGGGAAGAGGAGGCTGAGGGGAGACCTCATTGCTCTCTGCAACTACCTGAAAGGAGGTTGGAGTGATGAGGGAAACAGCCTCTTCTCCTTGGTGATGTGTGATAGGACCAGCGGGAATGGATTCAAGCTGTGCCAGGGAAGGTTTAGGTTAGTTATTAGGAAGCATTTCTTCACTGAAAGGGTTGTCAGGACATCATCAGGACTGGATGACCTTGGAGGTCTCTCCCAGCCAGGGACATTCTGTGATTCTGTGATTATTCCCTGTTGAAACGACTGTTTTAATTTTTTTGATGTTGCTTAGGAGGTGTACAAGATTATAAATGTTTGTTTGCAATAGATAGCAGGAATTTGTTTGAAGAAGTTGGGTGATCCCTCAAAAAAACCCACTTTGCTTTTATTGGAGTACATAGAACACTTTAATGACTTGCTCTAAGAAAAACAAAACAAAACAGAAGCATTCCCTTTATTGCTTTTTTGATATCTGTTTTTTTCACCATTAACACTCAGCACAAAGAAAAAGATACTACTGTTCACTTTGGATAACACCAAAATTACCTAGCGAAGCATGGGGCTTGCCAAATATTATACAGAGTATGTCTAGAATTGACAGCATCTGTACTGTGCTGGTAAAAATATGAAGAACTAGAGAAGCTGTATGGATTAACTTATCATACAGTATTTAGTCACATGTGGGTATATTTCTTCTCATTTACAGTTTCTTTTCCCTTCTTCCATGTGACACTCCTGATCAGTAAACTTTACAGGTAAACCAAAGTATGCTGGTCTGTTTTTGTAATGGCTTGTTCAATTGCTTGCTGCTATCCTTTCTCTTGAATATAAAAATCCACGAAGTGTACTGGCAGGAATAAAAACTACAGCTTCAGGTTTTCTTATTCTGTTTTTAGTTTCTCTGCAGTCTAGAGAGACATCAAACCTAACAAAATAAAATTTACACCATATAAAACCTGTACTAAGAGAAATGTAATCTTTGGTGTAAAGCATGCTCATTCCACTCACTTGAATGACAATAAATAGTACTGCTAATAACATCTACAGGGTTGGCTCCCTTTTTATCTTACAGATTTGTTGTAACTATCTTCTCTATTATCGCTATCCATTCTGACTCCTACAGTTTAGCTAGGTAAACATTCAGATGAAATTAAGACTTTCCACTTTTTCACAATGAGAAGTGTTTCCAGATTCCCCTTTCAAGAATAAAGACATCTTTGGCCATATTTTACAGGCGATTTCAATTAAAGCTGTTTATTACTTCTGAGTTCTTTCATTTCCTCACTCCACGTGAACGCATAGACCTCCTGTTGCAGTTATTAACATGGATATACATATAATATTTATTACATTAAATGGTGATTCCACTACAGGCTGACAATTACTTGAGTGGAAAGAATGCAATCAAAGGATGTTGCAAGTTCTGCTATTGCCACCTGCTGTCCATGTTCACCTTAGAATGGCTTGGGTAGGCAGGGCTGCACAATGGTGACCAAATAGATAGCAAGGACTAGGACTACAGCGCTGAGTGGGTACAAAGTCATCAGAAGCAAAAAGTAAAAACATTGCGACCAAAGAGTCAACAGGAACCTGCAAAACACACCACAAAATGGTCCAGAGTGGTCGCTATTTTGGAGTCTCTGCATAGGGATGTCTAGTTTACAGTCTATACCTCACCATATCCATGTATACACATTCTGTTCACAGTGAGCATCAGCTGTCAGTGGCTGCTGCTGTTTGCTAAGTTCAACCCCCAAGCTCTTGCCTACCTTGACAGGAGTAGGACATTCTCAGGTCAGACACTGCTGGCTAGCCTTTCTTGGTGTAGCAGAGGAGGAAAAGGTTGCAGAAATTATTCTCCTAATGAGGAGGTGATGTTTTGGTGACTGTGTGGCTAGAAAAGGGTTAAAATGCTGGAGCTGAAGGCTGAGAACAAGAGCTAGAGAAGGAAGGGCAAGACTCTGAGATAGAGGAGGGTGCCAGCAATGGAGCAACAAGCAATGAAGCCAGAAGGATTTTGGCCAGAGCATGATAGGGAATTCCACAGGGTCACTGCCCCCTCCATCTAAGAGAGGAACAAGCAGACAGACAAGCAAAGTGACAGGACTGTCAGGACAGGAAGCCAAATAAAAAATGCACAGCACAGTTTATACCTAAAGAACTAAGTGCAGTTGTTTTTTCTCTATGATGAGCATACGAACGTTTGCATCATACTCATTTTTCTTCTTTCCCTGCCTCATCCTCTGGTTAAGTATCATCACTGATGTTGGGCTCAGAGACGGCACTAGAAGTTACGGATTCATACAGTACACAGTGTGGAGATGGCAGCCAATGCTTTACCAAAATAAAGTAACTTGAGTTAGAGGCAGAGCAAACGCCTGAGGAGCAGCAATCTGTTCTGCTTGAAGTTTTTACACTCGTGTCATCTAATGGCAGCAGCAAGACTGGTTTAGTTGATGCCAAGGTTGCACATAACAAGCTGAACAGCTTTGGCATAGTGGAAGCCCACAGACACCTTTTAAGTTTTCCTCTAGACATGAATTGAGAACTGGGTCCTGAAAATTTAAATGGTTCCACAAACAACTTCTGAAGGTTCTGCAGCATCAGAACTTGCTTCCATCTTGGATTAAAACAAACCCACAGAACCCAGTGAAAAACAGTAATATCTTTATTCCTCTCTCTTTTGTTGGACACAAGTTTTTAGTGAGGCCAGAGATACTCGATGGCATGAAAAAAACATTTGCATTGTTCTTTCTCCCCTCTCTGTCAGATATTAAATCAGTCCTGGAGTGACAGGGAATCCACATGCTTTTTATCCTTCCAGCTGGAATCAAAACATGAGTGTAAGGAATGTGGTGTTCAACAACCCGATAACCTTTTTTTCTAGGTTAAAACTTATGTAAAAATTAAACGTAGTTGGCCATTCAATCTATCTTTTTGGTTGCCACACAGTCAAGATAGTTGAAGGTTAAAAAGCATTTACTTCTGCTGACTGAACACAGGGCAAATTTTACTAACCGGGTATTGCCTTTCAAATTACACCAGACACCAGGACCTAGAGAAGAGTAACTTTTCAACAAACAAGTTAATACCCGACACTAAACTTGTCAGGCAGCCAAGTTCCTGCTCCGGGACCTGGGTTACTGTACAATCTGGGTTACTAAAATCTCACGTCGTCTGCCTTGCCCTGTGCAGACACAAGGGCTGTGTTAAGTGATGCTTCTAGCGCTGAAGGGGACAAATCTCTTCTGCTTCTGTTTGGTCCTGACAAAACCAGCATGTCTGTTTGAGCACAGCTTATATATAAACCAAAACAGTAAAGGAAAAATGTTGTCTGCCTTTACCCCTTCAAAATATTGATTGAAAGACTGACATTTAACCTCTCTATTTAGACTAGAAACTTTTATGAGTTAATACTGACACTCTTGCTTGAGATACCTGGGAATCTAGAGCAGAAATCACAGCTGTTTTGAGCCGTAAAGTTTCCCATTCCTCGTGCCTATAATCATGTACGTTTTTCCTGGGCAAGTGTGTATTTTCATTTATTGTCTAGGTTAAGTAGGTGCCATAGGACCAGAGGTGAGTATCAGCTGGCACTTTCACTAGCCCCGACGCGTTTTAAAGAAAATATTACAGGCATACTGCTGCCAAATGACGTACCTGAGCTACAAATAGCAGATCAGAAACGAATCACACTCTTTAAGTCAGGGTTTTGCTCAAAAACGCCTGGCGAGGCGAGGGACGGCCAAGAGCTTCTAAACGCTGGGAGCAATAACTGGCAATTCCTAGGAGTTTGTAGCTGCTGCCCATTAAAAGGCTTGGGAAAGCAGCCCCAAAGCGGCCTCTCCCTCTTACCTCTCCTCTCCCGGGCTCCGGGAGGAACGCACCTCGGGGGCCCGCCCGCAGCCCTCAGCCCCGCGGCGGGGCGGCAGGAGGCCCGGGGCCGGCAGGAGGCCCGGGGGCGGGAGGGCGGCAG
>NW_009953295.1:5698034-5708772 GCF_000747805.2 Chaetura pelagica | reverse complement strand
TCGACGCCGAGCTGGAAGAGGACGCCGAGCTGGAGTCCCCCCGCGACAACTTCACCGAGGACTCCGGGGAGTGTTCCTCCTACGCTGACCACCCCATCAAGGTGGAGTGCCCTCCCTTCGCCATCCCCGTGCCGCCGGGCGACGGTGAGTAGTGTCCTTCCCTCACCCCGCGGGCAGCGCGGCCCCCCCGGGCTCTCTCAGCCCAACTACCGGCGCCTCTCTCCAGCTAAGCGCGCTTCTAGCGGCTTATGCTCTGCCCTCCTCCCTCCCGCTCCGTCCTCTCAGCTCCGAAATCCGCCTTAGCACCTATCCTGCCCCTCGCCTCCCCTGCACCTTGCTTGTCCCCGACGGCTTTTCCCCGCTCTCTTCCCGCGAACGCCGCCTTGGAAGGGGAGCGGGGCTGCTGAGGAGGCGGGGGGGGAGGCGTGCGGGTAATGCTGCAGACCGGGTAGGGGGAGATGCTGGGGCACGGAGACCATAGTGAGTTTTTCTCGGTGTTGATCAATGGGAAACCAGTGGAAAACTAGCGCAGAGATTATCAAGGCAAAGTGTCAGGTAGCGCTGTGCGAGAAAATAGGCGTCCTTCTCGCTGGAGGATTTTCCCGTTCCCTGTAGACTTAACGTGCAGTTTTGTTAATCGGTATTAAAATGATGATGACGATAATACCTGAAAAATCTGCTTGTTGTTGCAGATAGGCCAGAAAGCTAGGGGATTGCTTTTATGTAATTAACTGCTAGAGTTGGTTCAGAAACGCTGCTGCTAACTTCAGCGGGCTTGTGGACAGAAGCAGCCCTTAGATAAAGCCTCCCTCGCTCGTTCTTTACCCTCAGCTCCCTATTTGTGTTGAGAGGAGGTGGGGAGGGGCAGTGTTATTTGTTTGTTTTAAATCTAGATTAACGCTGTGGTTTTAATACAAACGTGAACCTGTCTTCAGAAGTTGACATCACTGAGGAATCAGCCAATTGGTTGACGTTTAACCAACCTTCTCATTACACATAAACCCCATCAAAGAGTTGTTTACACTAATGTGCTTTTGAAATGCAAATCCAGAATGCCAACAGACATTTAGATTAATGTAATTACCTGCAATACACAAATGAAGCTATACTGTTTAATAGCCTTCACTTAAACCTTTTTAGAAGATCAAAAAGACTCCTATTGTTGAAGTTTAGTACTACAACAATTAAAAGATGCCTGTGTGATTTTCATGTTTACCTTTATAACTTTGTAGAAGCTTGTGGGTTTGCTTTTGTACTCTGAAATTAAAATATATTAAATAATTACAGTCCACGTCTAAAAAGTACAACAACTTTCTGATGCATTGGGTGCACGTCTCCCAGGGAGATTTTTTTGCTGCTTTCTTATACAATTATTTTTCTTCAGAAACATAATTCTCTCTCTTCTTGTTTTAGGCTTTAAAGAAATCAATGCTCCAACTATTACCCCACCGCTCAGTCAGCCCAAAAGGTCAAAAAAACGCCATGCAAATTTAACATTGGATAAAATGATGGAAAAATTCCTGCAGCAGAGTGTGGATACAGAAGAGAAATTTTACAGATACGAAGAGCAGAGGCTCAAAATTGAGGACAAGCGTCGGGAAGCCGAGCATGCTCGAGAGCTACAAATGTTACAGATGTTGGGACAGATGTTGGCAGGAATTTCTTCTACGGTATCACAAAGGTCACAGTCTATACCAGCAAGTCCACCTCAGAGAGCGAATCATCGTTCATATGGGGATAACTTTAATTATAATGCTATGACAGCAGCACTTTCTCCACCGATAGGTACTTCCTTCTATAGCATAAATAAAAGCTAGGTTTGTTTAGAACTTCTGTGTGAAGGCACTGGTAGTAAGTAGCTTTTGAGAATAAAAAATAGTTGGAATTATTTCATATTGTGGTGAAGGTGTTTGTCTGATGTAAAACAAAATTGAAATGTCATTTGTACCATTGTACTTGTTCTTTAATACAGACACATTAGTTTTAACGAATCTTAATGAGCAAAGTCGTGCTTTTCAAACCCGATAAACATCGGGGACTCCTTTCGATGTTCACATCGCTGTGAAGTGAAGTTAGGAGAAGGTTTATATGTGAAAGGCAAGAAGCACATTTGCTGAAAGCTGTCTGGAAACATTAGATACCTTGTAGTGGAAATTTTGCTGCTATTGAAGTTACCAAGCCTAACCCAGTATGTGAAGTTGAGGCTGTGCATATGTTTTTTCAGGGCTGGGAAAAGAGTGGAGTTTTTCCTGCACTGAAGTAAGTCAAACATTAAAATTCAGCTTCTTTAAAATAAATTTCTTTAAATCAAGATTCTGAATCTTCTATTTTAAAGATCATATTATTGTAGTAGGCATAATAGAAGGTTAAAATACTGGCTTACATTTTTATTCTACACTGGTTCATTTATAAATTCTTTTGGGGTCTGAATTTATTTTAAAGAAAAAGGCAAAACAGTAACTCTAGAATTGGTATTTATGCACAGACTTTTCCTTCCATACATTATGTTTGGGGCAGAAATTGGTAATCAGACATTAGTACTAACAGACTTGTCGGGTTCTGTGGCTCCGTGTCATTTATCTTTACCGTAGTCTGTTTGTGTGTGGAGGTAGACTGCATGGGCAGGAGGAAAACAGGGATACTCTTGTCAGTGCTGAGACCAGAGTCAGTTGGGGTTGGGTGCTTGAAGCCTGCTGTGTGGAAATGAAACAAGTCTCATTTGATTTTAATTCTGAATTTCACACGGCTTAGAAGAAAAAGTGGGGTTTGAAAAGAAGAAAAAAAACCAACAGCACTCCATCCTCAGTGTTGAATAATAATCCAGCGTGCTGGATCCTGAAGGGCATTCTCTGATTCCTGAGGGGTTCTTGGAGCTTTTTCAGTCCTACATTCCATAGTGTGTTTCCCTGTGAAATGCAGGGGGGGGTGGGAGGGTTTAGGCTGGCTGATTCAGTTGTGTTTCTTTTTGAGTGAGTAGTTGGTCTGTAGCGTTCCTTGATGGTGGCACTTTCATAGACAAACTATGATGTACGTAAGGATTCTGTGTTTTAAATGTTTCCACTTGTAAGTTGAAAGGAAATCTGAAGTGCTTTAGAAAATTCCTTAGGAAATACTTTGAGGTTCTAGACTGTGGTGAGGGTATCTACCAAGGCCTCACCAATACTTCTGAAAGGTTTTTGGCTGAAAGTGTTTCGTTACCTGTAAAGACTTGATACTAGAGTTCAGCTTTTTGTGCTGGATTTCGTTATGTAGGTGTGCAAGAACGTAACACTATGCAGAAATGCATTATATATGTTTAAGTGTAGGGAGAGCAACTCGGGATTCTAATCTTTTAATTGGTGTAACAAAGCATTTATAATAAAATGTGAAAATGATGCTTCAGGGAGCACATCTTTTAAGGAATTAGGATTTCACTTCATAGCTAAAGATACCTTAGTGTTTCTGTTGGTAAATAGGCTCTCTTAAGAATTGCTTTTTGCATAATTCTGTTTTCTTTCAATTTATTATACATATATTATGCAATCACTTTATGTTTACATAAACAGCACCGAAGAAACAGAGTACCTTTCTAGCAGAATTGTGCTTTAAGGGTTATAAGCTACATGATAAATATATTTCATGTGTGGTTGAAAACCAGTGAGTGTGTGAAGTGTGATTTTTAAATTAAAGATCTGCCCTATTTCCAGTGAAGATGAGTGTTTTGTTCTCCTCTGGGTCACTGTGATGCTATTTTCGTCATAATCCAAAACAGGGTGGCTTTTTCTTTTTTTTTTAATCTCAAGAGGAATGGGTTACTTGTCTTCTGGAAGGATTTTAAATGCAAAAGATCAGCCAGGAGTATTTATCATTATTGAACACTTAGGCATTTTATTACTGAAGATTAGTGGGTCTGGTTTAGTTTTAGATTCTGTGGAAGACAGAGAAAAAGATGCTTTTCAGCTGATAATGCAGAGATGTGGAGTTTCTTGTTTATTACAATTTTTTTTCCCCATTATTATTTAAAATATTTCTGGAACAGTTTTTTCTCTATTTTTTTTCCCTTCTAGATCTTGAAGTTGGGGGCTAGCATTACCAAGTTGTATACAGCTGAAAATAAGGAGTAACGTGGGAGTTATTTTTTACATAATTATGTATTAGTATTAAGCAGCTCTTTGAAAGCTCTCCACAAGATGTGTAAAAAAGAAAGTAAGCATAGCTACAGTCTAGGAGACTAATATTAACATTTAAATGAATGACTCTTCTGAACAGAATTATAGTTAATGAGAAGCTTGGTTGAAATACAAGAACTCACTCTTCTAGTGTATTTACTGATCTTCAGATTTGTCCCATGATAAGTAAACTGTTTAGTATTTGCTGAAATACTTTATTTTCTTCCAAATTTTTGTAATCTTTTGAAACAATAATTTGAATATGTGGACTTTTGAGCGTGCAGTTGTTTTAATGTGTAGCTTGGCTTTTGGCTTTGCATCAGAGATCTGTAGTTGCATTATAGCTAAAAATTTTCTTTGTGTGGTATTTGTAATGTTTGCATCTAGTGTGTTGAATCATAGTTTTGCTGAAAGACTTTAATTATGCTTTGTAACCACCTAGCAAATTAAAAAAGCAGTGAGATAGGCCCTGATTCTGATAAGATGTGGAAGTCTTTAAGGGGAAGAGAAAAATAAGGTAGGGTGTACATTTGAAATGTGGTTTTAGTTGCTTTGTGCTTGCTCTGTGTCTAATGTGTTTAGTCCTTACTAAGTGTACCTGTTTCAGTTGAGCTTAATTATGGAAGCCATTTCAGGCTGAACTAAGAAGATATTCCTACTTACAAAATGTTCCTATAATTGTTCTGGGCTGTTGTTTCTTTCTGTACCTGAGCCCTACATTAGGACTGTGAGCAGTCTGCATCAGACCCTGAATTTATTTTTAAGAATACCACCTTCCCTGGTTACTCACTGGTTTAGAGGCCTCTAAGTGACAAAGCATTTGGGTTTGTTTTTTTTTTAGAAGTATGTCACTTTTTATATCTTTTGAGTGATTTTGTTAGTGTTTGAGTGCTTAAAAGAAATGCTGATGGTAGTTTTAAGAAAGAGCATACTTTAACACTTACTTTCTTCTTTTCAGTTATAGAGAGATCTTTTTCACTGCACAGAACACACTCTCTAAAGGACATGGAGAATATTTTTCAGCTGGTACGCAATGTTATCCCTCCTCTAACAGGGAAAAGGCATAAAGGTCAAGATGGACGTATAGGCATTGTTGGAGGATGTCGAGAGTAAGTTAAACAAATTCAATTTTTTCTTTCTGAGAGAGTTTGAGGATGTCATAAGTACTTGCGGAAGCCATTCAAACTCACCTTACATTTAAACCATGGGTGTTTTCTAACAAGCTTTGCTTAGTCCATCATCATGACCATCCATATTTACAAAAGAGTGTGTTTCTTCTTACAAAATAATTGTTCCCATGCATTTGTGTTCTGAAATTTTGTGTTGAATGTGTTTGAAACTTGGAATGCTGTTTGTGTCTGTCTACCTTCTTTGTTTTTTTTGAGCACTAAACTCTCTGCTTTCTGTCTTTTCCCATCACATGATGAAGTTATAGAATAAGTAGAATAGAGCAAGACAGTAGCACATCTGTTTTTTTTCCTTTATATCTTGGGAACTAGGTCTCTTAAATCAGGAATAGAGTATTTTCTTAACTACATGCTTTTAATTTTGATAAGTTGTGGTGTTTACTAGATTCTGTCAATATCTTGTTTTATGTTCTGAAGAAACAGCAGTAGCACATTTCAGAGGAAAAAAGAACTACAGCACAAATGAGTTATATGTTGTACTGACCTAGAAATAAAACATGCTCTGTTATTTTCTTGGCCCCATTCAGTAAGCTGCACAATACTTTGAAGGAGCCACTACACCTTCCTGGTTTTCATTTTTCCCTTCTGAAATCTCCTGTAAAAGGGATCTTCTGTTGGACATCTGCCATTAATGAACACTCTATAAAGAGCGAAAAGGTGCTGTCTTATAGATGGGAGGATTAGCCAAGAGTTAGTTTTCCTGTTGGTCTAATGGGCTTAGCTTCTTACCTCTTGGCAGAAATAGGAACTTCTGGGGGGTGATTCTGTCCATATCTCTCTCTTCAGACTTCATAGAATTTAGGACAACTGGAATCACAGTTTAGGCACTTTTGTTAAGTACCTAAACCAGATGGGATTGATACAGGTCACAGATACCACATTTGGCTTGCAAACAGTGCTGGATTCTTGTTTTGTCTCTAGACCTTTAGTTGGTTGTCTGAGAAGAGTTTACTTTTTTATGGTATGATCTTTATAAATATTTCTGTGAAAAGATCAGGTTGCTAAGGTGAAATCCTACACCTTTAAAATCAAAGCAAGCTTCAGATTTTATGTCTTTTAGAGCAAACAAAAGAGAGCTTTTTTTAAAATTTGTTCTTAAGTTTGGAACCTCATTATGCCAGGCTGACTTCCAGATTATCTAATCTCTTGAATGCATTTCCTAACCTAAACTGTATTTCATTCTAGATACACTGGAGCACCGTATTTTGCTGCAATTACAGCTCTCAAAGTGGTATGTGTTCTTCTCTACCAATCCAAAACGAACTTTTCACAATTTGTATTGGCTAAGTGCCATTTTTTAAAAGCATTCGGTCTGTGCTGCACATGACATTTGAATTCCAAAAGGTCATCTAAGTAACAGAGAAAATCCTTAGTTCTGGATTTGTTGAAGTACTTGGTAAATATGTGTCATTTGCTAGGTTTTCTCTAAGTGTTTTCTCTGTAGATGATAAAGTGAGACATATATCAAAAAATTGAAAATCTCAGAGGGAAAACTGTTTTATGAGAAACTCAGATAGGAAATTTCAAAACTGAGGAAATATTCTCCAAAAGTGAACAATAAAATAACTTAAATGTTTTAAAGTTGTGATTTCAGTGTTGCAGTCGGTTCTTCCATTTTTTTTTTCTCTGGACCTGATAAGTGTGTTAAATGAAGTTAAGTTTCCAAACTTACAGCTTTAGGCTAGTAAAATGCTTATATACTGTAAGTCTACATAATGTTGTTTGAGTTTAATGTAATTTTCAGTAGCATGTTTTATTTACATTATAATCTTTAGCTGAAGTATTTTCTAAGCTTTTTTTTTTTCCTAGAAGTATGAGCTTCCCTATTTTAGTGACATATTAACTGGCTAAAATACATTTATTGCAGATTATATAAATACAGTGGTGATTACTCAAATGCAAACAGAACTTGCATACTTGTTAGTACTTTACATAGAGTGTGTCAGTACTTTCAGTTTATTGTGTATATTTTTCTTTTTGAAGATGTATTTTAATAAGTAGGTAACCAACCCAGGTATTTCCACCCATCCCTGCTCTTGATGCAGTCCCTCAAGGATTTAAAATGAAAATAGTATTATTTAATGAGCTTATATAAGATATTAATGCCATTCAGCTTTCTGTTCCCTATGTGCAAATACAGTCACTTGGTCTTAGATCATTCCATCTGCACATGAAGAGTCGTAGGATCAAATCTCTGTATTGCTTAGTAGCTTGAAATTGTAAAAGTCTAGTAATAAAGCAGAGGAGACACTTAACCTTGGGAAATTTCAATATGCAAGACAGATATGAGATCAGGCTTTCTGCTCACTGCTTACATAATTTTTAGGTGTATGTCTGATTTTTTTGAGTTGAGGCTGAACTCCTCAGCTTTAATGTTTATTTAGCTTAAGGGATGTTGTTGAAATTTTGCCGCTCTTTAACTAGTATGGAGTTGGCCCACTGAGTACAAATGATGGGACTGGAGATGTTCTCATAGATTGCCATAGCTATATTTTGCAATTATATTACAGTATTATTTTTCCTCTCCAATGTAGTTTGTCTCTTGCTCAACAGTGTTCTTTTGCCTTTCTTTTTATTGTATATGTGACATTTTAGTCTTTTTAAAAAGATCTTCAAATGAGAAACGTTTCTCATGTAAAGGTTCACAATCTGTGTTTTTACCCAGTCTGTCAGTGAGAAACAGAAAAGATACATTGAAAGTTAGATTAAAAAAAAACCCAAAAAACTCCAAAACATTGCATGGTAGTCCAAGCCAAAATTTGCTTTAACTACTGAGGAGTAAGAATTTATGTAAATTATTCACTGATTAGACTTTGGAATTACAAAGTTATTATTACATATTAATCTGATAACTCTGCAAATTTTCTTTTTTAGGGTGCAGATTTATCCCATGTGTTTTGTACCAAAGATGCAGCAACAGTAATCAAATCGTATAGTCCAGAGCTGATTGTTCATCCAGTTCTGTAAGTGACTTACCTTTTGTTTAAATGAACAAGTCAGGATTACTAGTTTGAACATGTCAGTCTGACAGTTGATTAGCTTGCGTTATTTCTTTTTCTGAGTTACAGGAAGGGTGAGCTAGAGGTGACCAGAACTCCTGGATTTGTCCTATGGTTGCTAACAGATTGATGTTACATATAGAACAATTAGCTGTGATTTTTTTTTCATTACTATCAAAGTACAATTTTTTATAAAGCAAAGATCTTGGTTCCCGCTACACGCTGACATGTGTTCTGTGATTGTAATGCATTTAGCTGTGAACAGTAGCAAAATCCAGAAGTAAGAATCACTACCAGTCAGCATTTTGGAGTCTGCATTTGAAAGGCAAATAGAGTATGTTCTCTTGCTTCTTCAGTCCTAATAGTATTTAACAGTAGTGTATCTTTTTTCCTCTCGTTACTGTGTATATAGTCATTCATGCAAAATTACTGGGCAAGAGAGATGCTGATTCTCATTTTTCTTCATAAGTATGTTGCATTAGATACAGACCTATTCCTGGGAATACATGGATGTTCTAAAATGATATAAAATACAATGTTTATTAACAAGAAGGTGGAAAGTTTAATAGGCAACTGTTCTAACTGGGAAAATCACTGTGTGCTTCCCTGAATTTGTGTTCTGAAATACACTACTGATTAATGCACTTTCACAGGATAAATTGTTCCAATTAGGCATTATGATAGTTTACAACGAACACTCCAAATGAGAATTAAGATGTGTGCCTTAGGTGTATGTCCCTGAGCTTAGCTTGCACCAGTGCGTGTCAGAGCCTGTTGGTGTACATAGCAAAGCTGTGATTAAGCTAGAAAAAGCATAATTTAAAATTGTGTTTGTCAGATATTGCTGTCAGGAAGGATTTATGACGTTAGAAATATTTCACTGAGAAGAAGAATATGATCTCCCTTATGGGGTTGCCTGCTGTTGGAAACTGTAAGCTTATTACATTCTGAAGGTGGATTTCATTCCTGTTGGTGTAGAGAGAGGTGCTTAGAAAGAATTCAGTTAGACAGATATCAAGGGTTGTGTTTTGTTGGCATGTTTTTTATTTTTTTTTTCCAAGATAGAAGAATCCCTTGACTTTGTGGATTTTAGATAGGTAAGAAATTGTATTTTAAAGCAAGGGGAAGATACAAGGGTAGGGGTTTTACTTGTCTGGCTACATTAGCCTCTAAAATCCAAAAGGCACACCTCTAGTTCATACTGTGTCTTGATATCATATGATAACAAATGAGATGAAGAATCTTAATGACAATATTAGCTTGTAACTTTGGTCGTCTTGATGGATGACACTGAGGATACAGCATACAGTTGTCTTGTATGGGAGGAAGTTGACCTTGCCTCAGGAGAAGCATTTTTCCTATGTGCAGGGTCCTTGATGTCTGTGGTGATGGAAAAGGTTAATAGAAACAGAAGCAGCATAGAGAAAAAGGGAGGTGACAATGTGTAAACAGTAAAATTTCTGTTTATAGAGGACCAGATTATGCCTACAAAATAAGGGTATTTTTTTAAGACACAGATTCTCAGTGACTTGTGTGGAACTCAGATGTCAGTGAAAACTCTGAGCTTTCTATTAGAAAAGAGAACTTCTGATTGTAAACTTCAGTTCTGTTTATGTATTCTGGCAGATGTACAAAGTACAGTGAATCTAGAAATATTTCTTATCCATATAGCTTTGTATGAAACTCCATGTTTCTTCTGTTACAACTCTGATAAATTTCACCCAGACAGCTGGCTAATTGCATGAAGCTATAGACCTGTAGATATTGCTTATTTGATAGTCAGAATGAAAACATACCAATATGAGAATGTTTAGGTTTTGTTTGTTATGTGTTCTCATATTTTTATCTCTTCTGCTTTATATGAGGAAAAGAGAAAACGATCCTTTCTGGTTAGAAAGGAAGAAATCTTGACTGACTTGACTGACTCTATTGAACCCAGGTTTTATTCAGATTTACACAAGCAGCCTATTTTTCTCACAAGGTCCTTTGTCTTCAGTGTCACACTTTTCTTATGATCTTTTATATGTTGTGGAGCTGTTTGAGTTCTGCAGGCACGGCCGGCCGCTCTTGATTCAGAGCCTGATCTCTTAAACAGTCTTTGTACTTTCTCCCGGGTCGCGCTTCACGCATGGAAGAGCCTCCGGGTAAAACCCACCGAGCAGCCTACGTCATTGTTTTCTTTTGTGTCTCTCCTTAAAACTTTGCTTTGTTATGATTCCTCCATGACCCTTCAGAGTAACTAGGTAGCTGTTGTACCACTCTCTTATTATGCTAATCATAATTATGGCCCAGTGTACTCCTCAATTCACTGTTTGAACAGTTTGGCATTTTGCCAGGATTCAGCTGCCATTTTGTACTGCCAGGAGTCTGACATTTTATCATCTCCTGTGTGACTTGGCTGCTG
>NW_009953295.1:5677022-5697848 GCF_000747805.2 Chaetura pelagica | reverse complement strand
ACTGCCTTCACCTCCCAGGGGATCACCTCAAGGAAGAACATGCTCTTTTTTTTTTTTTTCTGCTGGCCCTCTATGCAGGGGCTCTTCTGGCTTGTTAGAACTGCTGTCATGGATCTTTGATGGCATGACTAGTGAAGGTATGCGAGTGTTCGAAATTGCACTGTTGTGTTTCTGGTCCTTGGCAAATGTCTGTCACTGCCAGGATGCAAGGAATGTTATTTGAGAAAGATTGAGTAGGAGTGGAGAAGGACGGTAATGAAAACAGGCATCCACCTTGCAGTATTGCCAGGGCAATTGCATGTGAACCCAGCTGTAGACCATCCTGGGATTCCTTTTTGTGTGATACCCCAAGATGAGGACACCTCTAACACAACTTTCTCTGTGTTTTTTGTCTAACAACTTCATTCCCTGTTCCTGGGAGTAAAGGTAGAAGAGCTTGGACTGCACATAGAAGCTGGGATCTGGAAAGATGAACCTTCAACACCTGGCTCTGTGTGTTCTCACCACCTGAGCTGAATAATGATATCTGGATATCATGGGGCCATGAATAGTCAATATTCATATAGTCAATAGTAGCTTTTCCTTTTTATTCAGGAATTCTGTTGAATGTATTATGGCGCCATCCACAATGACTTGGTATTAATGAAAGTGTTAATTAAAAGCTGACCACTTAACCAGTTCAGTATTTTTGCTGGCTGACTTTTTACTTTCCTGTGGATAAATGAAAAGCGTGTTTTGCAGAAGGTGGGGTGTTTTGAATGCCGGAGTATACCAAGTCCAGGTAACAGCTGCCTTACTCTTGTAGCCACTACCCTTGGTTTGTGCTACATTTCTCTATTTTCTCAGCTAACATACTCCCACTGCAAACTCAGACAAATACAGACAAGATAAACCTTAGCTTTTGCATTTTAGTAAGTCTTATCGCAGGTGTTTTCTGTGTGGATTTCTGCTGTAGATGTGGGCATGGTTTCTTGCATTAGCGTTGGGAACTTTCTACACAACAGTTTTCAGGGGCTTTTTTACATTCCCCATGTTAATTCCCTGGCTCAGGTCAAGATGAATAGACTGCTTGGATACCTGTGTTGGGTTAGCTTACCCTGTTTTGATAGGTGAATGATCACAGAGTTAAATGAGTTAAATATGAACCCAGCTGATTATATTATAGAAGACGAGAGAATAAATCTATTGTGTGCTCCTTTTGGAAGGGACTTTTTCATCATCTTACAGAGTTTTTCTTTCTGTGTAGGCCAGGAAAAATTGAGATAACTGTTGAGTAGCCCACTTGTAACCTCGTTGTCAGACAGCTTGTAAAGTCAACAGTCAATATACTCCTTGATCTCCAGAGTTTTATCAGATAAGTAAACTGAGATGGCAGGTCATTAATTTCTTGTGGTCCATTTTCTCCAAAAAAGTCACCTCTGAACTAGATATGGATTTAAAACTAACACCTTTTTTCCTGCTTTGTATGGACTGGGAAAGATCACCAGAATTACTGTAAGTCTTACAGTTAATTGCAGAGTTCAAGTTTTGGTTTGGATTTTGAAGAAGATTATTCTTTTCAGTTGAAATACAAATAATAGGGAATAAAACTCTCATGAGGCTGGCCTTTGTGTTGAGGCCAGTTGTCATTACTGAAGAAGCTTAGTTTAGAATAGGGTTCCTGGGACATATTTTGAATAGTTTTATTTGATTTTGTCCTTGTTTTGATGATTTGAAAAAATCATTAAAGTTGAGTCATGAATAGCAAGGTCCTACCGTTATTTGAGCACTTTTAACCAGTGCCAAGTCTCTTAAACAAAGCCCAGGAACAATCTTTTTAAGATTTTTTGACCTTTCTAATTAAATATATGGAGGGGAGATTCAAAAACATGGGTCCTTTGTGAATGGAAGCTCATACTATTCAGTTGTGTTGGCTAAGGATAGCTATCAAACACTTCTGTGTAACATGGGACCTTTCTTTTGAATCAGCTGCTGGAAGAAGTGCAAGAATTCCTGTCACCAGGGAAAGTCAAGGAGAAAGCACAGATTGCTTCCATTACCAAAAAGTTGCTTCCCAAGTGACTTGGCTGCTGGATCCCTATTATACCTGCAGAGAAGATGCAGGCATAAACTTCATGATCTTCCTCCCAAACCTCATTTACACAGCAGCCTAGCTAAGAATCTCATACAACAGTGTGATTGTGGTTTTTCTTTTCCCCTAAATACCTGGGGAGAGAGAGAGATCCGTTGGTATGTTCTGACTCAGAGAAGTATAGTTAAACTGTTTCTAACCCTGTCGTACAGTACCATGAACAAAATTTGTTAATGGACCTGTTTCCTGTGTCCAGCCTTCTCTGCAAAAAGCTGCTGCTTCTTCGCTGTGTGGTGCAGAATGAATCAAGTCAGGAGCTGTAATTGCCCCATACAATAGTTCCTTTCTTCCCTGTTGTTGCAGAGATCCTTATCCCAGGTGATACTAACAGAGGTTTTGCCACCTCCTCAAAAGGCAAGTAGTAAAGATTTTTAGCATCTCTCTGGGGAGTGCCGATGTTCTTGCTGCTTTCTGATATGTCAGAAAGAGATGTATACATGTGTAGGAGTGTTTTACTCCAGTTAGATCCTGGCCAAATTCAGCCTTCTGAACCCTTGCCGTACTGCTGTGATTTGACACCAGGATTAGATTGCTTTGGTATTTAATCTCTCTCGAGTTTGAGTGAAGGCAGGCATGCCTGGGATTTGCTTTTGCTTTTTTTTTTTTTTTTTCCTTAAGTTATTATTATTTGAAGGTTATAGTGTTTCATAATTTTATTTTTTGTCCAGCTGACAATCAGCAAAACAGATACTTAGACTGAGATTTGTTCTGTCTTCTCATGTGTCCACCACTTACTTGAAGTACTCGTGCTTTCTGGGTATTGATTCAATTATCATCTCTGCCATAAGAGTTGAATGTAAACTAAAAAGGGACACCAGTCTGATAAACGTTTGTCACTTCATTGGTTTTAATCTTTAGAAAAAAAGTACATTAGTTTTTCTAGGGACACTTTTAAGTTTCATAGTGAAGAAAAGTTCATTGTCATTTTAACTCTCTTCTGGCATTTCTAAAGTCACACATTTTGTTTGATTGCAGTCCATTTGCAAGAATATTTGACAGCTTCTGCTTATCAAGTCAGTTCACATAGAGAGATCAAGACCACTTCATGAACTCTGAAAATATGAAGTCAAGACATTATATTATCACTATACTTTATGGAGGGGTTATAATACACGTTGGTAATATGATTGAATCAAAAGATAGTACAACTGCTTTGAAGATTTGGATGTATCTAAATGCAGGTCATAAAATGATTGTGTTGATACCTGCAGTGTCTTTACAAAGCTAAGTTTGACCTTGAGTGCTGTTGTCATGTCTGTGTAAGAAATCTGAGAATATATAGTCAAGCAATAGCTGCTTCTTTGGGGTTCTTTCTCACAGGATGTGAGAGGCTCTGGTCTGCCTAAGAGAGGTGACCCCCTTTGTCTAATGTGTTTGGGTTCATTATTGAAGAGGTGGTTGTTGTCGTGGATGCCTGTTGTGTATTGACAGGACTCTCGCCAAATTTTTAGTGCAATAGAAGATGTGATACCTAAATGAGAGTCTTTGGTGTCCAAATTGCAGCTGTGGGAAACATTTGAGGTTTCATCGTCATTATTTTGATATGGAAAATATGGTATGGGGAACATGGCATTTTTTCTAAATGCATACCTCAATAGGTCATTCACACTCTTGCTACTTTGAAGGTAGAGGATGAAGCAAGTAAAGGCTGTGGCATATTAAAATACATCTTTTGCTACAGACTTGTGGCACCAGTGCTTCTGCTAGATGATTGGTTGCTGGTTTTGCTGCTGTGGTGCTAATATATAGACAAAGCCTACTAGGTTCCTTCTGATATCTAATATAACCTATTCAATGGCTGAGACGAAACACTTGTATTCAGTCCCTCTCTCATTAGGGTCTTTTTTTCATTAATTTTCTTTCCTGTTGTTTAATCAGATTGCAGTGGGAAAATAGGTATTGTCTGCCCAGCATTTGCAGAGTAAATACTATTGAAAGATCTTTCAACAGGCTAGAACAAGAGTTACCATTTTGTCTTCTAAACTTTGTGTGGGGGGAGCGCATTTTAATATACTAATCTTAATGTAGTGAACATCTCTTTTTGGTTTCTGATTGTACTCAGCCAATTTCATGCCACCATGTGGTCCCTGAGTTACTATCTGCCTGACTGAGTTGCTTGGTGAGGAAGCCATGAGATGATAATGGGATCAATGATCTAGAATAAGTTGGTGTTTCCAGTTCTGTTCCTAGAGCTGAAAGAGGGTGTCTCAAGCCTTTGAGCTTCTGGAAATTTAGTTAATTTAAAAGAATGGTGATTGAAACATTGACAAATACAGCTGTTCTTGAAATATAGAATCAGTTTAATTTTTATGCTTGTTTTTTTTTGCACTGTTTGGGTTTGCTTTTAATTAATTTGTCCTAACCTTTCTAGAATAATCTCTCCCTGTGTTATTTACTCAGTTTCCAATAATGACCTCACCCAAGATATACCACAATAGTTAATAATTAGCTTTCTGAAATAACTACTTAAATTCTGGAGCTATATATTATGTCCCATCTTTCATTCTTTTGATGTACTGTATAACATGACAGGATCTAAATGTCAGCAGGTCCAACATTTGATTCCCATTAATACAATTACCTGCAGTGCTTGGACAAACAAAATCGAAAGTCTTTCATCCTCAGATCAGAGGCTTTTTCCCATCTTTGAAGATAAGACTCTAGGTTGGCTTTTGAAACTGCCCACTTTAAGTGCCTTTGTTTACATAACAGACTTTTGCAATGGTACTTTTTAATGTGTTAGGAGTTGCCTCAGTCGCACCAAGTCTGCACAGATAACGAGCAGGATTTGAAAAATATGCTCTCCAGCTAGGAGATGTATAGTTGTTCAGGTGACAGCATGTGTCCAATGTCCTCTCTAGCAGGAGGTCCCACTGAGTGGTGTTTTGTGATGTCCAAACCACATCTCTGATCACTAAGGTGGTTCCAGCTCTGCCTAAAACATCTGTGAAGAGCTGTGGTTCCACTGCCTCCCGTCAGTGCTGTCATTCATACTTGCGAACTGTTTCTGTAGCTCCCGGTTACACCTGTGCTGACTTTGCATCACGTTTTCTTGTTTCCATGTAAAGTTTGACAACGCTGCACCTTATCACCGTTGTACCTTTCTCTTCCCTAGAAAGCAATGACAGTAACTGTCATTCATCCTCAATGAGAAAAGCTGCTGTGTTTAGAGCTTTCTGTAATAATTTACAGCTCTTACCTTGGTGGCTTTTGATCATTTGGTGAAAGCCAGTCTTTTAATAAAATTCAGTGTACAGCAAAATTGTCTTTGTTTTGGGGACTGGAGAGGGGAATTACGTTTCAGGTCCTGACTGTCATGTGTCCTGCCACTCTGGGCACCTACCAGTCTAGAACAGAATTTCAAGCAGATGGTATCTGTCAGATATCTGTTAGAAATTGCTCTGGATGATGTTTGGAAACTGGGTGATATTAGAGCAGTAGCCACCATCTCTTTTTTCAGGTTCATTGTTGTTTTTGGAAAGGTTATTGTATTAAGTTTCCACCAAGAAGATACACAGAACAGTGTTTTATGTCAATTTGAATTGTGTGATAGTGCAATACAGAAGGAGTCCTGAAGAGCGTAAAGCTTGACTTAGTTATTTTCTTTGTTAGTTTTTCAAAATTAACAAGTATTATAAGAGGCTGTGAGGTTATGCATTAAGGTAAGAGGCAACAACGAGACTATACAGTACTGAATCCATCAGTTGCTACCATAAGCAACATAGTCAAGCCAGTGCTGTTGTATGCAAAAAGAACTGAGGTGGCAAGACAAGAAGAATTTTTTCAGTGTGTTGATTTTTGGTTTGGCAGAAGTAATCTAAATTTACCAATATTTGCAAAGAAAGTTTGCCATCACCATTTCTGAGGCTAGGTGCTATTTGATTTAAAGAATCATTTTAGAATCATCCATGGAAAGTACTTTTCTCAATACATTCTGGAGGCAGAAAAAAAAAGAAAAAACATGTAAGATGCTGAACACCATACTTTGGCCCTGTCTGCTTAGGGGCTTTAGACAAGGCCAATGATAAAGCTGTTTTGTCTGGCTTCCCAAGAGATCACAGTCTTCTTAGTCTCTGCTGAGTAAATCTTTGTGTCTCTCCTCTAACTTTTGCTAATAGCCAAGGAAGGCTGATCAGGTAAACATGTCTGGGGTCCTTTTTCTGCACCCCTGTGAGACTGTATTCTTGCTTACTTGTTCAGATCTGCTTTGACTAATAGATGATGTGTAACACTAAGTGTTTGATGGGAGGTTATCTTTCTGATTTTGTCATATAGCTTTAGACTCCTCCTTATGCACTAGACTTCATGGGACAGATTACAAACAGATTATAGAAGCCTCTTCAATTTTCCTTAGTGATTCTGTTGTCTTACAGTTGTTATTTACGTCTTTATCCTCTGGTAGTTCTTTTCTGTATGCAGTCAGAGCTTAACAGTTGATTTCAAGACAAGCTGAGACTTTGAAGCTTTTGGGGTTTGGAGAGGTGCTGGTTGTTTGCTTAATTGAACAACTGTTCAACCACAGATTACAACAGTGGGCTGTGGTGACCTGGGTTTTCAGCAGAATGGCATCTGATAACATGTCATATAACATGTAGTGGTTACCTGGAAGTTAAGTAGTTGTTAGAAGGTCTGTTCATTCTTTGCAAAACTACAGTTGCGGTCCGTTACCAGAATTTGATTGCACACATCTGCACAATGTTATTGTAGTTACATGCTTACAGGTACTACTGCTTGGATTCAGCTTCCCAAATTACTCCTGTTTTACGTGTCCATGGTGCAGTTTGTATTTTCAAGTTATCAGAAAGCCAGACTGTTTTCTAATCTCTTGACCCATCACCTTCCAAAATAGCTTACTTTTTAGTTAAAGTCTCTCTCCAAGGTTTTTACCCTCTTTTCAGAAGTTCATATGCGGTATTCTCTTGACATTACAAGAGATTTCCTGATTCCTTAATATTAATACTAGCTTTATGCTTTAATAGGGATCTTGTGCTAGTGATTCCTTTTTTGAAAAAAACCAACAAATTGCTTACTGTGTAAGTGGGCACTTCTAAAGGCAATGCAGGTTCTTTCTTCCTTGATCCCTTTCAGTCAAAGCCTGAAGATTGCATCTCTTCTGATCAAGAGAATGCCTTTTGCAATCCTCATACCTTTCTAGACGCTTAAAAAAATACAGTGCTAATTTAAATTGTGCATGCACGTCTTGGGTAGTGGAAGTGATAATTGAATGGAAAGGTTTGAAATCACGTTAGTAATCAAGTGGAGAAATTGGCATGAAGGGACAAAGGAAGTTAACAATGCTATTTGTGTGAGTGTCATGCACAGCGAACAGCTGAAGACATGATTTTTTGATCTGTGCTGGTACCTCTTTGGGGTGGGTTTTTTTCTGTTTTGAATTCACAGGCAAACAAGAATACACATGGGCTTTTTCTGTAGTCATAACCTGAATGTTGCCAAGGAATATTTACTCCCAGGTAAACCACACATGTTTATCTCTACTGTCAAATTACCCAGACAACCCTTGGCAAGGTTTGTGGCCCATGTCAACTAGCCTATCCCAAAACCTTTTCCACTGCTGAAGAGCTGTCATGATCCAGGGACAGTGCCTGATAGGCAGCTTGAGTATTACCTGCTTTGAAGTGTGACGGTGTAGAAGCCAGTTGACCTCAGGATCAGGTAACTCTTCTGGTCATGTTTAAGTGTAGGCTGTAGCTCTTAAGAGCTAAACTGGTTTCTGCATTTATGCTGCATCCCATGGTAGGGAACATTCAAGATGACACCGCTTCTTTATCTTCCTGAAGAAAGTTTCAGCTTTACAATGTATACTACCTTGACATCTGTGTGTGGGAATAAACCATAAGATGACATGACAGGCTTTCTGGTTTCAGACAGGTTGTAGATAAGGGTTTGTAAGGTGCCCTTAGCTGCCCAACCACAGCTGTTACGAACATTCAGGATCTTAAATGAAGTTGGCGTGATGCTTCTCTGAGGCAGAATTTGCTCTACTTCCTTTACGAAGAAGCAGAATCCATCAGTTATTTTTCAGCATGTTTTTATAGCTGATATTGCAATGTAATAGTCATCATCACAGTTTTAAATCTCTTGGCCCTTCATATGCAGTGGGTTGCTTATTGATGTGAAGTTGCAGAGGAGTTACGTGAACATAATCTTTGTAAAATGCTTTGAAGATGAAAAGCTCTACAGTAGGTTTTTACTATTACCAGAGGCAAAGTGAGCAGGAGTGGCTTTGGACTGTTCATTTCCCAAGAGAGGGCTTTGTTTTGAAGAGTGCACATTATCAGTTGGGTTGAAGACAAAATTACCTTATTTCAAGTCTGAATATAAATAAACTGGCAAACTGACTACCTTGAGATTATTTGCATGAGATGTTTTTAGAGAGCAGAGACAGTTATGGTACTATCTTGGCTCTGTTCTTAGCTTGCATTGAAAAAAAATATTTGTTTAATGTATTTGGTGTCTACTAACCAAAAGTATTTTGAATCTAAACCTTTTGAACATCCTTATCAATATAGCAGAGGTTTTTTTGTGTCTATTTGATACATAGATATGAGATATGTACTTGATACTTATATTTTATATATGTACTTGAGATATCTATATTTCTTTGCTACAGATAGAATAAATTTCAGCATGGAAATAAAAAAGTAGTCTGCATTCAGAAATTATGACATTTTATTAGAATTTGGTTCAGAGACAGTTTTTCACATGCTCAACCTACTACATATAAAAGAACTGGATTATTTTATAGTGTTTTAAATATTTCTTGAATCATTTTTGTTTCCAGCCTGTATTTACATCATAAACTGGTAGGTGTTGTGAGCTGTTTGGCAGTTTGCAAGCTATTGCTGTTTCCTTGTGACAGAGGAGAAAAGGGGGGAAATGCATGGTTCAAATGGAAATTCAACTTCATCTCACTAAGCAGGGTACTGCTTCAGGGACACGGATGTCCTCACGTGGTTGGTTCCTTGTCTGCCTTGCCCTTGCAGCGGGTCATTGCTTCCACCCAGCAGCCTTGTTTTGACAGAGCTATTTTGTGGTGTCAGCACAGGGCGCCTTTGGGGAGCTGGCGTTGCTGCAGCCAGGGATTTCTGAAGCAGCTATTGTCGACAGAGAGGCTGCTGGGCCCTGGCCAGGAGCGAGGCACTGCATCCCTGCGGCCTTGAGGACAGCCGCCTCTGTCAGTGCAGCTGCAAAAGCTTTGGGCTCCTGCCTGGCACTTGCAGAAATCATTGTGGAATTTGCTGATTCTGCCAGACACCAGCTAAACACTTGTTCCCGAGTGGTGTGTCCCATCAGTACAGCTGTTGGTTATGAAAAACGTGCAAGGGCTTTCATCCGTAATAATAGAGCTTTGTTGTAGTATTTGCAAGCTCAAAATATTCTCAGTAGTACTACCACATAGTAACTCCTTGCTTAGCCTATAGGGAGCTTTTTTGTCCCATGCTTCAGTTAAAGTGT
The DNA here is from genome assembly GCF_000747805.2 of Chaetura pelagica. Taxonomy (NCBI): domain Eukaryota; kingdom Metazoa; phylum Chordata; class Aves; order Apodiformes; family Apodidae; genus Chaetura; species Chaetura pelagica. The sequence continues at coordinate 5,688,241 of NW_009953295.1, read as the reverse complement.
TCATTTTTTGCCATTGTATCAGAGATGGCATGGGAGGGAGGCTAAATTTTCCCTCTGCACTGTAAGGATTAGCTGACATTGTTGGGCAGTGCCTTCAAGATATTCTGACCTATTTACACAACAAAACTGATTAGAACAAAATAAACAGTTCTGGTCAACAGCTGAATGCTGTGTTGTGGCAGCTGTATTTGGCAATGGATTTTCTCATTGTTTTTCTAGTGTAGAGAAAACCAGAATGCTACAGAAACCTTAAGCATAACAAGCTGGTAACACCCTTACTAAATAGCCTCATTCTGTTGCCTTTTGGGGAAAGGGGACAATTTGGCCATAATTCAGTTGGAACAAATGCTTATGAAGCAACTGACAAAAAAAGGTATGAGTAGATCTATCATTTTGCTGTGCAGGGTAATAAACAATTGCCTCATTTCCAGGAAGCCACAGTATATACCTGTGAGATGGTGGCTCTCTCTCCAAGGTGTAATGTCTGCAAAGAAGTATTAAATAGGTAATTGTGACAGACTGTATGAATTGTTGGTTTCCTGCTTGGGTTTTATTTTACTTATTTTGTAACAACCATAGTGGATACTTGCAATTACCTCCTTGTTTTTATGTGGTATTCTCTAAGGAATCAATTGAGAGGATAGCTTCCATTTTAACAATTTGCACAGCCATTCCATGTCTCCTAGGTCACAGATTTTTTTGGTAGTTTGGAGGATAAAATTATCTGACATTCAAGATAGGAAGTATTCTTTCTGTCTTGGGTCTGGAACTGAGATTTTGAGAATGCTAAAATAAAGCCTTTTTAAACTTGTCTTTTTTTATCCCCCACTTCCATTTAGTGATAGTCCCAATGCTGTCCACGAGGTGGAAAAGTGGTTGCCACGACTGCACTCAGTTGTCATAGGACCTGGCTTAGGTAGAGATGAAGTTCTACTTGAGAATGCTAAGGTAATGTGTACACCAATATTTTATTCCGTGTCTTTATGTTGAACTGTATGAGCCAGTTTCCTGTCTTTTGCATGATTAGACAATTGTTCTTGATTAGGGTTACTACATAACAAATGAAATAAAACACTGTTGACTGAAAATTACAGCTGTTATTCATGGTCTTCATTATTAAACTGTAAGCATCACTCTGAATTTTAGGCACCCATATGGTTGTTTTGATTTGATTTTGTTTTGATTGTGACAGTTGCTAATTAAGAAATAGATGTTGGCATATTTAGATGAAGGGCTCTGTGTTTTCTTAGGGGCAAAGCACCTGTCCCGTTAAGAACATAAATATGAATTGGAGTTCTGTATTTTCAGGACTGTATTTGACAACTTGTGTTAGGAATGGTACAAAAGAACAGGAACTGTGTCCCCTTACAATAATAAATAATACTCTTAATTATAAAATGTTGCAGATTCTCCTCTCGGTAAAGAGGTAATCCTGTTTTCTGTCAAGTCTTAGAGGAGAGTTGAAAACAGAAGCTTAGATAGTCCTGTAAATAATATGTACTTATACAACCATCCAGATGATGTCCTGTATTACTGTCCAAACATCTTTGTACATTCAGAGTATATATCTCAGTCTAATGTCAATCTAATTTTGTACTTTTTTTTTTCCTGAGAAGTGTTACTGAATTAATCAGTGGTACTAACAAGTGGAATTAATATAATTTACAGAAATGCTGACAGTTACATGGTGAAATTGCAAAACAAGGGAGGCAAGAAACTGGAGACCATACTATCCAAGTAGTTTAGAGTACCTTGAGAGCTACAGAGAGTGGTTTTACTAGGCTTCTGTTAGAGAAAGTTGCTATTGGAGCTCTTTGCTTTAATTTTCAAATGTTTGGTTTATGATACAGAGATGGAAAGCTAGTAAAAAGCATGGATTCAGAAAGAAAAAAAAATAAATTTGCTATAGCTGATCAAGAAATCAAATTCTATTTTGGATTAAGAATTTCAAGACAGATTTTATTCTGTTGTGAAAACATTTTTTCAAAATTCTTTTACAGAAAAAAGAGGCAATGATTTTTCCGCTTTTCTTGATAAAGTTGTTTTTTTTTAAGGAAGACGATTTTAAACAAAATAAAATAAGAATTAATTTAGCATATCTATGATGCCTAACATAAGCTTCTTTTATATCAGAATTCCATTTGGATTTTAGAAATACCTGTCAGTGTGCTTATTTGTATTACAGAAGTATCTGGAAGATTTCTTGATTGGTTGGGTTGTTTGGGTTTTTTTCATCACTGCTAAAAATAATTTTGCTTTCTTAGTGAATAACAAGCATACTTTTATTTCAGCCTGACTGTCTTGTGTGAGCTAGCTTAAAGTTAAAGAAACAAACCCAGCATTTAGAAGTTACTTCATGCTAAAATCTCAGGCCATGTTCATATGAGCTGTGGATCTGACCTTATTAATTTCAAGTCACATTAAAGCTCAGGTTCTTTGTCTTCACTGTAATTATGTAAATGTTCATTAGTTGTCGAATGCTTTTTGTTTTTATCCAGCTACCATAATCTTTTAACTTTTTTGTTCCGCCAAAATCTTTGATAAGTGCATGTAATAAGTGACAAGTGAACCCTGGTTGTCTGCTTCAGGAAGACTGGTGCTTCTCTGTGCTGAGGGAAGACCGAGTCTCCCTCTTACTTCAGCGGTGAATGTTAACATTTGTATCACTCTTCACCTCCCAGGGAAAAAGCAAGTGGTGGTAGTGTTACTATTTTAAACTTTAATAGGAGGCTGGCTTGCTGTATAACTTTCTGTTTTCCCTTTAAGCTAACCTCAGCATGCTGTCACATGGATAAAGTGCTGAGATGGAGATTAGTGTCTGCTTTCTGGTCAGGGTTTCATATCAGAGTGGCAGTTAGGATGGGAGGGAGCTTTCCCTATACCCTCTCCTGCCCCATTAAAGTGCTGAGGCATAGTGGTGTCACCTCTCTGATGCTGATGGCAGTTCATGTCAGTATTGTGCCAGCACATTATTGTGCCAGCACATTGCCAGTGAATGTGCTTGTCCAGTCAGTCATGTATTTGGGCTACTTCTGTCTACTGAGCATTGAGAAATTAAGGTACTAATGCAGTATCCTGCAATTTCTGGTACACAGCACATGGACAGCATTTTGTTGTGGAATACCTCAATTACTTGTTGGCCAGATGGTGTATCTTTTCTCTCCAGATCAAGGAATGCTTTGCTCATTCAACATCTTTACTATGTCACCTGCCTCGCTCATGCTTAATCCCTGCAATGTGTGCACTGTGGCATTTCAGCTCCTGTCAACATTCTGATGGGAAAGAAACACCTTGTTTCCTTTCTTTTTTCTTTTTTTTTTTTTTTTTTTCTTGAGAGCATAGTAATACTCTTTGAATACATCGAGTTCCTGTGATTGTCTGCTTTTGGCTGTAAATCCGTTTTCTAAGTCCTGTTACAAGAAGCCACTCTACGAGTTATATCACTCTCTCATATGCCAGTTGTGTGGGTCTGTGCCAAAACCCTCACGTGCTGTTCCTCAGTTGGCTGGATGAGAGCTGGTGCTCTGTGAGCTCTCTAGCCATGGATTTGCAGGACAAGCTGCAGCTTGAGAAGAATCTTTTGAAGAAAGCATTTGTTGTGTCCTGACAGCTGTGCAGCTTGATCCTATGCAGATGTGGCAATCTTGGTATCGGCCTGGCTAGACCCTCCAACTCCAGAGCAAATAAGCAGTCCAAGCTATTTCTCTTCAGGAGAAAGGAGCAAAAATATGTTTCTGTTCCAGTTTTTGGTTCTGGAGTGTGCATATTGAAGCATCTCTCCTTTCTGTTCTACTTCAAACTTCTAACATGCTGTTACCTCCCATGGTGTGGAGTTGGGTGGAGTTGGGTGTGGAGCTTGGCCACCACAGCCAGCTTCCTTGTAGGCAATGTCAGGCCATCTGTTTTACCTCAGTGTCCGTGATTGATTCTGGTCAGAGACAACAATACCATTACCCCTCCAAGTTCACCTCAGTTGGTATGCTGCTGGTGGTGGTTTAGACTCTGTTGAGAAAGAGCTTTGCTGCCATGTGGAAACAAGGTCAAAGTCCCTACAACTGTCCTCTGTCAATGCTTAGAAGCAGTGTATTTCCAAAGCTATTGGATGTTTTCCTTTCTTAACACAGCAGCAATATTATGCATGTCCCTATCATATCTACCCATCACAGCATTATTCATTCAGCCATTCCAGGAATGTTTGCACTTCTGGACTTATTCTGATCTGATTTTTCTTGTAGTCTGAGTCTTGGAAGTAGGGGAATTCCTGCCTGTACCATCAAGAGCTGCTTCTCAGGTTTGTGAGAGAACCAGGTTCATGTCATGCAGGGTGATGAGTACAACTCCCAAGAGTTGAAATATTATATTCCTTGCTTAGCCCTTGGAGGGAGGAAACATTGCTGCTTAATACTTCAGGGTGTTCTGCATCCTGCTTTGCTGTGTCCTGTATCAGTTTCCAGCCTCTTGTCATCTCCTTTCTCCTCCTACTCCTTCTGGCATGAGTAAGATGTTCCTCTCAGATTTTCTCCTCTGAGTGTGGTGAATCTTTATTGAATACATTACTGGCTTTAGTGGAATAGTAGTTACCATTGGGATCAGGTAGAGAAAAGCGTTCCTCCTTACGAAGAGCCCTATCCTTAACTGAAGAAAGACTTTGAAGTCAGAATTGTCACTGGCTTCCTTGCCTCTCTTACTGAAGTGTTAGCACTGAATCCTGGGCTCTGCCACTCTGGTCTTGCCAAGTTTTGTCTTGCAGCAGTAAAATTAGATTGGTGTTTTAAGCAGAGCATGCTTGCATCCCTCATCTAAGAGGGGTAATGTTTAATAGCAAGAGTGGCTCTGTGTAACTCAGATGACACTGTAAAATCAACTGCGTTATTGAACAGCATACTTGTTCCTCTTGCTCAATTCTCAGTCTTTGTTATAGCTCCAAGAACATGTCCTGAATACCAGCCTGGGTATTTGATTGAGGCCCTTTCCAGCTGACATTTCTGCCATTGCCATTACTGTTTCTTCACCCCCAGCCTCCTCATCCTTCAGCCCTACCCTCATCTAGTCATTTACCCTTAAAGATCTTTGCTGTTATGATCTAAATTTAAGAAATCGCATTTTCCGCCCCTACTGTGTCATCTTAAGGTTGTGTGGAAATGTGTTGGTTGTAGTTAACATCTGGCCAAAGGGTGAAAGTGGTTTGGAGCTATTGTCATAGATCACCTCCACTGAATGTACCTGGAGAGATCCCATTTGAAGTTTTATTTCACATGAATTTTCAGTTCCACCTGAACTGAGGTATCAGCAGCCTTTTTGTGTTTGTGTTTTTTTGTTGGTTAGATTAATTTCCCCCATTCAAGCCTCATGCCCTCAGGATTTGGGGGACATTTCAGAGCCTTAATAAATTGTGTGAATGGGACCAGGTGCTTACTACATTATCTGGCCTACTGAATAGAGAGCCACCATTTGTTGTCATAACAGTCCTTTAAAGATAAATCTGCCACTGTGGGCTTGGAGAAGCATTTTCCCCTTGATACCTAAGTAGCCTCCTGGGTTCCATTTATTCCAAGTATAAAACACCTGAGAAGCATCCCAGGCTAATGCTGCAGTTGATAGTTGATCCCAGATAATGCTGCCTGTGGTACCTACCACCATGTATGAGTATGAATAAAAGGATGTGTTAACTCTTTGAAATCTTTGCTCACGTTGACTCAAGTTAACAGAAAAATTATGTACTGGAACATTTTTTAATGTGTGTCACATGCATTTGCTGCTGGTCCTGTTTATGTGCTGTGGAAAGTCCTCTTTCCATGTGAAAATGTGCATAAACTGCCCTTCCCCCAACCCTCAGGATTGATGCATAATACCAAAAGTGTTACCTAGTGAAAAACTACTCTCTTACTAGCCAAGCCTCATGACTTTTAAACAGTCTGAGGAGAGTCAGAATTTGTGGACATCTTCAGCAAAGATGAGGCAGTTCTTTCTCTGTGATGGTAGTACTGGTGCAGATAAAGCTTGGGAACCCAGCTCTAGGCAGAGAGAGCCTCCTGGTTATGCTGAGAACTGTTAGTATTCTGTGGCTTCCTTGCAAATGTCTTGATTAGAAAAACAGTGTTTGAAAATATGCTAACAGGACTTTAAATACAGGTTTATGCAGCTTGCAAGCAGAATTTGTTTTCTAATATATGTAATGGATCTTGATGAAAGTCATTCAGAGTGAAGTGAGATGCTTATTTGCTTTCTGTGTGCAGGCTTATATTGTTTAATTTGATTTTGATACTTGAAAGCATTTATAAGCAAAATGTTGGAATTGGATACCTTTTCAACTTGTTCCAAATGTCATTCATCTCAAAACCCTAAAAACTTAGCAGTGATAAATTCCAGAATTCAAGTTTGTTTATTTGTTTCATTTTAAGACAAAAAGCCAGCAGCTGACCATGAATATCTTAAGCCAAATCTAACATTAGCATAATCAACCATAAATTGGAAATCTTGTAGAGTTCACTTGGTGAGTGCAAATATTCAGTGAATGAGCAGCATGTGAAAATTTAGTGCCTTTATTTATTCTGATTATTTTTTTTTATCTTGGATTGAACAAAACAGCATTATTGCTTAAACTGGATTTGAATGTGTTTAGGGATTAGAGGCTATAAATGTAGCTTCTGAAGTGGTATCTGGTTGATCATAAATGGAGGGGGGGGCATAGCTAAAAAGAAGTGCTCTGGAGTTTTTGCTTAACTAGGACAGAGGCTTTTGCTTTGTATTCTTGTGTTCCTTTTATTTAGGCAGATACTAAGAAACTGTTAGCTGCAGCTTTCCTCCAAGTTTGGCAGCAGGTGATCTCTGAATTCAAAGAGGGAATCTACAAGTGGATCATCTTCATTTTTAAATTATTTTTTTTTTAATGTAGAATGAAACAGTTTTGATTAACTGCCATCTACAGTATCTTCAGCTTTGTTTGTTGTAACAACAGCTTTTAATATTTCCCAAAGTAGTCAGCTTGATGATGTACTGGGATACTCTTTAAAGTCCTTATCACCCTCTGCCTGCCCTAAATTAAATATTTTCCTGTGCATCTGAAATTCTGTTTTGGAAAACAGATGCTAGTGTGTGGTACTATGTTTAAAAAAAAATAATTAAATTGAACAGAGCATAAACCAGGAGATAAAGAAGCTATTGTTTCGAAGAGAGGATATTTGTCTCTATTATGTGACTCTTCATTCAGGTAGTACCAGTGGTGGTCAGTAGTTAATCATTTATTATGTGAGGTTTGAGAGCTTAGTGGAATGATTAATGAGCTAGTGATAGTTATACATACAGAAATACAGAAGGTAAAACTGGGACAATTAGGCTAGTTAAAAGTGATTTATATAAACCCTGCCCACAAAGTGAGATTTTGATTGATATTTCTGAGTTGTGAAAGGAGGATGAATTCTTGGATTGGTTTGTGGTTACTAATGAAAGCAAGTTTCAGAGTTGCCTGCATGTTTCCCCCAGTGGGTAAATAAAAAACCAAAAACAGTTATTGAAAATACGGCTCTACTGGGAAGGATCTCAAGCAATGGAACTCCATTTTAAACATTTTTCAAAACCTCCTGTGTCAATTGCATTCTATTTAGAGAAGCTTCCCTGCCCCCCCCACCAACCCTGTCTATAGCCTTGAGCACAGCCTGAGCTTGGGATATTTGCCTACCTCTGGCTGTGTAAGATTACAAACTTCTGCTTGCCAAGCCCATTTTCCAAGCATCTCCAGCACAGAGCTGCATCCTGACCTCTATGCAGCTGAGTCCCTGCTAACTTTGCATTTATTCAGGCTTGGAGCAAGGAACACAGAAATGCTTCCTATGGTTTTCAGCGCCTGTTTGTAGGAATTGGTTCGCAGTGTGTTGGAGTCTAACTTTCTTTGTTCCTCCTGAGCACCTTGGGGAGGCAGGTGTGCAGAAATGCTTCCAGCTGCAGCATTTGCAGGATAATTTTAGCTGTTTCTCCCTCTTTATCTCTATTCCAGACAAAACCATGGATTCAGGATTGTTGGATGAGACCAGCATCCATGCAGAAAATAAATAAGTGGCATTTCAACAGCAGTTTCTGATCCTAGCTTTCAGTAGTGTGTTCTTTGTAAAAGGGGCTGCCACTCCATTTTGATTATTTAGGGTTGCATGAGACATAACCAGTGCCAGGTTATGCATATTTGCATGTCTCTACCCACCCAGAAGCTAGTCACTCTTGCTGCATCTCAGAGTCTGGCTACTCCAGTATAGTCAGCCCGGAGCCAGGTCAGTCGAGTGTTGTCCAATCAATAGCACGCACTGGAGCAGCGGAGCTAGACTGCGCTATCAGTCACCTTAATGTAACCAGCATTGCTAAAGGTAGTATTGGAGCTTCTAGAGAATGAGCCTTTTAGTCTCTCCTGGAACAGCCCTTTTGGTTAACCTGCCCATGCAGTACAGCGAGGATAGCATTGACTTATTCTGCAGGCCTTAGCTGGCTGGAGTTTCACACATGTGAATGCAGGTGCAGCGTTCCACTGGCAAGGCACATACTGTCCAGATGCAACTTCCATTTGGACAAGTGAGGATATTACTTTCTCTTCAAAATACAGTTCTTAACAAGTTTTATGGGTGCAAACTGTTGTTTAAAGGACCTCGCCGGCTTAGCAGCCCTCCTCAGATACTTTACCTTGAAACATCTAGCAAAAGATTTAATTACATATTTGGCATTTGCAGGTTGCAGTAGAGTGTGCTTTGGGTGGGCTGAGGGCAAGGTTATAGTGCTTCCTAAAGTGTTTGGGTGTCATCGTAGTCAATGCTATCCATTTTTATGGCATGCTGAAGCTTGAAGTTCTGAGTACATGGGTAAGGAATTTTGCCATGAGTATGTCAAAATATGACTCTTGAAGGGACCTGGGAAAAGCAGTGTTCGTTGCTGGTGTCAGTAAAGGAAGCCTTACCTGCGGTATCTTTCCTTTGCAAAGTAGAAAGATGACAGTGTGATGCATCCTTAGTGAAAATGAATTACTGTTGCAGGATAGATGTTGCTTTATGTGCTGCTATTGTGGTTTTCTGTTTATTTCATTAAAATTCAGTCTTCTATTTAAACTACTGGCTCTAATTTCCTGATTCTTCCCTTTGTAAACACCAAATGCCAAAGTTATTGTGTAGCTAAACCAGTTCATCAGGAAAAACATAAGTAGCGATATGGCTATTAAAAATCATTGCAGGCACTCTGCTGCCAATCCACATCTAATTAAAAAACCTGAAAAGCACATAAAACTGTACATAATCACCTTTCTGAGGAGCTGTGGAGAGCCAGTTTATATGCTGCTGTATGTCAGCAGAATAAATTGCTTATGTGTGCTACTGCTGGCTTATGGAGAAGTCCAAACTGACTGCAGAGTTTTGCAAGAGGCTGTGGGTGAGCACTATGAGTGCAGCACCTCCTATCTGCTCCTGCTGCCTCAAGGTGGCTGCTCTGTGAAGATTTCCATGGCTGATTAGATATCCCTGGAGCATACCTGGAAGCTCCGTAGCAATTTATTCCGCCTTCACGTGTTCCCCCAATTCCCCTCCTAGCTGATTTTTCTGCAGCCAGTGTCTTAAACTGGTTTATCTTGGCTCATGCTCTTTTAAAACAATAATTATGGGAGCAAGAGTCCTGGATGTCAGTATTAGTGCATTGCAGGTCAGTGTGGTATTTCATAGCAAAGCTGCAGGCTGTCAACTGGATAAATCGTATCATGCTTTTCTGCATCACTGTGCCCTCTTTCAGTAGTGGCCTGTCCATTTGTTCCTTCCTCCTTAGGTTCATTCCAGCCTGAATGATTCTGATTTCATGTTGATGTGTTCAATGTGTGTGTTGTTTTTACTGTGCTGGGGACCTTGAGTTGGGAAACTTTTAAATTTTTTTTTAAATTTAGTTTTCAAAAGAAGATTGTAATTTGGTTTTGGGAATGTAGTTTTGCAATTCCTATGTGAAAGCTGAGACAGAGAACACAGATTTATACTAAGATGAATGCATTTCATCTCAAGGAATAGCATATGATAATAAGTAATTAAAACACATAAATTCTTCATCCTTACTTTGTCAGTTTTCTCAATTACAGTAAAGAGTTACCTTTATCCAGATAGAGCAGTGGTTTCTACTGTGACACAAATTCTTTTTCAGTTCTTATTGAGCAGGTTGCTTGCATACAAGTCCTGGATTCCCAGTCACAGAATAAATATATTTTTAAAAATTGTGTAGAGTGGGAGCAGATTCAGGTTAATTTTACCCCTTCTGGCTCTCCTCCCCGCAACCACCTCCAACAAAAATTGCAGTTGCTGAAGTACTATTGTAGGCATTCCTAAATGTCAAGTATTTGTGGGAAGTTGTCCAAAACAGCACTTTCATGGGATGTGTGAATCCCAGCTCATTTCCTCTTTAGCTTAATTAGGGTAGAAACTTAAACTTTGGGTTTGAGTTACTAGGAGAGAAAACTCTTGTTACAGATTTATTCTGTCATGAGTTCTGCAGTCTTGTAATACAGTTCACTATTGCTGATTTTAATCACAGCAGGTTGGAACCAGTTTCCGTTTTTGCATTCAAATGTTGTGGGCTGTGGAATCACTATTTCAGAGTCACCAGCTATTTAGCTAACTCATATAAAGCAGAATATCTCTGGCAAGAGACTGCCCAAACCTCTGTTATTAGGATTTCCTATATGAAAGGTGAGTGGCTGAAATTAGGGCCTGGCTGTGAATATCACAGAGGAAGGATCTGAATTTCAATCTTTGATATCTTAGCTGACCATTGTCGCTGTAGGTCATGAGGCTGGATGGCAGAAGCACATCACTCTCCTCCTCGTTGTCCTGTCTGCTTCTGGCTAGTGCCAAGGTTGCCCTGTGTGTCCATTTCTGGATGTCTTGGAGTACTTAGAAGTTGAGTGAAGGAAGTGGTCCTGCCTCGTTCTGCACCAAATGGAACCACCACTGTTGTGGTATAATACATTATCTGCACAGAAAGGTAGTCCATTGGAAATCTCCAAGATCTTAACACTCAAAGTCTTGTTTGAAGGGAAGGGGCAATGTCTTGGGTTTTGTCATTGATACCTGTATGTGTTGCTGCTTACTTGTGTGATTGGTGTTTGGATTCAGGTCTCGGAAACATTTCTTAGAAGAGAACATTGGTAATTAAAAATACTGAATTCTTTTAAATGGAAATGATTGTTGCATGGGATAAAACTAAACAGATCATTC